>NC_132812.1:16317586-16665086 GCF_048594095.1 Paramormyrops kingsleyae
GAGAGGGAGAAAAAAGGCATTATTTAAATGAAGGCCTCCGTTGACTCAGAGGCCTTTATTAGAGATTCTCATAATTTAAGTAGTTGCACAACAAATTTAGCTAAATGATCTGTTGGACTTCCGCTAACACCTAGTCAGTTGCATTTTTCTGTTTATTTTTGTTTCACTATCATTATTTATAACCACTGATAAATTCTATAATGGCACATAGGTGACTCCAGGCATATCCCTATATATACTCTGCAAAAGTCTATATATAGAAATGTTACAAGTGCATATTTGCTCAGAAAAAAAAACATTTTAACATTAGAATATATGCAAAATCAATAGTAATGCATTAAAATATAACACAAATTTCTTCTATTCTCCAAAAAGATACTGAAATCTTGTTGGAAGGCTTGAAGAACACAGCTCCTGTCCTTCGGGGCACCACCGCTATTCCAATTATGCGTTAAATTTTACCAGCAGTTCATTCAACTAATTAACTCAATTAGTTAAGTAACTTAATGAGGTTTTGATTACCCAAGCATATTTTGCTGGTGGTTGAGTCAACAAACACGAGGATATGTTGGATGTAAACTGCAAACAGTGGGGTAATCAAAGGAAAGGTTTTGAAATAGTTAAGCTAACAGACTTTAACAGACAGTTTTACATAAAAATTTGAACATATTTTTTTTTGCCAGCTTAAGACTGTTACACAGTGCTGTATAGCTGTGCATATTTCTAATAAAACAACAATAAGGCACACATTTCTTCAGCTAAATTTCACAGAAGCCTTTGGAACTGCTTACATTGACCAGTAAAGCTGGTGCCTTGCCACTGGACACAGTGATGACTTCAAAGGGCGAGGATGCAGTGTAGCACTTCACTGGAAGCGAGAAAAATAAAGCAACGACAGGCAAAGGCTTTTATCGCACTGCTGCCTCCCAGACAGCCAACGACGGCTGAGGGACTAGCTGTTAAAAAATTATATTATGCTTCCCAAATCTGTTACATCAGCCTTGGGGAATTAGCTAATAAAGATGTGTGAGGTTTTCACGATATAATGCATTTTACGTGCCAAGGTCGTGATTGGAAGGCTTTTGCCACCTGTAAGTAAATTACTTTCAGACCTCAGAAATGGTCCTACGTTAACAAATAGTCGCTTCTCGTATTTTCTCTTTTGCCTTCCAGGTCCAATTACTGTGATAAGATAATGATTCATTTTTAACACTTGAGAAAGGTGTAAAGATCCACAATAAAAACACGGCTTTCAAAATTTAAGAAGAAAAAAAATGAATGTGTGCTGCTGAATGGTTTTACTATTTTTGAGTACGTACAAAATAACTTTCCAGTATTGGGCTTAACCTTGAGTCAAAGCTGAATTTCCTATTGTTTTCTATAACTGGATTTTGCTGGTTATCCCAATACATAATCCAAGTCATTCTGCATTTCCATAAACAATCCATCCCCCAAACACAATCACAGAGAACCTGAAGCCTATCACAGGCAGCTAGCCGACGGCAAGGAAATAAACATCATCGGTAACTTAGAGGCGCTTATTCACTTAACCACATAACTTTGGACCACAGGAGGAAACCACCATACTCACAGGAAGCTCAGGCTACAAGATGAATATATAAATTCTGTACTAAGAGATGGGTTGGGGTTCAAATCCAGACATGGAAGTTATGAGGCAACAGTGATATCTATTCATCCATTATCCATCCGCATTAGGACCACGTACCTTGGTCAGGGCTACCAGTTTTGATCCATTACACTACTCCATATTGGATATATAGTCTAGAACATTTAAAGTTTCTATGCATTCCTAAACTCTGCAGTATTTATAACCTCTGGCCTAATATATTTAATCAAGACAATGTGAATGTTTATGAAGTGGTTCTGGAGACGCTGCATACATGCGCCATTTTTGTTCCCTCTGATCTCTTAATTAATTACACTTGATTACATTGTCCATTGAATTCTGAGCATACCTCAAACATCTTGACCTTGGCCAGTTTTTCATTGAAAAAACCTCAACGCATATATATTGTAAACTAACCTGTCCTGCTCTAAATCGGCTGACTTATCATGATGGTGATACCATGGTTTCTTGTTCGGCCTTTCCTGTGTTTTTATATGGATTGATTTCTGTGGTTGCTGAGGCTATCAATGCATCAGTCAGCGCACCCCCAGTCTATTCATGCATGTGACTCTTTCATGTTTTGTCATTATAATTACATTTGCATCTCTATTTCTTAACCATTCACCCTCTTATTCTGATCTCTCTCAACTTTCTACACTTTATCTTTAACACCGTCCCATTCTGTCCTTATTGTGGAATACCTCTCACTCTGCCTCTCTCACTGTGTGTGTGTGTGTGTGTGTGTGTGCATGCATGTGTGCCTGTGTGCGTATGCATGCGTCTGGGTGGCTATGGGGTCGATGTTGCACAGAATACAAATTGTTGGGGGGGGGGGGACACCATATGTGAGACATAGTTAATCCTCCAAATCTGCTTTCAAAATAACAAAAAAAGTGGGGGAAAAAGAGATAGAACATCTTTCTGTTACGCAGTGGGTCTATCCTGGCCCAACAATACATGAAATCAATTTAAACCACCATGGTTGGCCTTTTTGTTGAAGCAAAGTGAAAATAAAACACAATGAAAGGCTGTTGAGGGAAAGTGAGAGCGGGGGGGGAGAGGGGCGTGGCCAAGGGAAAACTGGGCAGGTAAAAACAAGCACGGCGCTTTACCTCAGAGTCACCATTCATGCCCAGATTAGTCCCATAGAAGCCTGAGAAATAGATTTCTCCCTTTTTGTAGGGGAGTGTGGGGCTTTTTCCCTACAACAGCTATTAGGAGGTAATTAAGTCCAAACACAGAGAAGCCTCCCTTAACTACTATAAGACAACTGCCAATGGAAAGCTTACAAGGTCCTTTAGAACAGGGGGGCAAATTGAATGGAGCTCATTGCGGTTTGGCTATTATTCCTTGGGACCCATCTGGTTGGTAAAAGATAAAGGGGATTTTGTGGAGGTTGTGAGCGTTGTGTTGGGGGGGCGTTTCTCCGGACTCGGGGGGGGGGGGGGGGGGAGCGGCAATTTCTATGGCTGGACCACAGGGATTTTTTTTTGCCCCCTTTTCAGCGAACAGCCTGAGATTTGCTTTTGCCCAAATGTTACAAATGTTTCGACAACCTGTTCTGTGATCCTCGGGGTCACAGGGCTATCAGTTTGACAGATATTTCCTGAAGCTCGGGAAAAGGGCCGTCGTTAATCACTTTTTGCCGATATGCATTGTGCTGTTTATGTATCTGGGAAATTGCTGTAACTTGGCAACAAAGCCGGTATTGCTTTTGTGTGGTAGGTCATGCAATACGGTCAGAAAGGAGGTGGATGTTACAGCTACTTAGTTAAAGCTTATTTTTAATCTATCAGACAGAACTAGTGGGGTGATCTTTTGTTTGTTTGTTGGTGCTGATGGGGCAGTGAGAAAACAGAAAAGAATTTCACACTATGTCACATGATTTAAAAAATCAGCCAGAATGTTTTGATTTAAACAAAGTCACCTGCATCTTCTTATGGAAATATTTATCCATCTTTTCAGTTTAATCTATATCTATCTATCTGTCTGTCTGTCTGTCTGTCTGTCTGAATTCCTACCTTTCCCCTCCGTTCTCCCACCTCCCAAATTTAAAGTGAAGTTCACACAATGGCCACAGGAGGGTTTCTCATTATCGCTGTCATGTATAGTACAGTATTTCTCATCCTGGTCTTCAGGGACACTCAGACAGTCCACGCTGGGAGCTGGGAGGGAACAGAAACGTGGACCGTCTGGGGCTCCCCGCGGGCCTGGCTGAGAGACGCTGATGTAAAGGACCTGAGAGAGCCAGTATCATCACACCGCTATAACCTCTGAGTGCCATATCCTCTTCAGGATCATGTCGCTATTGACATTCCTGCTTCACTCCAAGGCTGGCCCACTGATACACTCATCCCTCTCCCTCTCCTGAGACTCCGTCTCCCCCTCCTCACATGTGCACTATAACACTGACCCTGCCTCTGAAGCAACAGCTTCTCCTTAATCGTACGCTAACTCAGTAGTTCTCAGTCCTGTTCCCATCCATGCTCCCAGAATGTTTTCATTCCAACCCACACTGCTCTCAGCCTGCCACATTCATTATTAGCCTATTAAGGACCATATAAGCCTGATTAAGGAGAGGTTGGAATGAAAACTTTCTGGCACCAGGAACAGGATTGAGAACCACTGCATTAACTGGACATCACAATTGTCCTACTCTGTATCACAGCTGCTTATTTGGTGGAGATCAACTGGAAATACAGGATTAACGGTCTTCTGCTTTATATATAAGCGGAGCTTTAATTTAACATCAGTCTTCAAAATAGAAAAGTAATGAAGGGAACTTAAATTCTTAGCACAGCAAGTCACTGAAAGTAATTTCATTATTCATATGAAGAGAGGTTTTGCTCTTTATTAAAATAATTTATTTAATTTTTCTGGCACTGTGTGTAAAATGGTGTGTTTTTAACTCCCAATGACTTGCACCACAAATTAGATGTTCCAATAGTTAACTGTGACATGTTTATTTTTTTCATCCTTGCAGACCTGGGCATCTTTGTTTGTTGCTTTTGCTCCTTAAAGTTTGATCTTTCCCATGCATTTTCTTAACCTTTCCCACAAGAACCATGAGGCTGATGGAGAGCTTCTCACAAATGATCTGCCCCTGATAATGAGCTTCTGCAATATTACTATATTGGTGCTACTGCTGACATCATTAAAAAGGAGCTGCTTATTAAATCAAAATATCGTATCAGAAAAAATGTCCCGTATATGTTTTTGAAGGCCTTCAAACAAATAAGGCATTGACTTGGAGGAAATAAAAGACTGATTCCATTAAAATTAGCTTACAATGAGATGGATTTGATTTTAAGAAATAAAAGAAATTACTGTCTGGTGGTCATAGACTGGGGGGGGGGGGTGTAAAAGAGGCAGGGAAAAAGGCAACATTTTCTTTTCTACATGCCCCTAACCACCCCTCAGATCAACTCATTTTCCTGAGTCCTGATCGTGATCTGTGCCTTTTTATTGAAGCAGGCGTGTCGGAGCGGGTGGGGGGGTGTAGGTTTTTTTTTTTGGAGGGGTGGGGGCATGGTGGGGGACAGAAGAGCCGTTTGTCAGTGTAAAACAGCACGAAGTGTCCCACATCATAGGGGCATTGATGACGTCCCCTCCCCTGTTGTAAAACAAGGGGCTGTATGCCCAGTGGAACAGTGGGGACATTGTGTGCCCCCCATGCAGAACTATACCACCCAGAGTGTCCCGTTATACATCATTATCTTATGCTTGCACTCTGTCCTCCCTGCCATAAATACCATCCCCCCCCCACCACAAATTTAGCTATCCAGCAAGTGTAACTCCCAAAGCCAAACGCCGATGTAAAATATAAATACATGCAAATTAGACTAACACCTAAGAAAATCTGCATCCTTGATGTTCTTGACAGCAGGACCAGGGGCTGCAGAGCAAAGAGCAGAGAATGGTCCCGTTTTGCAGTGTGACTGTAAAGAGAGAGATACGCTCGGTTTGCGCCTCCGAGGAGCCACGGTACCAAAGGGGTAAAACAAGCGGGAATAAAGTTACAGGGGGAACTGCGAGGATGGACAAGAGGGGCTGTCCAGCACGGGGGAGGAGTGGACAGGGGCGTTCCCCGAGGTTTCCCCTAACACGGGAGCTTAATAGGAAGATTGATGAATGTTGACAGGGCAACAAAACGGAGTGTGGTGATAAAAAAAAGGCAGGGAATGGGGAAGAATAGACAGGAGGTAAACAGGGCTTGTATCCCGGCAGGGATGTATATGTCTGTGTGTGTATGGGAGTCTGGGGGGGTGGGAGGGGTGGGGCTGGGGGCTTAAACCCTTCCCTAATTACCAGGGAGGCCTGTGGGGGCTTCGCATCAGATGAGCATGTGAGCAGCGAGAAAGGAACAGGATACGGGGGTTAGTGGAGGTCAATGCTGACCACCTAAGATGTCTCTCTGTATGCTGGCTACCCCCCCACGCTGCTCCTCCCACCGGGCCCCGAGCGACACTGCCCACCATCTGCGGACAATAAAATAAATAAATAACACGTCGGCGGGGCAAAGGCCCGTAATTTACTGGCCGCCGACTCTACAGCCATCTCTTCGCCATTTCTCAGCTCTTTGCTGGCGCATTAATGGCTGGGGGCCCTTTTGAGTTTCGAGGGCCGGTGCTGTGTTTCTTGGAGAGGGCATCGTAGACTCCTGGAGCACCTTGGAGAGGACGCCTCGCCGCCGCCGCCGCCCCCCCCTGGGAAGTCCCGGGACAGCATGTGGAGGAATGCCACCGCCGTTCAGTCCCAGTGACTCCCCCCCCAAATGTACTCCTTCACAAAGATGCTAAGGGAGACTGTACTGTGAGAGGGTGGGGGGTTGGTGTGTGTGTGTGTGTGTGTGAGGGGGTGCAGTTCTCTGTTTCTTTTTTAATCACCTCTGAGGTTAACAAGCGCTTCAGGAGACTTTTGTTCCCTCGTCTGAGTTTCATACCCAAACGATTATGGTGCCAGGGTCAAGTTCCGCCGTGAAAGAATCGCAACAGGTGGTTTCCCCTCCTTTGTCCGTCCTCTCTTAGTATTCTCTACAGGTTGTTATTTTGATGTTACTTGTTTTTCTGTCTTTCTTTCTCTCCATCCCATCTGCTCTCTTTGGCTCAACCCACTGACATTCACCTTGAGAGAGAGAGAGAGAGAGAGAGAGAGAAATGAGGCAAGAGAAGGGGGGAAAGAGAGCATACCACTGGTATGTAAGAAAAGGTGCCGTGCTGGGGCTCAGGAAACAAGTCCACAGCTGTATGCAAGAGAAGCAAACTGGTCTAATAAAGAAAAACTATTGTTATGGAGGAAAGAACAGACAGCAGTGCCTCAGCCGGCCAAACTGCTGAAAGTTAAATGTAAAAAGCAGATAAGAGGCTCATATTTTGCCAGCAGAATGTTCCGGAGCGGTGGCAGCTGCACCGTCAGAGCCAGCCTTTGTGCCGTGGGGAGTACAGCGCTGTGGGCTGTTTCGGGATGCCCCTAAGCCACAGCGCTGGGGGCAGGACGGCACAGGGCCACCATCTCCAACTGGCAGGTGGCACGGGGTGGGGGGAATCCAGTTACAAGGAATGCTGGGTGCAGGCGTCACTGCATTCTGCTCTGATTTCCATTCCTTTGTTTGATCTATGTAGCTGGGCGATGAACACTGGTGCAGGAGAAATGCACTTTTAACTCACAGTCATTCTTGTGTTTTGAACAAGGTGGGTACTTACTCCAATAACGTTTGCACTTAGACCTGGGCATTCATTAGATGCAGAGGTGCCATAAATGGGGGTTAATTTAGGACAATTCTAAGAGATTCCCTTAGTAAAAGGGGCCCTAAAGCATTTGGATTACAGTTTAAATTGGTCCGGGAAGGGGCCCCAATATGATATGGGGGCCCAAAATCTTCAGCTCAGCCTAACTGCACTTATACCTAGTCGATTTTGTATTTTCAATGTGCTATTTGCTTATCTTGTACGTAGCTTTGGAAAGAAGTACCTGCTAAATAAAATATGATTAAGATTAAGATTAAGATTAAGAACTTCATTGATACCAGGGGGATGATCTTGGGGAATAAAAAACAGGGCAGACGCCAAGGCTTGGCGTTGGCCTGTCGCGTCACCATTTAATGTGGCTTCATCCATGTCTATCAGGCCGGGTGACACGCGCGTCGCCCGACTGTTCCTCTGTCTCGTGGCCGTAACTTCAGAGATGTGCGGCGACGCGTTCCTCTAGTCGCCTCACTTAACGCGCTTCCTCCAATTACGCTCCGAGTGTTGGTGAGAACGACTGTCCATTTGGCAGGCAGGTGGTAATGAGGGGATTTCGCAGTGTTAAACTCTGTAATGAGGTTCCTGAGGCTGGGGCTGCAGCCAGAACGCACTGCCGCTAATGGGGTAATTACTGCTTGTTTGGGACACTTGTGTCAGTGTGCTGGAAAGGTTACCTTCACACCTACTCCTGTGAAGTCCCACGCATTAGCAGCGACGCAGGAGACCTGGCAGAAATCCAGCCCACTGCTGAGACTATCTGAGCGCGACTTTCGCCGCGTGACGGTGTGCGCCTGTGTGTGTGGGTGTCTGTCTGGGTTGGTCTTGCAAGCCTCGGCCAAATTCAGAATCTTTTCCTTAAAGGTATATTGATCGCTTTATTCATACCCTGCAATGTTGTGTAAGCAGGAAACATGAACAGAAATACATGCGTTTTAGTTGTTTCTAATCACCAGTGGCATTTTGCCTGCATCCTGGTTTCAACAGGTGTCTCTGAAACTGATTAGCACCCATAGTTGTTACATTTTTGAGGTAAAAAAAAAAAAAAAACAATTCATGTTAATTTTTACAAAACATCAAGATACTAAATTCAGTTTTTGTAGAAACAACCATCTATTCCAACCATGTATCCAGTGCTGGGCTGTGGGGTTTTTAGGAGACACATGAGAGAAAATGCGAGCTTCTCTATCGTTCTTAGGCTCTCCAGCGCTGACCCCTGAGTGACCCTGACATGACCTCCCAGAGACACTCTGAGCTTGGGGAAGCACTTAAGTTGACCTCATCAATTGCAGTTTTCACATCAGCTCGTTCAGAAGGTACTGGAACAGGGAAGCTGCCTCCTCGTTCTTTCTCTCTTTTTTGTCCACCGTTCCATTGTTGGCCACCCCCACCAGTATTAGTACTTTGCTTCAACCTTGTCTTCTCCTTGTGACACCCCATCTTCCATTAATCTCAGCATCAGCATCTGAATCCACTCCCCCCCCCCCACCCCCCTTCCACCACCTCTGTTTTTTTTTGGTCCGGGTTCTTTATTTGTACATATTCCATAGTGCCTCTATTCCGCGGCCCCTCCCTCCTCTTCACTTTGAATTTTCAGTTTCTCTACTGTTTCATCATCCCACTGCCATTATCAGCAAACAATAAGTGCCATGTGTAGATCTGTACAGATTATTCCTCCGATCTCTTTGAAGCCGCACGGCTTGGAAAAGATGGGAACTGAGAAGAAGGTGCGAGGATGCCGTGGTCCTCCACACTACCCGGGCCCCACTGCAGAGCGAGAGAGCTTTACGGGGCACTGATCTCAGATGAATATGTAAATCCAGACAGCGATCATCACCCCAGGAAATCCCCTACTCCTGGGGAAAGAGAAAAGGATCTGAGGCACCCCAGTACAGCTTAGCAAGCTGAGGCCTGCATTTAAACCTTTATCAAGTGATTATCCTAAACCACAGAAAGAAGAAAAGCATATTTACTCACTTTCTATTACTGTGTCTTATGTAGTGCAAAGTACTGCTAAGTCTCTGTCGTGGAAGGGGCATCAACGTATAAGAGACATGTAGTAACAATAGTAGTATTAACAACAACAAATTTAGTAGCAGTACTGTACTCAAACCATGTATAACCTCAAAGCAGAGGGATACACACACACACACACACACACACACAGTCGTGTAATCATATCTTTTTGGGGACCGCTCATTCATTTCTATGGGAAAAATGCTACTATGACAACCTCAACCCCTACCCAGCCCTAACCATAACCATAAGTAACCAAACAAAATACAAGAGTTTTTTTGCATTTTTAGTTTTTTCATCGCAGTCACGGATTTTTATAAAATAGAGTTTTCCCATATGGGGACCAGGAAGCTGGCTTTCAAATTAGCATATTAGCTTCACATCTCCCTAGCAGGTTTTGTGGTGCTTGCGTGTTTTTCACATGTCTATAGTGGTTCATTCCATGAACTCCAGGTTCCCTGCACAGTCCAAATACTTTGGTGACTCTACATTGCCCATAGTGTCTTAGTGTTTGCCCTGAGATGATATCCCACCCTAGGCCTTCTCCTAACTTTTGGCCTGTGCTTCATGAGGCTGCAGGTCCAGGTCTGCCCCCTTATGTCCAAATTGCACCCAGTACAAGGTGGACATCTAGACTGCCTCTTTGCAAAAATGTCTATAAACCACTCATAAAATGACAGCATTATTTCATACTGGGCTTTGATACAGGATGCCACTTGTGGTCTGTTTTACCAGGTGTAGATGTTCTCTACACTGGTCAACAGACAGGTTGCACATGACACAGGGTTGAAAGCATGGAGTGGCATCTTTTGTTCTTCACTGCTCGTCACTGCTAGTCACTGCTCATCTGTCACTGCTCGCCGCTGCTCATCACTGCTCATTTGTCACTGCTCATCACTGCTCGTTTGTCACTGCTTGTTATTCCAGTGAACTTTTGGGAGAAAAAGCTGGAAAGAGGGAAATTCCCTAACATAGTCTTCTTGTACGCATAAAATATGAAAATACTTAAATGTTTGATATTAAATTCAAACCAACATGTCGGAATGTTCAAAATGTTCCAAAAATATCCTCCGGCTATTTGCTGTTGAGATCATTAAAAGATTACTGTTTCGCAGTTTTGGGTTTTGACCTTTTTTCTTGCCCAAGAGTTCTACAGTGTGTTCATGTATGTCTCAAAGAAGAGCGTGATCGGATATGCAAAAATAAACATTCCAGTTCACTAGTGCAAATGCCAAATAAACTGATTCTTTTCTTCATTTTTTTTTTTGGGGGGGGGGGGGGTTTGGTTTGAACAAATTGCAGGAGAGGAACAAACCCAAGTGACAGCTATTCAGCAACAGGGTCTAAAGAAGGGACAACATGGTCCAGATGTAGGCTCTCGGGGGACCAATCAGAAGTCAGACCTGTTTTAAATTGTCACGTGAAGGGCTTGTCACCTGACTTCTTCCCACTCCAAGATGTCCATGCTTTCCACCCCCGCTCCCCACCTCTAAGATTGAGACCTCTGACTCCAGACTTAAAGCAGTAATGACACAGCATCTAGCTTCTCCAGTCTTTAGCTGGAGTTCCTGAGTTCAGATAGTCTGTCATTGGCAGCATGTGAGGATATCAGATAAACAACGTTTAGAAATGCCGACTTTTAAGGAACAACTCAGTGAGAGGTGTAAAGGAAGCAGTAATCACAATAGTTTGCACATGGCTTTTGTTTAACGTGTCTTCGCATGGAGTGGAAAGGTACACAAGCAGTTCCACATCTCATCCATTCATCCATCCATCTTCTACAACCTCTTATTCATTGCAGGGTCATAGTGACCCTGGAAGTACAAGTCATAAGGCAGGAACACCCTGCAGTAACAAAATTTAAGGTTAGTCATCTCTGCACTTTTTTCCCCAAAATGTGCTTTACAAAAATACCTTATAAGTTGATTTCAAGGAGTTTGCTCTTCCACTTTAATGAAGGGTTTGGGTAAAAAAGTGGGACTCCTATGCATTATGCATTATTATGGTCTCGGTGCAACTAACTAGCAACTTAGTGCTAATGTAATTATCCCAGTTACAATCAGTAATTGCTGCAGAGAGACGACGCTCCAGATGCGACAGTAACATTCATTTTTAGCTGTCTTCTCAAAATTCTCATTAAAAACTGAGATATTATGGTGACCGAAAACAACTTTGAATTTCAAATTTCTGTGAAATCTACTCATGAATACCGCCTTCAGGTTCGCATGATGCCCAAAAGGCTTTTTCACTTTCCTTGTAAAACCACAATAAAGCCAATTAAATGCTGTGTTTCATCACTACAGTTGTTTCTAGCAGCCATATTTATTAAACACGTTGCCATTGGCTGACAGTACCACAAGAAAAAAGAAAACTATAAAAGCCATTGTAAATGAAGAGTTGTTGTTCCCATCTGTGTTTCAATCTAGATATGCAGGAATGAAGTTAAAATTAGGGTTTTGTTTCAAAACAGGAATTTGCACCAGCAAGTTCATTTCACAGCAGAAAAATGGAGCCTTTTTCAAAATGAGTCAGACAAAGTAATTTCTTTTGGACTGGGCTCTCTAGGGAGAAGCAGGATGGAGGGTATGGTGAAGCACAGCTAGTGGTCAGCCTGTGATGGGCTGGAAGTCATCAGTTCACATCTCCTTCTCTTGCTCTCTCTCTCTCTGTCACACACACACACACACACACAATGTTGCTTCTTTAGACAAGCTGGTATAACATTGTGGAATATATGCCTAGTTCCTCTTTAATATAATATGTTTTTAATGTGCTTATTTACTAACCCTCCTGAGAGAGCTGGTATGCTTCTGTGATGCCCCCACCCCAAACAGCCCAGCTTCCTGTCTTGCCACTCTGTCTCCCTCATGCCACCAATTAGTAGAATAATGGGATGGGGCCATAGCCGCTGATCACCCCTCCCTTAATGATCTCCGATTACTCAGGCAGACGGGTGAGTAAACTGAGAGGGATGGAGACAAGGGTTGGGCAGAGGATTTTATGTGTTTGTGTGTGTGTGTGTGTGCATGTGCGTGCATATTCGTGTGTGTGTGTGTGTGCATGCGTGTGCGTGCACATGTGTGTGTGTGCATGTGCGCATGCGTATGTGTGTGCGGGGTGTGTGTGTATATATATATATATATGTATGTGTGTGTGTGTGTGTGTGTGTGTGTATGTACCTCTTGCCTACATCCACATCCAGCTGTTAAGAGCAGTGGTCACCAACTGGCATTTGAACCACTTTCCCCACTCCCCTATCCCATAAATTTTATCTCATTGGGAATGCCCCCCGCCCCCACCCCCGCCCCACTCAGCAAATGTTGTCATTGGGAACCTTCCCCCTCCCTCCCCTCCAGACCCTGGTAGATGAAATTTAGCCCTTGGGAAAATATAGTAAGAGGATCCGCCGTAAAGGACCATAAGAGGCACATCAGCATCAGCTGACTGTCATCTCTCTGATGTCACAGATGTGTTCCTCGCCATACTGCCTGTTACATCACAGTGCCTTAAATATGGTCATTTCTTCTGTTTTACTTGTCATCCCACATTCAAACATCTGAAATCCAGTTATTCATCTCCAAAGTCCGCTGTTTCTCTGCTGCTCTGTTTCACATGGTTCACTAGATGTCTATAAGAACATATACTCTTCATGTACTTTGTTTCAGGTTACTGCATAGTTGAAGATAAATTGTCTTATTAATTAGTGAGTGGTAGGTATTTTCCTACCTAACATTACCATATTCATGAGTTGGATAAGTTTGTGTCAGCCTTGAAAGTATTAAGTGTATATGTTTAGTGTTTTGTTTTTGTCTGCTTACTGTACACAAGCTCATTTGTTGTATTTAATAAATCCCTTTAACAAAAATCTGGCCAGACACACTGTTTCAGAAAATGTAAAAGCATCATTAATAAAGTTCCCCCATCCATCCATCCATCCATCCATCCATCTTTTCACTGCATATCCTACTAAGGGTCACAGGATTAATATGTTCAAAAAAGTTCTTTTTCAGACATCCGATAACTACCCAAACACACACACCCACGCACACGCACTCCTGTGATATCTATATAATGTTTCTTCTGTAATGTAGACGTATTCAAGCACCTAATGTATATTGTTTCTGAGGCACTGTAATTAAATGGGCTTTCAGTCACATTTCCCGGACATAATTATGAGAGGGACAGGGGAGCGAGTCTGATAGATGGGGCTAAAGGGCAACTTTGAGTTATTTCTTGTTTTTTCCTCCTCTTTTTTCCCGTTTGACAAGAGCAAAAGCAACAGCCTCCCTTATTAGCAATGTCAGTCAATGTCCTGTCATTTTATTTATTGTTTGTTTTTTTTTTTTGCACGGCACACCGTGTTTGTAATGCTGCCCTTCCAGAGACCTCTCACAGTCTCAGTCACTCACACAGTTACACACCCCACCAATTTGTTGCCTCTGACATCACATTGTTTTTGAATCTTGCTGTTCGACTGCTTCGTTAGCTTTTCTTTAATGAGCAGCTTAATTGAGCTGTCTACCAGGCCACCTGTCACCCTCCGGCCTTATTAACATACTAATGGGCTGACATTGTACTGCTCTGACAAGCTGGACTGAGGGGGGGGGGGATTTGGGGGGGAGTGCTTTCTGAATGTGGAGCAGCTTTTTTGGCAGAGGAGTGGAGCAGGAGGGAGGTTAAAGAGGACCAGGGGAAAACTGGAAGTTGTGGAATAGCAGACGACAAGGAACATTTTGGAGGAGCAGAACAACGAAGAAGTTGTGAAGGTTCTAGAGGATGAAGGAGGCTTCAGAAAAGTGAGGGGAAAAAGGAAGTGAGGTCAGAGGGATGATAAATGAGGTTTCGGCAGAGCGAAGCAATTGAGGGTTTCCAGAAAAATCTTTGGGTGGAGATGTGACAGAGTAGGAAGGAGAGAGGATGAGAATGGTTAGATACCACAGTAGAGAAAAAAGAATATTCATGTCAAAGATAAGGTACAAAAAAGAACAAAAATGTCACTCTTGATGTTTAACTTTCCAAAACATTTCATACTTTTTAAAGAAGAAACTGTTCAGTCTCATACGTGACAATTTGATATCGTCCCTCTTCAAATTAATAGCTTATGGCTGATAAAAGTGTTGGATCTTCTGACCCTATGGTATTTTAATTAAACAGCATCTTCGTATCATATCATATTTTTAAGCAGCACCTGAAACACTGCATTACTGTACAGTAGAAACTTTAGCAGACATATTGAGTGAAAGACTTTCAAAGAATGAACATCTGTTGCTGAGCAGATTTGAATAAATGTTCAGTTCAGCTTGTTTTCTACTTTCTGCCTCAAACTGTCATGGATTAATTTATTCTAAATTTGTGGAGGATAGTCAGTGTAGAGTATAACTGTACCAGGAAATGTTGCTTAATTTTACTTACTGATTTTACTTAGTGATGAATTTTACATTAGAAAGCCAGTACACTGTATTTACAGACATCCTTTACTCACATTAAATCTGAGCCCTAATGTGTTTTCCCCCTGCTCTTTCACAGATTGTTCAGGCTTACTTTTGCTAATCTTTATTTCTGAGTAACCTTAAGGGGCACAAGCCTTTAAAGTGTTCTGAGTGAAGCTCAGCTTCTCAAATGCGTTTCAAGCAAGAACTGAATTTTGAAGGAAAGAAAAAGTAATCCAAAGTTATACAAAAACGCGAGCGTGTGTATTTCTGTGCAAAGTGTTTTGTTCTGACAATAAGAGTGCTGACCAGGAGCCCGAAGCTGCTGTGCTCCCTGCCAAGGAAATTTGGCTTCCAAATCCCCTCTCAACGAGCCTGGATGTGCAGGCTTCCCCTCTCAGGTGGATTCAGCCTCGCAGCTGGCAAACACCCTTCCTTTGTGCAGTCAAATTTAGAACTTGGCATGAAAAACACACATTAATGTAATTATATCATAACCCCCAAGGCAAGACATAATACTCTTACTATTATATGTACAATATAAATAACACTACAAATAGAGTTAAGCAGAGAGGGAAATCAAATTTTGAAATTAAGAGCCAATTAATGAAGCTAGTTCACTCAGAAAGAGATCAACAAATCAGTCACAAGCAAGGTCTTTTTAACCCCAATTTCAAAACTGGACCTGACTACATTAGGATGTCTGGACATCTCCAGCCCCTGGCCAGCTCCTTCCATCCTGACCTTCAGCTGATCCTCGCTGACAGATGGGAATGTCTCTTTCTGTGACTTTTGAACTGGTCGTGAACTCTGCCCCACAGACTTCCATCTCCAGACTGACCACTCATAGTGCGGACATCTGTGGAGCAATGCAAAGTGGGGACTCTTACACCATTAAATGTCTCCATTACGTTGTTGGGCAGATTAAGGAGGATAGTGGGGTTGGGATGGGAGGGGGGGATTATATTGCAAAACTAGTCTTCCATACCGCTCTAAATCTAAAGACAATTTTTCTGCTATTGACTCTTGATGATGATGTTTCTCAAATCCACCTCACGTTACCATCGGAAGGGTGACGCCGATTTAAGAGCAAATTTTGAAACTCACTGGGTGCACAGGACACATTGTCCAGAAAATATCTGTGGCCCTAGTGAGTTTTGGAAATTTAACGGAGGTTTTTCACTGGATTACATGAGGACTGAGTGCCCTTTGGTTCCCAATACCGTAATACCTGATGAGGAAACCTGACTCATCTCAAAAACAACAACAACAACAACAACAACAAAATGCACTGAGTAAGGTTTGGAAATCGGAGCTTCAATTTTCCAAACCACTCCAATGCTTACATTTATCACCTTATTTCAAAGAGTGTATTTCTCAAGGTTTGCAAACCATGTTCCTTTTAGACATTTTAAGGAGTGATATCACCACGGTCACCAACGTGACTCCTTCAGTACGATGAAAATACAGACACATGCACAACTCTAAGCTTATGAGCTCTCTGCTTATATATAAACTGCTCAAAGAAATCATTTATCCAAGAGATTAAACGGTGCATGTACATCAACTTCCTAAGTCCTTAAACATATGGGTTTAATAAAAAATAAAATACTTGTTAACATGAGTGTGTAGAACAGACAGAGGTCAGAAGTTGGTCAGGGCTTGTAGTGTTTTTTGCAGTGTTGTCAAAAGAAGGGCCATTAGCGTCGTTAATATTTTGGGCGATGCATAGATACGGCACCTCAATCTGTGTAGTCAAGGAAGCGGAAAAACAGAATGAAAAGGATCCATCAGCCGGACAGTTATTGTCAGGGTAGTGAGAGATGTAAAGGGAAGTAAAATACAGTGGTGAAGCGTCATCTATTCAAGGAAGCTATAGCGGCGTTAGCGTGTTAGCGCTGCCGTATGCTAATGATCACCCGCCATTGCAGATGACATCTCTTTCTTGGGACTAATTGCTCTGCTTCTCTCTCTTTGAATGAGGGTCTCTGTTGTAAATTAAGTTCCATATTGTGCCCCCTTTTATCCCCCCTCAGGCCTGTTGCATTTGCCCGCCTTGTACATGTGTTCGGCTGACTTCGACCCCTTGGAAGGATTTCTCTCTAAGGTGCCGCATTATTGGTTAATGCGTGCACTATAACCCCGCCCCTCTGACATCCCATCCCAATAAACACACACATAAACCTCCACCTCCTGCTCCCCTTTCCATCTGGGGCACTGCCAGAAGCGCCGTTCCTTGTGGATGCTCGGGACCCCATGCAAGGCCTAACAAGACACCCCGCTGAGGGCGGCAGGCAGCAGCCAATGACAGAGTCCCCAAGCTTTTACCCGCACGACACGGAGCCCCACGCTGAAACTGCGCAACATATAGTATTGGCCAGATGTTTATCATCCATCTACCAAAATAATGTGTTTGTGCATATATGCATGTATGACTTAACATGAATGTAAAAGTCATGTGTGGATGATAGAAGGTAAATTAACCATTTAGGGCATCCTTTTTTTTTTGGGGGGGGGGGGGTGTGAGTGGGTAGAATAGGCTGAACTAAAAGTAAAAACACCAGTCAGTTTGCTGTCCAAAAACTCTGTGTGATATAAAATGGAGATATAATAAACCATGAATTTTTAACAAACAAATCATATTGTTTCCGCATTACCAATTATGTCATTTTGCACACTGTAGTCCTGCTAGCCCTGACTATTATTTTTGAAGGATTTTTACCAACTAAGGAACAATTTCTTGTTCTTTTTACTTGTTCCGCTTGTTACTTGTTGCTTGATTAACCTCATACAACTTGTTTGATAACAGGCCCTGATCCTCATTCTTTCTTGTTATTCATCTATTACATAACAATCATAACTAGTAAACAACATTTAAGAGGAGAGAACAACTGTGTACCGCGGTACAAAACAGTGCCAGTAAATGAATATCGTCTACAGTGTTGCTACGGCTGTAGAACTTAATAGCTGTGCAGCATTTAAATCATTTTCATAAGCCGGCTGAGGATCACTATAATTCCAATAATAATATCAAATCGTGTCTAATGTTATGCTTCAAGGCAGTTTTTAAATATGTGTATTTACTCTTCTCAGCATTTCTCGCTAAAATTGGGGGAGTAAATTAATTAGTTCAATGATTCATTGATTAATCAGATGTGTGTCCTTTATATTTAAAAGTTTCCCAAGGGAAGTTCAGAAAAGGACAGAAAGCAGATGGCAGCTCCGCGTGTTTTTTGCCTCAGTATGATGTTGCAGCTTGATTATTGCTACAGGGAGCTCTTTGTGAATCAATGATGAACTGACTGAAAATACCAGGTTTGAAACAATCGCTGATTAAGAAGGGATCTCTTATAATCCTTAACGTAGCAGCTTGTAACAGTCTTGCCCGGTTAGAGATACAAGGAGCTGGTAGGTAGCTGCATTTGCAGGGTGCGCAGAAAGAAAGGGGGCAACGTGAGAAAAGCAGAAGGCGCACTGCCAAGCCGCAGCGAACGGGCCGTCCTCCGCGCCTCCGCCTCTCCCACCGCGCTCTTGACCTGATGCTGTGGACACCCCTAATCCTCTGATCAGCATGCCAGGGAGCCGCACAGGCCGCCGTGCCCGGCCCAGAGAGAGATTGTGCAAAGTACTTGTATTAATACACTGGGGCCTCGGCCTATTGTTGGGCCGCCCTCCCAGCTCAATTCAGTGAAGAGAGGGGAAAATTACAGCGACAGGGAGAAGAAAAAAAAATTGAAGAAATTGAATGAATTGAATTTTTGGTACATTTTGCATTATTCCAATAATGAAACCCCCATTACGATTGTGTGAGTAGATTTCGTGGAGAAAAGTCGTGAAAGAAAGACAAAATCCTAATACCCCCCCCCCCCCACACACACACACACACCCATTGGCCAGGTCCACACACCAGGTTCAAGTTTTTACACACCAGGTCAAACAAAGGGGGGATGAATGGCCTGACTTTGGGAAGCGGCGTAGTCGCTCGCCAGGGTAAAAAGCTTGGCACACAAACACTTAGCACTTGTCTCTCAGAGGGATTCGCTCGCTCCAAATCCAGAAATTTGTCCGGACAAATTGGGTAGCCCCTGAGGTCTTGTTTATCCAGCCCCTAGACTGACAAAGAAAGGCACAAGAAAATGCAAGCCTCCTACACAGACCAGAATGCAGGGGCGAAACGTTTTCTGATTCCATACGAAAAAAATTCTACTTAAAATAGTCCTAGTTTCTCGGGCACTTGCATTTATAGTAAAAAATTTTGTTTAAAAAAATCACTTTATTGAATCATTACGTCAATTTATTATAGAATTGTGGGAAATGATTTTAGCAACTTGTTACGTATCACAGTCACATGAGATGTTAAATTCCTTTTAATTGTCTAATTGTGTTAAATTCACTATTTAGCAGGAAGAACAGCATAAATGAATTCCCATACCGTGAAAACCAGTTAAAAACAATTACAAACCTTTTTTTTTCCATTACCACACTTTTTTTCATTCACTACACATTGATGCCGAAGTGGCAGGTCTGTGCGGTAGGGAAGGATTTGGCTTTTAGAGGAGGAGATTATTCAGAGATAAAAGGAGGCTTTGGTTATAGCAAGTGTAATTAGTGCAAAGGAACAGTGTATGGAGGGAGCCCCAGGCTCGGGTCAGAGTTAGTCAGGGAGTTAGACGCTCGGCGGCTCCTGCTCACAGCCTCCTCCTTCAGCTCTGTCCTAGTGCAGCGTGGCACCACACCAGCAGCAAGCCTGGAGCTAAGCCCTATGACTAATCCTATTTACCCTGTTCATGGTCTACAGGGACAGGCGACGCACCTCCACATCCAAGGACTGTAGGAGGGTTGAGCGTAGAGTCATGCTAAATTAGTCATGTCTAAATTATTGCCAGTCACCTGTGAGATATATTCCCCAAGCACTACAGTATCATGGATGAACTAGACTACCAGAGTTCCAGCTGTCTTGCTGTAGACAAAACAATTACTGTAGAACAATTTGCAGGAGATACGCTCCTGAGCTTTGCGACTTAACCCAAGTTGACTATTCTCTCCATTACCGCATGACTTACTCAGGGTGACAACATTTACAGTCACACAGTCGTGAATCATTGTGGCAATTGCTTTTATGATAAATTACAAATAAATCTATCCATAATCAATACCAGGATTTCTAGGTACAGAAGTGACACTGTTGCAGATTAAAATGAACAATCATAATATTTAAGATTCCAGAAAAATCCATCCATTCCAAATCCAGAATTATAACCAGAGCCTCTCATGTTCAATAATTTTTATATATAAAGTTTTTAAATAACAAAGCTAAAACAAACAAATCCCCAATTTTATATATATATTATATATATATATATATGTAAATATATATGTACGTATATATATATATATATATATATATATATATATATATATATATAAGCCCTGACCTTATGTAGTTTAAGACATCCATCATCCATCCATCATCTAACTCACCTGTCTGGTCATGGTGAGCAGCACAAGGCACAAGTCTGCAGTGCACCATAAATGAGATGCCAGTATTTAAGACATGTAATTAACAAATAAACAAACAATTAAATAGAAAATGCAAATTGTAATTATGTCTAAGTTAATCTTTTTTTCCATGCAAAGCCCTGCTCCTTATTTCAAAAGCCAACTCACTTTAACAACAACAACTTAATTTCAGTTTTGACAGATCAGATTACAGATCGATGGTGCTCATTCTGAAGTTATTTCTTGTGTTGCATGCTGCTTTGAGGTACTGTGCTTAACTTTGTGGTTTTGTGTATGTAGGTCTGTGAGTGTCCTCTACTGGTCACTTTTGGGAAAAAATCCTCTTTCCTAAATATTCCTAATTCCTAAATATACCCTGTGCAGAATGAATAGCCATGGCTGTATTTTGCCTGTATCTTCTCTTCTGACCAGTAGTTTGAGTCCAGATACATCTGCAATTAAAAATGGACTGTTTATATAGAGAGCATGCTCACTATTTGATCTGAGTACTTCCTGTTTGGAGTAGATCAGGAAACTGTAGATACCTCCCTGTGCAGAATTATTAAGTAAATTATTAAGCAAAGTATTAAATGTTAAAATTGGCCAAAAAGGATCTTATAGAAAGCAGACAAAACAAAATAGTAAAGTGCCAGTCAGAGGGATGCAAACCAATCAAAATTCCCAAACTTTTAAAATGTGATGACCGTACAATACAGTGCTAAATGTCACGCCCACATGGACGGGACCAACCACCTGAAGCAATTAATTAATCGCTCCCCTTCTTAAGGCGGAAACACTGGAGAACCGGTGCAAAGTATTGTTGCCATTTCGATGAGCCGTACCAAGCAATTAATCTGTCTTTTGTCTTCCCTACTCGTCCTGCCTGCTGTGTCCTGCCCTGCTGTGCGGCCTGCCCTTCCTGCCCTGCAGTGCGGCCTGCCCTTCCTGCCCGCTCCGTCCTGCCCTGCTGCCCCGTCGATCCTGTCTCTCCGATCCTGTCATCGTCCTGTCTCGTGTCATCGTGTAGGATTGATCTCCCCGGTGAACGACTTCTGCCTACCCCTCAACGAATCGAGTGATGAACCTGCATGACCTTGCAGATGATATAAAAACTAGCCCCAACTTTTGTTGTGGTTACTCCTCTTGAGCCAATCAGAAATCGGGAGCTGCTTTCAGTCTATTATTGTATCCATGTAGGATACATCCAAAGCTGGACAACTTGCAGGAGTGAGTCCCATGCTGGTTTACACTGGTTATTATACACTTTTCTTATCTCTTATTAATATATTCCTCACAGGGGAGGTCCCAAGCATCATTTCATGGACCAGTTGCCACATAATTGTGGCAAAACTGTCCTTACAGTACAATGTTCTTTCGATATTTATGGCAGGAAGCCCAGAACCCAGATGTTTCTGCAATGATGAAAAGCAGCAAACCTTGGTGGTTTCAGCTGCACATGTGGAGTTTAGCCACAGAGCTGATCATGTTCTTGGCTTTCAAACATAGTGAAAAGCTGCGGAGCTGACGAAGGTGTATATTCGTACAACCAAAGCTAACACAAGATAGCAAACATAAGACAGCTAATATAAGATATAAAGGTGCAAATACAGAAACTTTGAGGCTTACATTAGGTGCAGAGATGTATTTATTTTGATTCCATTGTACAGCACTAATTGGTCTGCATTCTCTAAAGGTTACAAGGTCACAATCTCTGTGGGTTACATTCGCTTCTTCTGGTTACATCGTCTTAATAGTGTCCTAAGGATTACATTCTCTACGTTATGCAGTGCTATATTATATTCCATACCTTCTTCAAGGCAGAAGAAGAAGTCAGCAGCTTTTCAAAAGGTTATGATATTCATGCAGGATAATGTCCTTTCCCATGCAACAAGGTATTCCATAGATTGGACAAGAAAGACTTGAAATTCCATTGAATTATGACCTGCCCCACTTCAGCACCCAGCTTAACCCCCTTGAGAACTACTAGGTCTTACTGAATTATAAGATTTACCAAGGTGCCAGGCAGTACACTTCCCATTCACCAGTTATTAGAGGTGTAAAAGTTCCGGCCCACGACATTTTTTTAATTCATCATCTGGCCTGTTGATTCATCTTTCATTTTCCATAGAACATAAAATGATATAACGTAATTTCGCTAACCTGCACCGGCAAGCTTGGCAAGCTTAACTTCTTTCAGTTTCAGTTTTTCTCGATTGCTTTGGCACATTTCATGAAACAAACTTAACATTCTCAAGTCTAGAACCGACTTCACAGGTGCACCTCCTGTTTATCACATACACACACACACACACGTGAGCGTGCACGTGAGAGCTTTAAATTAATCTGAAGTGATAGTTATAATCAAATTTGCTAATGACACAGGCCTGTCTAAAGAAAAAAGACTGAAGACTATTCATAAATGTCACCTGAACCTTCCTGGTAAAATAATGGATAGATAAAATAAAAAATCAATTTTGACATAAGTAGGCCTATACCGTTTTGAACAATGATTTTGTGATCTTGAAACTTTTGGTGCCTTGGTTCACAAAATATGTTCAAAATGATTTTCAAAATATCTGTACAGTTTTGAGAAACATGTTAAAGCATTTGTTGAGTAAAGCTACTGTTTTCAGATGTGTGTAAGCATTTGAGAAAAACTGTAATGTGTAGTACTTTTTACTTTTGATACTTAAGTACTTTTGAAATAAGGCATTTTTCTTTTGAGTAGTGTTGTAGTGGATGACTTTTAATTTGATTGAATAACATTTTGGCATGTTATTGATACTTTTACTTAAGTATGAAAACTGTACTTTTTCTACAACTGGTTTTTGCATGTAATGCAGATCACACACACAAAAAAGATCTTATTACATATACTTATTACATATGACATTTAAATTTGATCAATATTCAGAGTTAGAGGTACCAGAGCTAAAGACACAACTACTGAAATAATGGAGGTGATTTCACTGGACATGGGACTTTGTCAGCTCATTCACCAGTTATAAGAGGTGTAAAAGTTCCGGCCCACGGCATTTTTTTAATTCATCATCTGGCCTGTTGATTCATCTTTCATTTTCCATAGAACATAAAATGATATAACGTAATTTCGCTAACTTGCACCGGCAAGCTCGGCAAGCTTAACTTCTTTCAGTTTCAGTTTTTCTCTATTGCTTTGGCACATTTCATGAAACAAACTTAACATTCTCAAGTCTAGAAGAAAATTTCTCAAAACAGCAGTGACAATTGAATTTGTAGCAGTGACAGTTAAATGTAACAGTGTCAGTTAAATGTACATTGTGATTATGAAAATGCAAAACTGTCTGTGGCCCCTCAAGGGCTCTGTAGATTCTGTTCTTACTGTTATGTCATGGAAAATGTTGGTCAATGTGCAAGAGAGAAATAAATAGGATGTAAATATTTAAACATATAAAAAAACAATATCAATCACATTTTCAGACACGGTCACTAAGATATACACAAAGGAATAAAAGGAGCCACTTAATTAGTGGAGAAAGATTATGCAAATTCCCGGCAAATAAAATTTGCTGTCATGGACAATCCCCAGGGATTCCCCGAGTGACGTCAGCAGGAAGACTATGCCCCCGGGAAAACACCGACCGGGATTACCTTCCTGCACAAGGAGTCTGCCTGGGCTACATGCTTCTGCTCCAGTTTTTGCGGTCTTCTCGGTTCTTGTGCAGCTTTGCCTCTCAGCTGATTCCAAGCTGCTCTAATCAATGGAGTATATTTTAGTTCATCTGATCTTGCACTGCAATGCGAGATCTTCATGGTTGGTCCTAAGTTACCTGGCTTTCATGACCCCGCTTCCGTCCCCAGATTCCGAGACCTGCCTGCCCCCCGAACTCCGACCTACATCGCCCAACCATCACCTGTTTCTCAATTACGAGTTCTGTCTTTGGATTCGGACTTAGTGGTGTCTGCCTCATTGCCACTCTCGAGAGAAGCCCTGCCCCAAATAAAGCTGGTTTTCGTCCCTGAATCCGCGCAAGAGTCCTTCTAACTCAGTATCCTTGACAAATGCAATGAATAAATATGTGTAGCTTCATGTCACAACAAAGACTCCAAGCAATTAGGTAAAAACACATTTATTAACTGCAAGGAATCCACTTGCAGCGTCTTGTTTCAGCAAAACGGTGGTTTATTGAACAGTAAAAACAATGTAATACAGTGTAGACATACAGTACACTGGCTATTGAAAGGCAGCTCAAATACAAATTAAGGACAGTTCACCCCCCTTTATACCCCAAAAGACCCTCCCCAACAAGGTACTGTGTGTTAGGTGTTGTGACTGAATTTGTATATAAAGAGTGGCCTCCTGGAATGTGAGGAGCCTGAGGCAGAGACGGGTCATGGCAAGATGTAGACTTTCCCGTAAGAGCTCAGCCACTTGTCTGGAAACTGTAAATTAAGTTACTTCCTTATCACCCTAGTGGTGCCGACTGGATCCTCATTTTCTCTCTGACTTCCCCCTTTGCTAACACTGTCTGTATTCAAATGATCAAACAAGAACATTGGGGCATCTTAACTACTTTTCCTTACATTATCTTTCACATTTCCAGGGGATCCATCCAGTCAGGGATGGTTAATCTTGTTGGAAACATTGGCAGCTGCCAACGGCACTGTTTTCTGAGCTAATTTCACTTTCACTTTACCTCAGATGGAGGACGCTGGTGGTGGTGCTCGTCTAGGGTGCCACATGGACTAGGACCGGTACTGCATCCGGTGTTTGTAGAAATTGTACAGGTTGGTGCATGAGGAGCTGTTAGAGATTTCATTCAAAATTACCATGCATATACATATGTAAAACCATGCAGAAACATATATAAAACCAAAATCCTTCACATAGTACTGAAAATTGCACACACGTACAAGTGAAAGCATTTACATACACTACTGACTATCAAACACTAGTGAAACCTTCCACACATACTACTGAAACGCTTTCACACACACTAGTAAAAGGTGCTTACATACAAAACCAAAAATATCATCTTTGCTAGTATGTGTGTGAATGTCTTTCAATAGTGTGTGTAACTTTTAACAAATTTTTGTGTGAGATTGTCAGTTGTTTGTATGAGACAGTTTCAGCAGTATGTCTGTAACCTTAATTTACACCACTGACTAACCGAGTCTCCATTTTCTGTGTCGAAATTTGGGTAAATCCTTTGTTGCTAATGGAGTACCACATTCTGGTTTTGAAACTGATATTCAGTTTGTGAAAATGCAATAAAGGGAAACTTCAACTGCTTTTTTCTAGGGCTGTCAAAATTAACGGGTTAACGCGGATAAACCCATCATCATGATTAATCTGATCAATTTTTTTTATGCAATTAACCCATCTGCAGCGCAGAATGACTGAAAATCCCTGAAATGTCTCTGTAAACCCATTTTGGGCAGTTTCGGTGCGTTCCATTTGCCAAGATGGCTGCACCTTTTATCAACAGAAGGGATACAGTATTCAGATACAGTACCTAGAATGTTATAGAAGCTACTTATCAGTTATAACTTATTAGTAAGAACCCTTATACCAGATGTCTGCATACAAACTTAATGTTCATGCCTGCAGTTCATAACAGTGCAGTTTTTCCACATTGCTACAAAGAGATCAAATACAAGAATACACTTTGCTGACAACATTTGCTGTCAAAATGTTTTCAAACGACATTAGAATGTACTTCTGCAGTACTAGAATAGAACATTGTAATACAACCTAACTCTGCTATAATGTGACATTTAAAAAGTAACTACAAGCTGACCTTTCTGACTTATTCCAAGAGTTCTGTGTCAGCTATGTCTTCTATAACTGTATTTGGTGAAGCATCAACCAGAAGAGAAAGTAATGTTGGTGAGAGGAGGTTTGGTGGTGGACCATCATGTACCAAGCTTACAGCAATGTCTCTGCCAGCAGTGTCGTACCAGTCCTCTCTTAGAGCTAAAATAAAATGGAATTAAAGGTAATATAATAAAAAGAACATAAATATCAAGAATTTGTGATTTTAAATAAAGTGTTACTCAGATCTATAGCTAAAAAGCATGTAAGTATACCAATAAAGGCAAGTCAGAGTCATTACCAGTACTGTCAAGAGCCAGGTTCTTGCTGTTTTCTTTTCCCTCAAACATAGTTGACCTGGAAATGGTCTCCATCAGCAGCCTCAAGAATCCCTTCTTGGTCCTCCTAAATCAACCCCTTCCTCGTTTCTCCCCATGTCATCTGAGAACTTGACGCAGATCATCAAATCAGGATCATAGGAGACCCTTTGGAAGCCCCGCAAGGTTCCCTCCCAGACAGCAAACTGGTTTATGGTAAATCTGCACTGCTGTTTTGTGCTAATTTTGCTTGACAGTTCCCACAGTATCTCCTGGAATCTTTTCTGCACTAAAAACATTAAAAAACAAAAATCAAAAACAGTGGTTTGACAGACATTTCAACAAACTATTTTGTGAGATTATTTGTGATAAGAAACGACATCCAAAATGTCATAATCAAACAATTAAGCAGTTTGTATCAGTTATCAGATCCCATCATCCTAATCTCTTAATCTCACATTCTGTGTGATACTTACATTTTAGTCTCCATACTTACAATTATTACCTGGTTTAATTCCTCGTCTTCTGAAGAATCATAAGGAAAGGCAGATACGAGTGTTAAATATGAAGAGTAGTCTTCATCAGGAATTCTTGTGCCAGGATTGTTGTCACTTCTTGCAAGGAAGCCTCCATCATGAGCATTATTGCCATCACTTCCTTCCAATCCTCTATACCTTTTAACAGCACTGCTGGCTGCATGGTTGGTGCCACAGCCATCTTCATCATTCCTGCTAGTGTGAAGGTTGCCATCTCCATCTTGAATGCTACACCTTGTAGCAGCCCTCGTTTGCATGCATCACACTCATTGGGTTGTGCTGTTGGACGGCGCATTTTCGTCTTCCGAATCAGTCTTATATACATAAAAAGAGAACACCAAAAACATACATCAAAAGCAAAAATGAATGAAATAATTCTTAAATACACTTTTCACAGTTTTATATATTTAAGCAATTGACAGTATAGGAGTTTGCGCTTTATGCTGGAAAGATAAAATAATTTGATTTATCGTGTATAAAAGTGTTAAAAGCAGACAAAAAGCAGACTTACTAAAAGGGTCCTAGATCGTCTCACATACAGGGCTTTGGATTTAAAAACTCTATGAATTAACATCCCTTTTAGCTCCTGACCCTCCTAGAGTTTAGGGGACACCAACTTATTGCCACAAGCCATTAAAAACTGGAGACCGCAATGAAGATTGAGATATTACAACAACAATGATTAAAAAAAATATTTTTTCACTAAAAAAAAGCTTGAGTATCTTAATAATGTTAGTGCCGGTGTTTGTGTGTGTGCTCCTATGTTTCTTACTCCCATGAGGTGATACACTGTTTGTTCTTAAAATGGTCTATAAAGAAAAATGCTTATTGTTTTAAACATACAATGGAAGATAAAAAGGCTTTCAGCTGACATCTTCTGGAATGTGCTCACCAAAGCCATCCCTGATGCGCCCTACAGCAGTGTGGTGGTCCCAGGCCTTCTGGAATTCAAAGACACTGAGGTTGTGCCCATGTTTCTGTAGCCATTATTTTGGACCTTGTTTACACACAGCTTCCCATGATGGACTGGAGAGTAATATTATGTCCTTGTTGAAATGGTCATGCTGCTGTGTACTAGTTCTGGAAGAAGAATGTAATGTTAGAAACGTGAAGTGATGATTATGCATCAGGTCAAAAGCATATATTAACCATGGCAAGTTTGACAAGAGTGTAATACAAAAAGTATCCCTTTATCAACCTAAATCTGGCTAAGCCTGAATTTGAATCATTTTTGTAACTGGTGATGTACAGAAGGACTTCTCTTTATGCGCCCGGTCATCAAATGCATTGCATGAATGCAACTAACCTAAGTTCATCTTATTATGAAAAAAGCAATTGAAGTTTCCCTTTATTGCATTTTCACAAACTGAATATCAGTTTCAAAACCAGGAAGTGGGAATACGATAGCAACAAAGGATTTACCCAAATGTCTCACGTGCTTTCGGCATAGAAAACAGAGACTCGGTCAGTCAGTGGTGTAAATTAAGGTTATTTTAACTTTCCCCTAAACTGCTGAATCTAACAATAGGACGGTTAATTTCATTTACTTAACGTTTTCTTCTCCTGTCACTGTTGTGTTTGATAACGTGGTCCACGTCCTCTGGGAGCTGGAGGTGCAGCTGGCAGCAGGCCGCTACTACGCCGGCCTGATGGAAAGAGTGACTCAAGGCAACAGTGTCCACACTTGCAGTTGCAACAATCGGTTGCTGCCCGACTGTTGTCGCTTCTGACAAAGTTCTGATGGTCTATGCTGAGGCCAATATTCTGTTTAATAAGGCTGCTGCTTCCGTTAGGCTACCCATGGACTGTGAAGCAGACATCAGTCTACTGTAAAACACCCACTTTTTAAAAACAACTTCCTGTTTAAGTGAAATGCCTTCCTGTTTAAGTGAAAACCTTGCACATGTACAAGTGAAAAGCATTCACACATACTATAGAAACTATCTCACACAAAAACGAAGTAAAACTTTTACACACACTATTGAAAGGCATTCACACACATACTAGCAAAGGTGACATTTTTGGTTGTGTATGTAACCACCTTTTACTAGTGTGTGTGAAAGCATTTCAGTAGTATTTGTGGAAGGTTTCATTAGTGTTTGGAAGAGCTTTTCAGTTGTGTATGTGAATGTATACATTTTAGTTGTTTATATGAGAGTGTTTCAGTTGATTATGTGAGAGTCTTTCAGTAGTGTGGAGGTATGTTTAATGCTTTCACTTGTAAGTATGTGTAATTTTCATGTACTATGTGAAGGATTTTGGTTTCATATATGTATATGCATGGTAATTCTAACGGCCCTCATGTCGGTGCATGTGGGATGAGTACAGATTAGATGGGTGGAGCAAGTGATGGGGCTTTTTGGGAAATACCGTGACGTGCAAGACAGGCCCCTTTCTAGGTCTTAAAAAGTGACAGCCTTACCGAAGACTGATAGTTTGATCGAAGAAGAAGTGCCTCTCCAGTCAGCCAAATACAACGACAAGGTGAGGAAAAATCATGAGGTTCTGAAAAGATTGATTTGTGTTATTTCATTCTTTGATCATCAGGAGCTGGCATTTATTGGACAGGATGAGAGTGAAAACTGACAGCAATGGAAACCACAGATGTGCCTTCCTGCTTTGATGATGTTCTAGCTTATGTTGTGTGTTTGTGTTACACTGTAATATACAACATAACCGTTCTGTAAAGTTGTGCAACTTAGTCACTAAAAGAAAAAGCAAACTGGTAAAAAAAAACAATACCTGCTATGAAAATATGTATAATTGTAATTAAACGACCACAAAACGTGCAGTAGTTTTTATCTATTATAAAATAAAGGAGAATACATTTGGAATGGAATGCATTATTATGAAGATATGAACTCAGAGAGATGTATGCGTATATTGCTTTTTACCATGCACAGTCTTAAGCATTACATGAGCTTGATGCCTAGTTTCTCCAATCTCCGGAGAAATGAAACCTCCCTGATTCTGCTGTTTTCTTGAGTGACAGACCTTTATATCTTTCCTGCACAGATTCTGCCACACTTTGCCCAGCTCTGTTACTCGACATGGAACCGGGAGAATTTGAAGGTATGTTTAATGAACACCTGCCATCACAAATGCCGGGCTTCTCTCAAATACAATGCGAATGAAAGACGTTCTTTCGGTGGTGACTAAACCGCCAGATAAGCTACAGTATACACACCAGTCGTATCAATGCGCAGATGCTGATGGCACGAGCACCCCGGAGATACGATTGATGCGTGAAGTTCGGTAGAATGAAATAGTTCGTACATTAAACTGCTTACTACAAAGTCTGTGGATTATTTTCAATAACCGGGTCGAGATTTCTGGTAAGAGACATTGCTGTTGAAATTTTCAAATGTATTTTTCTGGCGCTTTAATCACCACAGAAAGGATGCCATTCACTGCATTCACTCATAGGTATTCGAGAGAAACCCGGTATTTCTATATCTGGTTAACTGCAAATTCGGATAAGCAGTAACTTTGTAAATGACAAATGTCACTTGTTCTCTAATTTTGGTTGCTACTGTAAAAACTTGTCTTTATAAATATATGCAAACTTTTGGTAACTAGGTCGTTCTTTTGGCGTTTGCACTACATTTTTGATACTTTTTTCAAAGTATAAGACTACAAAGCAATCGTTTTTTTTAACTTACATTACTCTAAATACATGTCGTAAAACAGCTTAAAATAGAATGGATTGTATTTGTAAAGTAATTAAAGATATGTAACATGAAGTATTAACCTTTGCACTAAAAAACACAATTCACACAAATTATGCAACTTACATGTTCTCTGTTCGTTCAAAAACGGAATTAGGAAATAAAAGCAGTGTGGAGGTATGTTTCCCAAAAACATAGTTCATTCCGTTAGCGACTTACGGGTTTGCAACCGTGAAACTGAATGGTTTCCACTATCTAAATATCTAACAGGAGTTTTTACGGAAACGTGCAGCAGTTTCAGTTCAGTTCAGCAGTAAAATATTGCAACGCCATACAGACCGAGGGTTTGCGGCTAAGACCAAGAATATTATTGCTAAAGAGGGAAAGCCCAATCGTCCTGATCCTCCCGTGTGTCACGCCCCCCTCTCTACCTCACGTGTAATCCCTGTGTTCCCAGTTGTTTCGAGTCATGTTGATTACTGTGGTGTGTATTGAAGCCTGCATCAGAGTATGTTTCCCTATTCTGGTCATTAGCATCATATGTTCAGCTTTCTGTTCCTGAGTGTTTTTGCCCCAAATAAACCCTGCATTTCCCTGAATTCCTGGACTCCTGTGTCTGCTTCCCCGCTCTGTACCAGTGTGTGCAAGACAATGACCAGACTCCACAAGAAGACACCTCGTCTTACTGAGGCAGAGTACCTCAGCGGCTGAGAAGTGGGGTAGCAGCGGCTTCAACTCCCTCCTCGCCTCCTCTGGCGGTCCCTCCGCCTCCTCTCCTCTCCGCCCGTTAGGGTTCCCTTCGGCTCCCTGTTTCCCCCCTGCCTTTGCCTCTCTGCTCCTTGGTTTTACCCTTTTTGATTGTCTTCCCCTTGGTTCTGTTCCCCATTTGTGTGGCTCCTCTGTGTTTCCGCCTGGGCCCTTCCCTCCTTCTGTCGGTGTCTCCCCATGTGGCATCACCAATGTCCTAAATGAGCAGTACCAGGAGAAAGTGTGCCGCTGTATTGATTTAAATGACTCCCTGCGCTTACTGGGTGTGGAGCAGGATTTGATTGCTGTTATTGGGGACCAGTGCTTTGGGGAGAGCTCTGTGCTGGGAGTTTGAGTCAATGTTATAATGAGAATGAGACCTTTATATCTTTTTTACACAGAATCTGGGTCACTCAGTTCTGCTTCGTCAGATGAAGAAGGTAGGCTATGTTTATTTAACGCATCCCACAGGTTAACAGGGCATTTTTAATAATGACAAACATTTAAATGGTACTTTTTTATTAATGCTTAACTACCCACCTAAGTAATAACCATAATACATTGCAAGTCTGCTACAAAGGAAATTGGTGTCCTTTTTAAAATTTTATTTAATGATCTAACAGTATATGAAATTTACGTTGTTTAGAAACAGAAGCATCTCCTATGTCATGTGGCGTGACTAACATCATAAATGAGCACTATGAGGAGAAAGTGCGTCCCTGTATCGACCTGATCGACTCCCTGCGCTCACTGGGCGTGGAGCAGGATTTGGCTCTGCCAGCTATTGCTGTTATTGGGGACCAGAGCTCAGGGAAGAGCTCTGTGCTGGAGGCTCTGTCTGGAGTGGCACTGCCAAGGGGGAGCGGTAAGTGCCCTGACCCACAAGCCCTGATGGAATCTGTCTTTCTCACATGTGGGAAATCTGTGCTGTGTGGCGTATGGAGAAGTAAATTGAGCACAGCAGCATGTTGTGTATGAAGAGCATTTTTATAACACAAACCTCATGGTCCAACAACAACCGAAAGGTAACTTAGCTTACTGGTCTGAAACAAATGTCAGTAAAAGTTATGTTAAATAACTTCATTAAACACTTCTTATGTTCATATATTGAAGTATATGATTTATACACGGCTAAAGATACGCGAGGATCGGACAGGTTTCACACAAGACAGACAAACACAAATGTGACAAAAGGAAATACAACAGGTATTACAAATGTATATTCTTTACATTTTAAACAGAATATTCTATAGAATAATCAAAAATTCTAGTAGAAAAATTGAATATCAAAACATTTGATTATATAAATATATCTGTAGTTGCACCACTATAGTTTGGGCCCATAGAAACTACCCAGACAGCATGTTTTTGGTTCAACGTTGAATGATAGTTATATACGTTGATTTTTGGTCAGATTTTCAATATTGAAAAATTGATGGTAGCAAAACCTTGATTCAGTGTTGATAACTTCATATAAGGTGAAACATTGAAGATCAACATTGTTTCAGCCTTTTTGTCTGATATGGCATCAGTGTCATTTCAATATATGTGTGCTATCTGGGTATATTTTTCTGTGTATACCTGTAAGCTACAGACAGCTTCAACTTGAATCAGTGTCAGCTGAACTGTCTCTTATCTAACACACATAAAGAATGGCAAAAATGTCCATTAATCAGTTGCGTTTAAAAATATGAATTTCCTCTTATAAATTCACAAACTGTCTTCAGTTTGGTTGTAAATGTTTTATTCTTAACACAATGGTAGGGTTAGAACATAAGAACATAAGAACATAAGAAATTTACAAACGAGAGGAGGCCATTCGGCCCATCAAGCTCGTTTGGGGAGAACTTAGCTAATAGCTCAGAGTTGTTAAAATCTTATCTAGCTCTGATTTAAAGGAACCCATGGTTTTAGCTTCCACTACAATAGCAGGAAGACTATTCCATACTCTGACTACACGCTGTGTAAAGAAGTGCTTCCTCAAATTTGTTCTAAAATGTTCTCCCGCTAATTTCCACTTATGGCCACGAGTTCTAGTATTTAGACTAATATTGAAATAGTCATTTGGCTGAACAGCATCCAGACCCGTTAGAATCTTATAGACCTGAATCATATCCCCCCTTAGTCTCCTTTGCTCAAGGCTGAACAGATTCAGTTCCGCTAACCTCTCCTCGTAAGACATTCCTCTAAGACCAGGAATCATTCTCGTAGCTCTTCGTTGCACCTTTTCTAAGGCAGTAATGTCCTTCTTGAGGTATGGTGACCAAACCTGCACACAGTATTCTAGGTGGGGTCTTACCAAGGAATTATATAAGTGTAACATCACCTCCCTTGACTTAAACTCCACACATCTAGAGATATAACCCAACATTCTGTTCGCCTTTTTTATTGCTTCCCCACATTGGCGAGAGTGGGACATGGAAGCATCAACATACATACCGAGATCTTTCTCGTAATCAGCTACCTTTATTTCAGTGGAACCCATAAAATATCTGTACTGTATATTTCTGCTCCCTGCATGGATTACCTTACATTTATCTGTGTTAAATTTCATCTGCCAAGTATCAGCCCATTCGCTAATTAAATCCAGATCCCGTTGAAGCCTCTCTGCTGCTAGATTAGTATCTGCTACCCCGCCCACCTTAGTGTCGTCTGCAAATTTAACCAGTTTACTGTATGTATTCGTGTCAATATCATTAATGTAAATTAGGAACAATAGTGGTCCTAAGTGGTTAGCAAATGGTTTCTCTTATATTCTGCTGAATAGGATGGTTACTTTACTTTTTTTGTGTTGCTGTTGAAAATACTTATGCAAATTAATTTGTGGTTTCCTTGAAATGTAGGAAACTGGAGTCTTGTAGCAAAGCTGTAAAATTACCTTTCTTAATCAGGAATTGTGACACGATGTCCTCTGGAACTGAAGATGAAGAGAATAAAAGCAAAAGATAATTGGCATGGTAAAATAAAATACAAATCAGAGGAAAAGGAAATTAAGGATCCCTCTCAAGTGGAGAAATTTATTCGAAAAGGTAAGATGCCTCTGTACGTATCTTCATAACACCAATTTAAGATCTTAAATTACTCATGACTAAAGATATTTTAAATTCCATTTTAGATATCTGAATCTAAGATACACCTAGTCAAAATACAATTTTAGATTGGAACATTTCCTATTCAAAACCTAAAATAAAGTTCTTGGTAGTAGGTCTGCAACTAATGATTATTTTGATAATCGCTTAATCTGTCGATTACTTTTTCGATTAATCGGGGGGGCAAACCAATTCAATTTCCTGCAATTTTTAATAACCCAGTCTGTCTTTGTACAAAGGTTGTTTTCAGCAACTCACGTAAAAAACAAATCTATGCTACATTAAAATCCGGAGTCCATGACAAGAACGAGTACAAATACGGCTGATTCAAAGACAAGATCGAGACCTTCAAAAACTGGTCTTACTACAACATTTGATATTACTATAAATTTCTATCATGAAGAAATGAAGCAGTGGTGTAGTGGTAACAAGAAATTTAAGGTGGGCAAACTATATGCACAGCAGTAAAAACGGTGGGTAACTATTTATATCCTTAACATTAGTGACTAATGTTAAGGATATAAAACAAATTTACAAAACGCTGTTTTGTAAATTTAAAAGGTGCGTAAATGGCGTTTATGTGCATTTACCCTCCACTACACTGAATGAAGGATTTGTGTTAAGTAAACTGAATAATTGCAAAAAATAATCCAAAAACTCCACAACGTCACATAATACATCAGTGTCTCTCCGACCTAATTTCAGCTAATTATCGTCAAATTCTGGCAGAATTAAAACAAGACTCTGCTGTGTCTGCCTCCGCCATTTTATAAACGTTTTTTTTAATTCTCCCAGAATTCATCACGTAAGCTACTCAAGGCACGCCATTGGTTCTCATCACCTTTTTCTTTTATGGCGGTCGGCATCCAGCTTAATGGTACTTTACTGCCACTGTGGCTTTGGTTAGCTTACTGCTCCCAAATTAGGAGGTAGCCACTGTACTTATTTGTATAATAACGTAGACCCAACTAATCGATTATTAAATTAGTTGGCAACTATTTTAATAATCGATTTTAATCGATTAAATCGATTAGTTGTTGCAGCTCTACTTGCTAGTCTTGTTTACAAAATATTTTTAAGCTATCTACATAATAGATGTGTATATCCTTAGTTACATTTCGACTAGCAATAGCTTGTTTTAGAGGTATAAATTATAAATTTGACTACTGAAAATACAGTTAGAGGTTTCTGAAACGCACAGTACCGACAGTGTTGTTGAGGCGCTTCTGTTGTTCCCAACACCCCCGCCGCCATTCTCACGGTCAATACAGTAGCGACACTTTTATTTCTCCACTTCGAGCACTGCTTATACATATTAAACGCCAGTTCAACTGATGCCTCCGGTTATTAGCACAGTACACAGAGAGCGCTGTAGACATGCACCAGACCAGACGCATAGCACCTCAAACCCGCTTTATAACTTTACATTTAGATCGATACATGGGTATGTGTATCGATGCATTCGTGTTGTGTTTTTTTTTCTTCCCCGCCAATCAGGAGTCAGGAGCCGCTTGTGTAGATCTTCAGATTCAGCCTTTATTGCCACATTGAGGTTACAGCCAAGGCTGAACACCCTGCAGGAGTGTGTCCAATACTGTTTTACACTCATTTTTATACATTTTCTTATCGTGTAACAATATCTCGTCACTTGAGCATCATCATTTCTTCAACCATTCACCATCGTTGTTTTCTTCCTTGATCCACACCTCAAGGTGATGTTTGTCAATCATGTCTTTTACGGTTTGGTCCCTCAGCTGAACATAATGGTGGCATGGCCATCTTTAGTTGTTTTTTTTTAATACCCAACCGTGAACTTTTGCGAATCCCTTCCATCAGTAGCAAACCTTGCGTCGGTCTTTGTCAGTCACGTGTCTGCACTGTCTGACACGCCCCCATTCGCCATTTTGAGTGTACCGCGGATGTGAACACATTTGGTTAACAAACTTAATATTTCCTATTTATTGTTTTTTCTCCACAAAAATTTAATGTTTTATGTATTCAGTAATAGGCAATTTTCATTACCAAACAGAAAGAAAAACAGTCAGGAACACCGCAAAAATGTCATTGCATGGACATTATTGGTCATATTTACATTCTCTATGTATTATGAAGTGCTAAATAATATTCCATACTCACATAAAATTAATACTGATTTTCGCCTCATATCAGCGAGATTAGTATTTTAAAAGATATTTAGCATAAACACTGATAGAAAGCCACATGAGATGAACAGGTGAGCCATAACTTAAACTAAATTAGAAGTAAAATTCATATCCCTAGCTAGTTTTGCGTTAGTCTATCATATTAACATAAACTAGCAGTGCCAGAAATCGTTCATTTAGCCATATATACTACCATATACTAACCAGACGTATGGTTAATGTTTATGCTATCTCTTGTGTATATAATGCTTATTCTCATATGTATCATAAGATAATGACAAATGTGGATAACTGCAGATTCAAATATACAAAATTCATATCCAGTTTCTAGTGGCACAAATATCAGCCCATATTTACGCACTTCCGTAGTATCGAGGTTGACGAAAGGTCGGGATTACAGATGCCACTGTATATCTGCTGAGGCTTGGCTGGACTCTAAGTCCACCCTCCTTCAATGTCAACCCATGATTTACTACATGGTAGACAAGGGTTGCATGAATTTCGTTTTACAAATTTGGTCATCTTCTTCTTTGTCCTCTCCCTCCACTAGGTCTACCTCTACCTCGACCTCTTCCTTGACCTCTGCCTTGGCCTCTTCCATGGCCTCTACCTTTGCCTCTGCCTCCACCTGCTTCTCCACCATTGATGCCTCCTCTCATCCTCACTCTTCTCCTTCCTCTCATGTCCTTCATGTTTATTGATGACAGTGTAACTCACCTGTTCCCTTTTATAGTGCCTAAACCGGATTAGTGTGTCTATAATTAAGCACCTAAGTGTTGGTTGTGTTTAACCAAATAGTTTGTGGGTGTGGTTATTTGAAAGCCAGTGCTTTGAAATGGACAGATGTGTTTAGTGATTTGCAAATCACTGTGTGTTGAGTTTTGCAAGAATTGTGAATCTGACAATGTGCTTACTGTTGTGCAAATCTGGGCCGATGTTTTGCTGAGTGTAAAGTTATGCCAAATGTGGGAGACTTTTTCTTTTAGTGTTTAAGCAATCAGAAAAAAAATGTAACATAATTGATAGTGATAGCACTAGCTGAAATCCAGAGTGACAGTTAATCTTTTCCTATGTCATCTTTTGACATTGGAATTTGTAAATATTGTATATAAATTTATCACTGAGTTACGAGTTTGATATTTTAATTTTCAAGTTCAGTGATTTTTAATAGGTTAATTTGGTAGTTAGTTTGTTATTTAAGTTGTGTGTGTGTTCATGCTGAATTAAGCCTTTGAAGCAACAATGCAGAATTCGCATATAAGTACCTGCCCTACTTAAATAAGAAAAAACTGCCATTTTTGGTCATACTGTCCACACTGTGCTCCCCGATATAAAAAAAAAAAAACAATCCCCCTCTGTGCCCCCATGACCTGGCACAGGAGAAGTGGATGTAGAAATTGGATGGGTGGATGATTATATTTTTCCGGTTGATTAGTGTTCATGATACCTACTCAGAATTGGTGTTTGCCTTCTCTCTTTTCAACATCTTTATTGAACAGCCCAAGATCAGATTGCGGGTGTTGGTGTGGGTATCTCTCAAGAACTAATAAGTCTGGAGATCTCTTCCCCTGATGTTCCTGATCTCACGCTCATCGACTTGCCAGGAATTGCCAGAGTTGCTGTGAAGGGTCAACCAGATGACATTGGGGAACAAGTGAGGTTCCTCTTCTCTAATGTGGACTTTGAAACCTTCTCTAAGATTTTTAAAGTATCTTTTTAATACTACATTAAGTGTAAAGGTTTCAAACAAATCAAAGTCAAACATTGGTGTATACAACCGACGGTGAATAGAACAATATGTCTGTTTACTGTAATTTCTTGGGATGCATATGCTATTCCTTCAGATCAAGAACCTGATAAAGACATTCATCACAAAGCAGGAGACAATTAATCTGGTTGTGGTGCCATGCAATGTTGACATAGCAACAACCGAAGCCTTAAAGATGGCGCAAGAAGTGGACCCTCATGGTGAACGGACTCTAGGTATACTAAGCACTTGTGTCTACAATGGCTAATTCGGCATTTATAGATCTTGCCTTTTCCACCACTTCACCAATTTCTATGTCTTAAATGTGGGCGGGCAGATAGCCGGACCAAATGACAGGGTTGTCCGCCGAATACAATGCAGTTGTTTTGCGACAGCAACAAATTTAGTTTCTTATCTGTACAATAACTACTGCAGCTTTTTCTAGATCTTACCTTGTCCCGTACTTGACCAATTTATATTTCTCCAATTTGGACAGGTATCCTGACAAAGCCAGATTTGGTGGACAAGGGCACAGAGGAGACAGTTGTGCAAATCATCCACAATAATGTCATTCCCCTTGCAAAGGGCTACATGATTGTCAAGTGCAGGGGACAGAAGGATATTATAGACAACGTGTCACTTACTGAAGCCTTTGACAAAGAAAAAGCTTTTTTTGAAGGACACAGCCATTTCGGGTAATATTGTCTTTTTAATGTTTTGATTGATTTTTTTTAACAAAAAGCATTACAAATAAGTGTCTTATTGATATTTTGTGATACTTTCTATAGCATCCTCTATGAGGAAGGCTATGCCAGCATTCAAAATCTGGCTAAAAAGCTGACTCTAGAGCTTGTGCAGCACATTGAGGTAAAGATTCAGCATCACCTGGGCAAAGACACCTTGCAATACACTGATTGCACTGATATATCATTAGTCTTTAAGGTTCTAAGTAGACATTGAAGGAGCACTTTTCGCATCCCACTGCAAGAGGCCCCAATGCATGAACATATCATATCATCATTTTTTTTTTCAGAAATCCCTGCCCCAACTAAAGAACCAGATTGATAGAAAAATAGCTAAAATTAAGACAGAGCTGAAGAAGTATGGAAATGGACCTCCGACAGATGCTGAAGAAAGGAAGGTCTTTTTGACTGATGTGAGTAACACATTATATGAACAGATCTATAGCTTCAAACTTAAGCAAACAGTTGTGTTTTGGAGAAATCTCATCTCAGTAAAATTCTTTATTTAACTGCTTTTTTAATGGTGTTGAAATCCAATCTTGGTTTTTGAGTGTTTAATCAATGATACAATCTGCAAAAATATCAGCGCTAATTACACCATTAACTCTACATTTCAAACAAACAGATATTGAATAAATTCACAGAAGACATTAAAAACCTGAGCACTGGAGAAGAACTGAAGAATGGAAATCTGTTATTCATGCTGAGAGCAGTATTTAGAGATTGGAAGGAATTCATTGACTGTTCTGGGTTAAAATGTGAGTACAGAATGCACTTATTAGTTCTGAGATCCTCGTACAATTGCTAGACATTTCACTCAAGGCACCAACTGAATATGCAACATTAACTTATAATTAGGGCTGGGAAATTTTATTGCGTTAACGTGTTGCTTTCATTTATTTCAACATGATATTTATTTGGTCAACCTATTTTGTTACCTAAAAGGGAGAATAGTATGAGCATGGATTTTAATAGAGACTTAAAATCTTCCTTTCTGTTTAAAGTAACGTGAGAGTTTATGTTGCACAGAATCCCAAATTTCAGTGCTATAATCGAAACATTCTTTAGGCTCTCATTGGGTAACTGGTTTATTTTGTTTTAAAAATATTATTAGGATAAAAAATTCTATCTTAATGTTATAAAGTGGACTTTCCATGGTTGTCAGGCTTCTGTTTTTTGAGCCATTTACCAAATGGGTTTAAGATTTTAGCTCAATCACATGGTTGTGATGTAATAGTGTTTCGATCTGCCTGTTGAATACATGCCAGTGTATGTGGTATTCGCCATTAATCGCCATAGTGTTTTTATTAAAAAAAGTTTAACCTCCCTTCTTATAATAGAAAACCCTCTGCTTTAATTCCCATTTGTTCATCGAGCCTTTTTGGAAACACAGGAATTCAGCCTGTATTTGCTTGCAAGTATCATTTTTGTTGTAAATGAATAATCTGTACATCATAAGTTTAACATATTAAAGAAATATTGAAGCATCCAGGTCATTCTCACAAAAAAAAAGTGTTATAGTGTTTAAGTTTAATAATACTATTCCATTTTGTTTGTTTGATTTGATGATTTTTAAACATTTTCCATAAAAAGGTAGCCAAAAACCAGTAACAAAATTACATTAAATATTTTTAAATCTTTCAACTTTATTGCATATAACCCACAATAAACAATTAATTTATGTAATGATGAGCATATATATTTGCCCAATTTTTGTTAGTTATGTCATTTTTTCACTTATTTCAGTAACACCTGCCCTAATACTTTTATTACAAAAATAAATGGTGACATAACAAAACCGATTATCTACACCAGAGGCAAAATTGACAGTTGAGACAATAAAGTTGTATTATTTGAGTCTTTTTTCAAAGTAAATTAAAAAAATAGAGAAAACTAATGTTATGGTAATGAATTAGTGACAATGACCCATCTACTTCCCTTTGTGTTAACTGTACAATGACTTATTGGTTCAATGTATAAATATTTATGATTTTAAGTTTTAATGTTTGGTGTGATTTATCAGAAAAAACTGTGTGATTAGCTATTAGTTTTGATTGACAGTCCCGTTTATAATAAAACATTATACTGATATTATACATATATATTTCTCAGCTTTTATTCCAGTTAAATGTTTTCTTGCTTAAGACCATATGAGCTGATGTATTTATTTTGCTAACCTCACAGAAGGGTTCAAGCACTTTGGTTTTCATCAGCAATGCTGCTGTTAACTATCCTGTTTCAATGGAAATAAAAAGCTCCACCTTTGCTCAGGTGTGGTCACATGACATCCTCGTAGTCAAGTTCAAGTTGCGATAACATGAATGTTATCCTTAGTGTTGACAGTGAGCAAATACAAAATTCATTACATCGACTATAATAGTGTCTATAGTTAGTAAATTAATAAATTTATTTTTTATACCTACAGTCAACAACAGGATTGAAGCAGAAGAGTATGAAACTAAGTATCGGGGTAGAGAACTTCCTGGCTTTCTCAGCTACAAAATATTTGAGGAGTTTATGAAGGACCAGATCGACGAGATGGAGGAGCCTGCTCTAAAGAAGCTTAAAGAAGCTTCAGGTGAAAAGCAGAGAAACTGACTCAGCATAACACTTCATATTCTATACCGTGTCTCCCTGAAATCTCCCTGAAATTCAAATTCAATTCCAATTTTGTTCCATTGTTTTCTTTCCAATCCCAACTCCAGTTCCATTTCCTGATTTGGATTGGGATTGATTAATGCATTCCAGAATAGCCCCAAACCTGGTAGCCACAGCATATTTCATGAAAATGATATTTGTTTTGTGTTACAGATATAGTGAGGAGAGCATTTGTACAACTTTCTCAACGGAGCTTCACTGGATACCCGAACCTCCTCAAAACTGCCAAGGTATAATTATATATAGTTGTCATCCCTTTGTAGTACATCCAGAATATTAGAATGCTGAATGACTGAATCATGAAATACAGCATTACTGCAATTTTCTATAACATTGTGGTAGAATAAAACATGGTTGTTTTTTTATTTGCAGACTATAATTGAATCCATAGAGCAGAGCCAAGCCACCACAGCAGAGGATTTGCTGAGGACTGAATTCAAAATGGAGAAAATAGTGTACACCCAGGACAGGAGATACACTGACACCGTAGAGAGTGTCAGAGTGGAAGAGAATATGGGGACTGCTTACGGGCAAAATATTGTGGCCACACTACATAATTTGCAGTGGCATTTCAAATCATACTATCGCGTAAGTAACTTCCTTGAAAGCATTATGGACGGCTTTATGAAAGGCATTTATACTAGCATTACAGACTTTTCGTAGCATGAGATTTTTATCGGGTGTAACTGACACTACAAAATCAATTCACCACACTAACCAATCAGAATTGAGTACATTCCCATGACATTTGCTCATCTCAGGAATTTTGCCCACACACTTTTCATGCTCTTCTGCACATGAACATGTACTTCTGTACTTAATGTATAATATTACTTATTCATATTTATCTGAGAACCTGGGGTTGGCATCATGGGGAGACTTGGTCAGGAAGAGCTATATCCAGTGGAGCAGATCCAGCTATGGATGTACTGGCGCTGTGTGCTGCATGTCCTACCCCCTGCCTAGCAGTGAACCGTGTAGAGCGTGAATATTAAGGGGGGTCAACAGGGTGCAGGGTGTCAGTCATGTCTGACAGTGAGCAATAAGGTGCCCTGAGGCCCAGCAGTACAGGGGAAGGCCCTGTTGTCAATGCCACCGGCACTCAGGGTAAGTGGTGCCCTCCCCAGCTACATGGGCTCTCCCAGGTCTGGTGTCAGAGCCGGCACGTTGACTCAGTGAGAAAGCGGGGAGGTCGACTGGGTCCGTGTCAGCTGGCGCTCATGCTGCAGATTGTCCAGGGACATGAACAGCTGAATAAACTACTCCAGTCTCAGGTCCTGCTCTTGTCTTCCATTTGGCATTGAGCCTCCTGCGGTAAGCTGTGAGGAGAGCCACCTCACTCCACTTGCTGGCTACCAAGAAGGTACAGAGTTATGCGGTGAATTCCACTGGCGGATGCAACTGCTGGCATAGCTCCATAGCTTGATTTCCAATGTACTTGCCCTGCAGTGGTTGATCAAACACCTCCTTCAAGTAGGCAATGAACCAAGAGTTAGACCAGAGAGCTGGGCTGCGCTCATCCTTGGTGCTGAACTGGGCTGTGTTGTTGTGGTGATACAGTTCACACTGCACCAGGAATAGCTTATAGTGTTCTCAAGAACAGTTGTACCTCTCGGGTAGGGGATTCTGGCGGGCAGGAAGAGGGATGGTACTGCCTGAGGAAGAGACAGGTGGTGATGCAGTGGCAGAAGCTGGAGGAGTCGGGCAGGCAGACACGATGTCCTCAAGGTATCTCTCCAGTTGGGCAAGGATACTGCAGTGCTCAGTTAGGTCCATCCTCAGGCAAGATGTTCTTACATGGGACAGGTCAGGGATAGGGGACCTCAACTCAGAGCAAACAGCCAAACACAAGATGAGAATCAAAGTAAGGGATGGATTCAGAGGTCAAAAAGCCTGAGAGTCTGTCCTAGGGAGTGAAGGGAAAGGCAGGCATTTATGCAGATGTGGGATGATCATCACAAGCCAGCACGCTCAGAAGGGCAGGGGATTGGGTAGGGCTGAACAAGTTGAAGAAAATATCTTATCGCAATTTTTCTGACAGATATTGTGATTGCGATATCATTTTTTAAAAGTCAAACTTAAGGTCGATATTCATTGTGTAATAGATTTAAAGCAAATGTATTTTATGTGCATTTGTTCTGCTATGACAAGAAATTATTGTGCATTTTAACATTTATACCACAGATGAAATACGAATTAGCATATAAAGGTTAAAATGCAGGATTATTTCTTGTCATATCAATGCAAATGCACATAAAATAAGTATGCATTTGTGCTGTTACAATTGATGGCCGCATGTATTGCTTTTAAAGGTGAATGCGTACTTGTGTACCAGTTATGTTCATCCCTGAAGATAAAATAAAATAATTATCACAAAAGCTGTGCTAAGTTAAATAAACTAATGAAAATAAAACAATTCCAGTAAGACAAAAATAGCACTGCTTGGACCTCTAATAATAGGACCTTCCTGTAAACAATCTCAGACCATGAATTAGGTAGGTAATTCACTTATATCAGGAGTGGAATCAGTATGTATCAGTATGAACATAATGTTTTCCTTCGGTTTACTTAATTAAAAATGTATGTCTTAGACAGAGAGCTTTGGGTATGAGTGCCTGTTCAACAAATAAAAATAATAGTGACTAGTTCTATTGTATGAACTTCCTTCCAGATCGCCAGCCAGCGCCTGGCTGACCGGATCCCGCTAGTCATACGCTACCAGATCCTGCATGAGGGAAACATTCAGCTACGGCGGGAGATGACACAGCTTCTGCAGGAGAAGGACAGTGTGGATAACCTGCTGGAGGAGGAACCTGACATCAGCACCAAGAGGAATAACTTGGTCTCCAGGCTAAATCGCCTGAAAGAGGCAAAAATCAAAGTGCAGTAATTTTAATGAATCATCTACTACCATTTTAGCCCAGAGGTCTGGCTAACATCATGATATATTACATTGTTTGTGCATTTAGGGGATTTATTACTGGAAACTCAAATACCATGGAATGTTAGATTACTGTTAATTCATTGTTATTGATAATTAATAGTTTAGGTGAAACTAGCTCAGCGATGTAGAACTAAAATGATATATTTACTACATGTATTATTTTTTTTTTTGGGAAGCAAATGTTCTTCAGTGCATTTCTGTATCATTTTTGGCATAAACAAGTAGGGCTGGGCGATAAAAGGATAACGATTATCGTGATATAATTATTGTGATATAATTTTCTTCGATATTGGTGTGCCAAATTCTTGAGAAGTATATGACTGTCGCCGCCCTTCTCAGGCCCTGCCGCTCTTAGGGCCCTGCATGTGAAAAAGAGGATAAAATAAAAGAATAAAATGATCGTAACGGTATTGCTTCAATATTATGTTCATCTTGATATAAATCTATTTCATGTATCCATAATGAATATTGCAATTGATAGTGTAGTAGAAAATATAAAGAATGCTTCAGATTTTAAGTGATCAATAAATATCTAGGCACGACTTTGACAGGTTATCATAGACATCTGCTGCTATCAATAAAAATATCAATAAAAAGCTATTTGAGTGTTTGCTGTGGGACTTTTTATTCATAAACAGTAAAACTTTGAACAGCAAAAAATATAAAATGAAGATATAATACATTGACAATCATGAAACATAGATTGCACAAATATATGCGTAGGACATTTTTTTCCAAACACGTTAATGTAGGTTCTACTGAAGTGTTGTACATAGACTACTGGCAGTTGAATAATAAGACAAGGAAGGATGTGTTTCATCTACCAAGTAGTGAGGATGCTCACTGGTTTTGTACTCTGAACCTGGCCAGTGGGTATAATCAGGTCCCAGATCTCGAGGAGGATAGATCCAACACTGCGTTATCCACTCTTTTTGAGTTATTTGAGTGGAACTGGATGTTTTTCTGGCTTTTTTACAGTGTTGCTTAAGCTGCGTCAAAGGGATAAAATAAAACAGCAGCGAAGTCCGGCACCCAGGGATAACCCTGGAATATATTACCATCAAGCATATACACTATACATTGGCTAACTAATAGTCCAAGTATATACAAATTACCTGTTGCGGGCAGGTGACGACAGCACAGGACTTGCTCCTATGCTCCATCGACTGCGGACCCAAAGAACATCACCTTACGCATAAAATAATGGCCCTACCGGGACCGCCGCAAATCTTATTTAAAACAGGCGTACCGGGAAAATAACCTTCTCGTACACCAGCATCAACCAGACCCACAGTATGAACTGTCTTTTTCCAAGGAACAGTAGGGAAAACGCAAATTGACCATGCTGCCCCGCTGCCCAACTACAGCGGGCTGCCAAATCACCTCACAGTTCAAATGCCATTCCTTTCCAGACTGTGACTTATATGTGGTTAAGTACCGCCCCCCCCCGGGACTACGATAGACCAATAGGGCGTGAGATGTGCTGTTGGGTAGAGTCACAGATCCTGTTAGTGGACATGTTCATGAGTAGATTCAAGAGCACCTGACCCAACTGCAACTGGTTTTTGAAGGGGCCATGGAGCGAATGAAGATTGCTGCAGAGCCCCAGAAGAAGAACTATGACCAGCACATTTGAGACAGTCCACTGAGAGAGGGCCCGTAAGTATTTCTGTGTGATTTTGACATAAGAGGGCGTCATAAAATCCAAGACTTATGGAGCCCTCTGGTATATCAGGTCCTAAAAGTGCCTAAAGTGGGTGGAGCTCTATACACTGTTGCACCTGTAGATGACCAGACTCACGTTAGGTACATCCATCGTACCCAGTTGAAAGCCATCGTTGGAGCAAACTCTTCTCTCGGTGTCTGAACGGGGCGGGGCGGGTGGGGGGGATGCAGGGTGCGACAGAAAGCTGGGTAGTGCAAAGTCTCAAAGTAGAATAGTTCATTACAGCTGGGACAGAGGCAACTTTGTCTATATTGTATGCATTGCCTGTTGCATGGAAGTACATATTATACTGATAAAATTAAAGTGAAACAAATGGGATGCATGCAAGTAGTTTATGTCAGATAGTAATAGATTTTTTTCACGTTAAAGTGCAACATTAAGTTATGCTTGAACCCCAAGTGATTTTCTTATTTGGCCCACTTGCTATTGAAGTCCAACTGACCTGCTGTAAGCAAGTGACAGTTACGGAACATGAAGGACACCTCAGATGTTACACTGTCTGAATCCCTCGAGACGCAGCCTCCTCCTTCAGCACCGTCGTAGGACCATTAGGACGTTACACTGTCTCAATCCCTGAGGAGGTAGCCTTCTCCTTCAGTGCCGTGGTACATATGGGTGGCCCCATATGAACACACCACTTCATGATTAATCATATCTATTACAGATTTAAATTAATAATGACTAAAGATTCAAAAAATAGAAAACAATAAGAGCCTCCCTTGCTTGTCATAATAATAATTTGTGTGTTTAAAGTTTTCAAATGTAGCAAAAATACCAGTTTAACTCCCTATTCTTTAAAATTGGATTATTCATATGCAATCATTTGATTATATATATTCTTCAGCTTAACAGCCCCCCTCACCTCTGGTGTCCACCATCGGGTACGGGGGTTACCGCCACGACAGGCACCGACCACCCTGCAGCCACAGCTCTGTACGGCCGCTTCCACAATGGAGGTCCGGAACAGTGTCCATTCAGACTCAATGTCCCCAACCTCCCCCGGCATGCAGTTGAAATTCTGCCGGAGGCACGAGTTAAAGCTCCTGTAAACAGGAGCCTCTGCCAGACGTTCCCAGCAGACCCTCAGTATGCACTTGGGCCTACCAGGTCTGACCGGCTTCTTCCCCCGCTACCTGAGCCAACTCACCACCAGGTGGTGATCAGTTGACAGCTCTGCCCCTCTCTTTACCCGAGTGTCCAAGATGGAAGGCCGCAGATCAGATGATACAATTATGAAATTGATCATCAATCTGTAGCCCCGGGCATGTTTGTACCATGTCCACTTATGGACACCCTTATGCTCGAACATGGTGCTTGTTATGGACAAACCATGCATTGCACAGAAGTCCAATAACAGAACACCACTCGGGTTCAGATCAGGGAGTCCATTCCTCCCAATCACCCCTCTCCAGGTCACACTGTCATTGCCCACGTGAGCGTTGGAATCCCCTTGTGGTGCACTAACCAGCATACCAGTAAGGGAATCCAAGAAGACCTGGTACTCTGAACCGTCATTCGGCGCATAAGCACAGATGACAATCAGAGACGTATTCCCAACCCAAAGGCGCAGGGAGACAGCCCTCTCGTTCACCGGGGTAAACTCCGCTGTTAATGCACCACCAGTAGCCCCACCCCAGCCCGGCGTTGCTCACCTGCTGCAACTCCAGAAGAAAAGAGCGTCCAGCCCCACTCTAGGAGATCGGATCCAGAACCCACACTATGTGTTGAGGTGAGCCCGACTATATCTAGTCGATATCTCTCAACCTCACGCACAAGCTCAGGCTCCTTCCCCACCAGTGAGGTGACATTCCATGTCCCGAAAGCCAGTTTTCAGACGGGGATTGGACCGCCAGGGCCTCCCTTGTCCACCACACGATCCACAAAGCACCGAACCCCTGACATTCCCTTTGCGGGTGGTGGGCCCACCTGGGGACAGTCCCGCGTGCCTCTTTCGGGCCAAGGCCCGGCCATCAGGCGCTCGCCAACGGGCCCCTCCCCCAGGCCTGGCTCCAGGGTGGGGCCCCGGTGACCCTAGTCCGGGCGAGGGAAACGAGACCTTGCTAGAATACATTATCATAGGGTTCTTTTGGATTGCTCTTTGTCTGGCCCCTCCCCTGTGACCTTATTGCCTTGGGAGACCCTACCAGGGGCTATTGCCCCCGACAACATAGCCCCCAGGGTCACTGAGGCACGTAAACCCCTCCACCACGATAAGGTGGCAATCCAAGGAGAGGTACATACAACCCCATCAATGTATATTAACACATTAAAAAGTACATTAGAGTAGGGGAAGAATAAAGAACGAACACAAATAAGCATCTAAGTTCTTGTTTTAATACCAAAAAGGTAGGATACAGACATTTAAATCAAATTAAATGCATGCACCAAAGAACATTCTCTTCCCAAAAATCACAAGTAAAATGACACGTAATAAATATATAATTTGTTCTATATCGCTGTGCTAGTGTTACAAAAACTCAGGTGAGCTACAGTACATGTACTACTTGAATTACAATAATCTACCATTACATGGTATTTGAGCTTCCAGTAATAAATCCTCTAAATGCATAAACAATGTAATATATCAATGTTAGCCAGACCTCTGGGCTAAAATGACAGCACACGGCTCTGTGCCTGCATCAGGCGATTCAGCCTGGAGACCAAGTTATTCCTCTTGGTGCCGATGTCATACTCCTCCTTCAGCAGGTGATCCTCGTTGTCCTTCTCCTGCAGAAGCTGTATCATCTCCCGCTGTAGCTGCAAGGCTGCCTCCTGCAGGATCTGGTAGCGTATGACTAGCGGGATCTGGTCAGCCAGGCGCTGGCTGGCGATCTGGAAGGAAGTTCATACAATAGAACTAGTTACTATTATTTTTATTGGTTCAACAGGTACTCATACCCAAAGCTCTCTGTCTAAATAAGACATTAAATTATTTTTCATCAATTCAAGAGTACCTATCCCCTAACATAGAATATATCAGTGCATGTGTCTCACCCAGTCTAGCTCACTGGACTATTGACAGTTGTGGTGCATCCGAATGAGTAATTGTGCTGGGTATATAACCAGTAGAATCAGCATAGTCAGTCACAGGTATTGTTTTGGCGTGGACAATCTGCAGCATGAGCGCCAGCCGACACAGACCAAGTCGACCTCCCCGCTTTCTCACTGAGCCAACGTGCCGGCTCTGACACCAGACCTGGGGGAGCCCATGTATCTGGGGAGGGCACCACTTACCCTGAGTACCGGTGGCATTGACAACAGGGCCTTCCCCTGTACTGCTGGGCCTCAGGGCACCTTATTGCTCACTGTCAGACATGACTGACACCCTGCACCCTGTTGACCCCCCTTAATATTCACGCTCTACACGGTTCACTGCTAGGCAGGGGGTAGGACATGCAGCACACAGCGCCAGTACATCCCCAGCTGGATCTGTTCCACTGGATATAGCTCTTCCTGATCAAGTCTCCCCATGATGCCATCATACTTGGGCACCCCTGGCTGGTCCCTCACCCCTGGCTGGTACCCTGCCCCAGGTGTCTAGGAACCAGGAATCCCAGCTGCCTGGAATCACCCTTGAAAGTGGGGATATTATGAGGATTGCTCATTATGACTCTCTACCACCATGCTCCCTTGCTCAGTCTAGGTCACCAATGTATCGAGAGCTGTGATGTATCTGGCCATGTATCTGCACTAGGTATATACCCTGTAGAAATGGTATGTTCGCCTGCCCCATTTCTCCCAATTTTCCAGATTTTGCTCTTGTGTGGATTTGAGTACCCAATCCCCTGCCCGCTGAGTGTGTGAAAGCTGATCCCTATCTGAGTGTGTGAAAGCTGATCCCTATCTGAGTGTGTGAAAGCTGATCCCTATCTGAGTGTGCCTGCTTGTAACGATCATCCCACATCTGCACGACTGCCTGCTTTTCCTTTCACTCCCCAGAATAGATGCTCTGCCTTTTTGACCTCTGCATCCATCCGTGACTCTGAGTCTCGTTTTGTTTTGGCTATCCATTTGGGTCCCCTATCCCTAACCTGTCCCCTGACAATACAAATGTATGTACTAGGAATTTGTCTTGACAGTATCAGTGCATACATTAACAAACATGGAACATCAATTAAGAAAATTTAAAAAAATGTGCAAATCAGCACAAATTACAGTCAGTAAATCAATATTCACAAAATCAATCAAGTTAATGATGTACATGTACAAGTTTAAATACTGGCTAGAACCGCTAGCTCATTTACCAAAGTGTGAGCAGAACAATTCCTAAAATGTGTGCGTACAAATTACCGTTACACACAGGCAAATTTATATTTATACTGTCACATCCGGCTCATATGAGCCTCCTGTGTGCCACGCCCCCCTCGTTAACCTCATGTGAAACCCCGATGTTACCAGCTGTTTCTTGTTGTTTCATTAAGTCCTGTGTATTTAAGTCCACGTCAGAGTGTGTATCCCCAGTTCCGTCATTGAAGTCTGTACAGTGTGTTTGTGCTTAGCATACAATAAATCCCCTGTTTTTTGGATTGCCGTCTGCCTGACCCTGATTCAGCGCTCACTGCTCGTTTTTCCTGAGCGCGGTCTTACACATACATGCAAACAGCTGTGCGAAGTGACCATTAATAAATCTCATGCTTTCTAAATGTGACTGTGTGCACGGCAAGACTCATTTAAATAAATAAACTCCCTCAATGAACCATATATGGGACTATAACCTCTGCATAACGTATGTCGAACCGCACAATTGCAGAACATGTTGCAGAAATAGACATATAACCCTACATCCTTGTTTGAAGAAATCAGAAAGAGAAATATAACCCTACATCTTTATTCCTACTTGTGATATATTTTGCACTATATGCTTGTACCGTTATTTTGTAATGATACTGTGCCAGTGGCCTGTCAAAGAATGAGAAGGACCTAACATGGAGACAGGTGACAGACGTAGGTAATGGGGACGGCCCAAGGACCACGTTACTGTCACCACAGGATGGCAGCAGAGCTGCAGAACAACCCTAACAGGAATCGTTCCGGATGGTAACACTGACAGTGCAGCTCCATAGCCCCTGTATAAGGTCGGCCTATCAGAAATAGGTAAGGTACTTTTGTTTGCGTTTAACTGGGTGCAACAAGTAATGTGTGTCGTACCCCATCAAATGAATGTTGCCGAAAATGAATTGTTTAAACATGTCAGTTGTCTCTAAAGCAAATATTTAGTTACAGTGATACATTATTTCTTTGAGCATGGATGTGATTACTTTGAAATGAATCCTTGTCATTAGCAAGACATGCTTGCGCATTATTTGTGTGAACATAACTAGATCGTTCTCTCTGTCTATGAAGGTTGATCATTAAGTGGAACTCTGTGTGTCTATCCTGTGTGCCAATCGGATTGCTTCAGTTATGCTTCTGTACTGCTAAAGGTTTATGCATACACATGATTGGGAGTATTAGTAAACATATCCATAAATCTACACACAGGAAAACACTCAAATTTATGGGAGCCTGGGTTCTCAAATGTAAATAAATATTATATATCAAGTACAGAAGTACTTGTTTGTGTGTAGAAGTGTGTAAAAAGTGTGTGGACAGAGGTCCAGAGATGTGCTAATGTTATGGGAATGTACTTGAGTCTGATTGGTTAGCGTGAAATATTGATTTTGTTGTGCTTGTTATGTCTGAGAAAAATCATGTTATAAAAAGACAGTAACCATCCATAATGCTTTCGAGGAAGGTACTTACACGATAGTATGATTTGAGATGCCTCACCATCTCATGTAGTGTGGTCTCAGTATTTTGCCTGTGAACGGGGTTTATACCCCTACGAGCATTCTCCTTCTCCTCCTCCCCCTTCTCCTCCTGTAAGCTGTGACCATATGTGCTGTCCTGGGTGTACACTATCATCTCCATTTTGAACTGAGTCCTCACCATGGACTCTGTTGTGCCGGCTTTGCTCTGCTTTATGGCTTCAATTTTAGTCTGCAAATAAAAACCACCATCATTTATTATGCCATAATGTTGTAGAACAAGGCAGAAATGCTGTATTTCATGATTCAGTCGTTCAGCATTATAATATTCTGGATGTACTACAATAGGATGACAAACTTGTGTAAGTATACCTTGGCAATTTTGAGGAGGTTCGGGTATCCAGTGAAGTTCTGTTGAGAAACTTCTACAAATGCTTTCCTCACTATATCTGTAACACAAAACAAATATCATTTTCATTAAATATACTGTGGCTACAGACATTTTATAGAATATGAAATCTTATTCTGAGCCTGTTTCTCTTGTTTTTCACCTGAAATTTCTTTGAGCTTCTTTACAGCAGGTTCCTCCAGCTGACTGATCTGCTCCTTCATGAGCATCTCAAATGTTTTGTAGTTGACAAAGCCAGGAAGTTCTCTGCCCCGATACATAGTTTCATACTCTTTCATTTCTGCTTCAATCCTGATATTGACTGTAGGTACGAAAAACAAATTTATTAATTTACTAATCATAGACACGATTATAGTTAATGTCTCAAAATTTATATTTGCTCACTATCAACATGAAGGATAACATTCATGTTATTGCAACTTGAAATTGACACCTAGGATGTCATGTGACCACACCTTTGCAAAGAAGGAGCTTTTTATTTCCATTGAAACTTAACAGCATTGCTGACAAAAACTTAACAGCAGCATTGCTTGAACCCTTCTGTGAGGTTAGCAAAATGAATACATCAGCTCAGATGATCTTAAGTAAGAAAACATTTAACTGGAATAAAATCTGAGAAATATATATGAAATATGGTACAATATATTATATACTGATCTGTATAATGTTTTATTATAAATGGGTCTGTGAATCAAAGCTAATAGCTAATCACACAGTTGTCTGTGATAAATCGCATCAAATATTAAAACTTAAAATATTTATACATTGAACCCCCAAATTAATGTAGAGTTAACACAAAGGGAAGTAGATGGAATATATATTTATTACCATAACTTTCATTTTCTCTATTTTTTTAAATGAATTGGAAGACAGACTCAAATGATACAACTTAATTGTCTCCACTGTCGATTTTGCCTCTGGGGTAAATAAAAAGTTTTGTTATGTCACAATTTATTTTTGTAAGAAACAAAAGTATTTAATCAAATCCAGGGCAGATGTTACTGAAATGAGAAAAATGGGACAAAAAAACTGAGCAAAAATATGCTTCTTATCATAATAATTAATTGTTTATTGTGGGTCAAATGCAATAAAGAAATATAATCACTTAATCTAGTTTTGTGTTGCAAATTTTTGGCTACCTATTTAGTGAAAATGGTTTAAAAATCATCAAATCGGAGCAACAAAAAAGCATAGTTTTAATAAACTTAAAAAGTTTAGGTTAGATTAGATTAGATTGACTTTATTAATCCCACAATGGGGAAATTCCTTAGAAACAGCAGCAATAATAAAAAAGACAGTATAACAGGATCCATAGGATCAGTAAAAATAACAATATAAGAAAAATACAGACAATAAAAACAATAGAAAACAATTTCTAAACTGTATAAATATATAAGTAAAAATATAAAGAAAAAACATATACACAATGCTAGTTATATGGATGAACAGGGAGGGGAATGAGTATGTTACTGCAGTGATGTGTTGTAAAGTCTAACAGCTACACAAAAAATGAACACTATTTAACAATAACACTGTTTTTTTTCCAAAAAAGGTTTCTGACAATGACCCATACAATATAATCTGATTAATACGTTAATTGGAACTTGTGATGTACAGATTATTAATTTCCAATGAAAAAACTACTTGCAAGGAAATACGGGCTGAATTCCAGTACTTTCAAAAAGTTCTCAATGAACAAACGGCAATTCAAAAAAGAGAGAGTATTTTATTATAAGAAGGAATGATGATGATGATTTTTTTTTTTATAAAACACCTTGGCGATTAATGGTGTATATCACATGTACATACACCAACATGTATTCAACAGTAAGATGGAAACACTGTTCAAACCTAACCACATGACTGATCCAAAATCTTAAACCTATTTTGCAAATGGTTCAAAAAACAGAAGCCTGTCAGCTATCCTGTTTCAATGGAAAGTATACTTTATAACCTTAAATATCAATATCTTTATCCTATGTATGCCTCTGTATGACATTTTTTTAAAACAAAATAAATCAATTGACATCAGCATCCCAAAGAGAGGCTAATGAATGTTTAGATTACAGCACTGAATTCTGGGATTCTGTGCAATATAACTACATAAACTCTCACCTTATTTACAACCAGGAAGGAATATTACATATCCATGCTGATACTATTCTCCCTTTTGGGTAACAAAATATGGCATGCGTTAACGAGATCAAAGAAATAATAATGCGTTATGACTTTAAATTAACACAACACATAAACACAATAAAAATTCCCAGTCCTAATTATGAATTAGTGTTGCATATTCAGTTGGCCCTTTGAGGTAAATGTCTAGCAATTGTACGAGGATCTTAGAATAAGTGCATTCCATACTTACATTTTACCCCAGATTTGTCAAGGTGTTTCTTCCACTTTTCAAACTCTGCTCTCAGTGTAGATAGCAGCTTAAACTTCTTTCCATTCTTCAGATCTTCTCCGGTGCTCAGGTTGATAATGTCTCGTGTGAATTCAGTCAATTTCTGTTTGTTTGTAATGTGGTGTCAATGGTGTAATAAGTGCTGATATTTGCTCTCAAAAGTCATGATATTTTTGCAGACTATATCATTAATTAAACACTCAAAAAACAAGATGCGATTTTAATACCATTCGCCTAAGTTGTAAAAGCAGTTAAAAACAAACAACTTTTTAAAAACTGAGATGAAATTAGATTTCTCCAAAACACAACAGTTTGCTTAATGTTGAGACTGTAGACCTGTGGATCTGTTCATAAAATGTGTTACTCACATCAATCAAAAAGACCTTCCTTTCTGCAGCATCTCTCGGAGGTCCTTTTCCATACTTCTCAAGCTCTGTCTGAATTTCAGCTATTTTTATCTCAATCTGGTCATCAAGTTGGGGCAGGGATTTCTGAAAAAAATTATGATGATATGATATGTTCATGCATTAGGGCCTCTTGCAGTGGGATGTGAAAAGTGCTCCTTCAATGTCTACTTAGAACCTTAAAGACTAATGACATATCAGTGCAATCAGTGTATTGCAAGGTGTCTTTGCCCAGGTGATGCTGAATCTTTACCTCAATGTGCTGCACAAGCTCTAGAGTCAGCTTTTCAGCCAGATGTGGAATGCTGGCATAGCCTTCCTTATAGAGGATGCTATAGAAAGTATCACAAAATATCATAAGACACTTATTTGTAATGCTTTTTATCAAATCAATCAAAATATTAAAAAGACAATATTACTCGAAGTGGCTGTGTCCTTCAAAAAAAGCTTTTTCTTTGTCAAGGGCTTCAGTAAGTGACACGTTGTCTATAATATCCTTCTGTCCCCTGCACTTGACAATCATGTAGCCCTTTGCAAGGTGAATGACCTCATTGAGGATGATTTGCACAACTGTCTCCTCTGTGCCCTTGTCCACCAGATCTGGCTTTGTCAGGATACCTGTCCAAATTGGAGAAATACAAATTGGTCAAGTACGGGACAAGGTAAGATCTAGAAAAAGCTGCAGTAGTTATTGTACAGATAAGTAACTGAATTTGTTGCTGTCGCAAAACAACTGCATTGTATTCGGCGGACAACCCTGTCATTTGGTCCGGCTATCTGCCCGCCCACATTTAAGACATAGAAATTGGTGAAGTGATGGACAAGGCAAGATCTATAAATGCCGAATTAGCCATTGTAGACACAAGTGCTTAGCATACCTAGAGTCCGTTCACCATGAGGGTCCACTTCTTGCGCCATTTTTAAGGCTTCGGTTGTTGCTATGTCAACATTGCATGGCACTACAACCAGATTAATTGTCTCCTGCTTTGTGATGAACTTCTTTATCAGGTTCTTGATCTAAAGGAATAGCATATGCATCCCAAGAAATTAAACACACGTATTGTTCTATTCACAAACTGCTCTATACACCAATGTTTCACTTTAATCTGTTTTTACACTTGTAAAATCTTGTCTTTACACTTTAAAAATCTTAGACAAGGGTTCAAAATTCGTATCAGAGAAGAGGAACCTCACTTGTTCCCCAATGTCATCAGGTTGACCCTTCACAGCAACTCTGGCAATTCCTGGCAAATCGATGAGCGTGAGATCAGGAACATCAGGGGAAGAGATCTCCAGACTTATTAGTTCTTGAGAGATACCCACACCAACACCTGCAATCTGATCTTGGGCTGTTCAATGAAGATGTTGAAAAGAGAGAAGGCAAACACCAATTCTGAGTAGGTATCATCAACACTAATCAACCGGAAAAATATAATTATTATATAATCTAAGACACCACAGGCCAGAGAGCATCACCACCTACAGCATGATTCTACAACAGCTTTTTCCCAGCCACAGTCAGACTGATGACTGAGGATATTAAAGTGGGTAAGAAATACATCCCCCCCACTTCTCCCATGGACATTACCTGGACAGTTAGCACTCCAAAGAGGCAATCAGACTCATCAGAGCACTACAACCTCACTTTCATTCTGTGTCTTCCTCTTAGGTAGTTAAATAATTCTTTCAGTGCAATAGCCTAACAAACATGTGCAAAATTCCACTGTTGTGTACAATATACTGTCTTTATATTATTTCTGTAAAATTATTCACTCATCCACCCAGGCCATGCACTCTGTATCCTGTATCTGCATCTGTACACAGTGTGTATCTACTTACTCCGTCCTGCAATTAGTATGTTTGCTGCTTTTATTATTTAGATGTTTTATATTATGTTACTTTATGTTTAAAAAAACTGTCTCTTCTCTGTCTCTGTATGTTATAAAAAATGACTGTGAGAGATACGCACAAGAATCCGAATGTACTTGTACTGACCTGTACCTGTGAAAATGGCAATAAATCTATCTACAGTATCTATCTATCTATCTATCTATCTATCTATCTATCTATCCATCCATCCATCCAATTTCTACACGCGCCTATCCTGTGCCGGGTCATGGTGTGGACAGTTGCCAGTATGATCAACAATGGCCATTTTTTATTATTTTATTAGGGCAGGTACTTATATGCAAATTTTGCATTGTTGCTTCAAAGGCTTAACTGAACACACACACAGCTTAAATAACAAACAAACTACCAAATTAGCCAACTAAAAATCACTGAACTTGAAAATTAAACTATCAATCTCATAACCCAGTAATAAATTTATATATAATATTTACAAATTCTAATGGCAAAAGATGACATAGGAAATGATGAACTGTCACTCTGGGTTTCAGCTAGTGCAATCACTATCAATTACGTTAATAACTTTTTTTTTTTTTTCTCCCCCCCCAAATTTTAATTCTTGTAACTGTAATGTGTCGGTGTACTGCTGCTGGAACTAAATTTCCCGGAGGAACCTTCCCGAGGGATTAATAAAGTACTATCTAATCTAATCTAATCGTTTATATATAATATAATATGTAAGGATACACTGATAGCACTGATAGTATGAGTACTGATGCTTGCTTTCTGGTATTCACCAATACACATACCAGTCTGGGATGTGCGATATCTAAAAATAATATGCAATATTTGAACTTAAATATATTGAAATAAACAATAATATTGAAATCTTCCTCATCACAGCACCAAGCAGGACACTTAATTATTTTATTTTTTTTTGCGGAAAAAAGTGAAAGCCTGCATTAAGACTCAATACTGGGTAAGAGCTTCTGTTATTTTCATTGCATTTTCTCTCTTCATACTAGTGTTTGCTGCACACTTGGATGTTAGAGTGTTGATGCTGGTGGCAATTTCTTCAATCTTTCTTATGTTTTGTTTTTAGATGTATAATTTGATTAACAGTGTTGTGTGAACTTGATTTTGTACCTCCTCTTGATAAATTAGTAGAGCACGTTACTTTGAAGTATTTCCACACCTCAGATATTTTATGGCAAAGCCCATTTAACGTTAAAAAGATTCCCTTAACTATTCAAAATTTCATTTTGGATATTTGTAAATGTATTATGGATAGTCATAATTTCAGTATGAATACTAAGAATAATAATTCACGATATCTTCAGTTACAATGTGACTAGGTGAAACAATTCAAGATATCGTCATGCATACAGAACGATAATTTGAGATATCTAGTTATATTTTGACTAGTCAAAATGATTATTTAAGATATTGGAGTTACAGTTCAGACTAGTCTAATCTGTTGTGCATGACGTGACTGATCCAAAACTACGTAGGTGGAATTTTAAAATGCCAGTTGTCATTTTATAGAATTTTGCACAAAAGTGCCATGAATTTGAAAGAACTTTTAATCAAGGCACCTGTGGTGAATGAAAAATTTGTTCTATTAACTCAAAATAGTGGCTGTGACTCAAAAATATTTAGTTTACCTTGGTCTGACATTGGTCAGATTGTATCACTATTTTGAGTCACAAACTCGATCATTTTATGGATCAGCAAAAAAAAAGGGGGGGGGGGGGCAGCTGCTTGTAACATGCCCTATTCACATGAACACTGTTGCTTTGTCTGTATTCCTTTTCATTCCAACTCTGTATCCTACAGAAGTCCGTAGAGGACGTCCATCATTATCTTTTTCTGTCTTATATAGTCTTGTAAAAAGCTTTTGTCAAGAGGAAGAGGAAAGTGGCATCCACTAAAAATGGGTTAATGCCATTGAATCCACACAGTTTTTTTTTATTGCATTCCCACCGTAAATCTAAAATCGCCCCATGCACTACACATAAGGGGGGGAATTCTCCCCCATTGTGGGAAAAAAACTAGTGTGGTTCAACTTTGCCATTAATCCATGTTTCACACACGTGCCAATCAGTTGGGGAGGGGGAGGGGGAGGTTTGCACTGATCATAGATCAACTACGGTGCATTGCACCCTCAGTTATCCCTCTGGCATGGACATAAAAATTACAAGCATTTCACTTGCCTGGAATGTTTTAAAACAGCCCTACATGTATAACATGGTGCAAAAATCCCTACTCAAAACCACCAATGTGACATTGAAATTACAACACATTCTTGATATCTGTAACTACATTTTGACTAGTCAGATTGATAGTTTGAGATACCTCTAATTGTATTTTCAATAGTCAAAATTATAATTTAAGATATCTCCAAAACAAGATATTTCTAGTTAAATTGTAATTAAGGTTATATGTACTGTATCTTCTATGTAAATATCTTAAGAAACATTTTGACTAGTAACTTTATTTTAAAATTTCTCCAGTGTAGGTTTTGAATAGGCGATATTCCAGTCTAAAATTGTATTTTGACTAGATTATCTTAGTTTTAGATATATAAAATGGAATTTAAGATATCTTTATTTTTGAGTAATTTAAGATCTTCAATTGGATTTATGAAGATGCATAAAGAGGCACCTTACCTTTTCGAATGAACAACTCCACTTCAGAGGGATCTTCAATTTCCTTTTCCTCTAATCCATACTTTATTTTACCATACCATTTATCCTCTGCCTTTATTTTCTTCATCTTCAGTTCCAGAGGACATCGTGTGACAATTCCTGACAAATAAAGGTCATTTTATGTCTCTTCAAAAAAGTCTCTAGTCCCCCATTTCAAAGAACCTCAAATCAATGTGCATAAGTTTTTTCAACATAAGTAACATAAGTAACATAAGTAAAGTAACCCTCCTATTAAACAGAACATGAGACACCATTTGCTAACCCTGCCATTGTGTTAAGAATAAAACATTTACAACCAAATCAGTATGAAAACAGATTCATGAATTTATAACAGGAAATTCATATTTTCAATCTCACCTGGTTAGTGACCATTTTTGCCATTCTTTTCGTGAGTTAAATAAGACACAGTTGAGCCTTCAGCTGACAGTGACGCAAATACTTAAGGGGAAGTTAAAGCTCTCTGCAGCTTACAGGTACCAGAAAAATAACTATTTCCGGGACAGTGCTAATCAGGAAATGATTCCATATTTTTCTTTCTGTCCAAACTGCAGAACAACTACAGATATATTTATATAATCTAATATAGATTTGTTTTTTCTAATAGAATTTTTGAATATTCTGTGGAATATTCTGTTTATAATGTACAGAATTCAATCATATACTTCATTACATCAGTGCTTAATGTTTAACATAACTTTTACTGACATTTGTTTCAGACCAGTAAGCTAAGTTTCCTTTCGGTTGTTGTTGGACCGTGAGGTTTGTGTTATAAAAACGCTCTTCATACACAACATGCTGCTGTGCTCAATTTACTTCTCCATATGCCACACAGCACAGATTTCCCACATGTGAGAAAGACAGATTCCATCAGGGCTTGTGGGTTACGGCACTTACCGCTCCCCCTTGGCAGTGCCACTCCAGACAGAGCCTCCAGCACAGAGCTCTTCCCTGAGCTCTGGTCCCCAATAACAGCAATAGCTGGCAGAGCCAAATCCTGCTCCACGCCCAGTGAGCGCAGGGAGTCGATCAGGTCGATACAGGGACGCACTTTCTGCTCATACTGCTCATTTAGGATGTTAGTCACGCCACATGACTTAGGAGATGCTGCTGTTTCTAAACAATGTAAATTTCATATACTGTTATTCTGTACAATCAACTGTGGGAATTAGATCATTAATCATTTAATCATTGGATCATTAATTAAAATTTTAAAAAGACAATTTCTATGTAGCAGACTTGTGCTGTATTTTGATTATTACTTAGGTAGGTATAGTTAAGCATTTGTATTCTGCATTAATAAAAATACCATTTCAATGTTCCTCATTGTTAAAAATGCCATGTTAACCTATGGGACACTTTAAATAGACATATCCTACCTTCAAGTTCGCCCGGCTCCAGGTCATCTGACAAAGCAGAACTGAGTGACCCGGATTCTGTGTAAAAAAGACATAAAGGTCTCATTCTCATTATAACATTGAAAACTACCAGCACAGAGCAATTTCAACTACCCTGGGATCGTTCAGATCAATACAGTGACACACTTTCTCCTCATGCTGCTTACTTAGAATGTTAGTCATACCACTTGGCTTAGGAGATGCTTAGAAGTTACAAAACAACTTAAGATTCATTCATGGTTATAATTAACAACCAACTGTGGAAATTACATAAATAAAATATTTATTGTTTTTTTAAAAAGGCAGCGATTTCTGTGTAACACACTTGTGCCATATTTTGGTTATTATTTAGGTAGTTATAGCTAAAGAATTTGTAGGCTATTCTGCATAAATAAGAATTCCATTCATCATAAAAATATCCTGTTATCATCCACGGGATGCGTTGAATAAACATACGCCTACCTTCAAGTTTTGCAGGTTCCATGTCGTGTGACAAAGAAGGACTGAGGGAACCAGGATGTGTGCTGGAAAGATATAGAGGTCTCAGATTGAAGGAAACAGAAACTAACTGCATGGAATCAGGCAGGTTTCGTTTCTCCATAGGCTGGAGAGAACTCAGTTTCGATATATTGGATTACCAGAAAAATGTTCCGGCTTTGAGGGATTTTCTGTAGTTTTCCACGAGAACAGACGATTCTGAACTCTCCTTCTCCTGTTATAGCACTTAGCGAAGATTTTAATTTGCAACATTTTTTAATTAAAATATTCTTAACGAAATATTCCTACGAAGGAATATGTTTGAAACGTGCACGAAATTGTTTAAAATATAATGGCTATAAACTTAAAACTACTTAGCGTTAGATATACATTAGAATAACTGACAGAAAAAAGCATATACTGCGTTCTTAGTTTAATTACTATGCAGGGGCGTTAGCTGAGGTGCTCGAAGCATCCTGTTGTTGGAAATCTGTTCTTCCCATAAACTCTCCAACGGAGATCGTACGGCGTGTGTTGCACAGGGAGTATGCTACTGGTGGCCATGAGCCTGAGGCTCTTATATTTTTATGTGGCGATATGATAAAAGACGGCTCTTTTTCCGACTCGTTTAATACCAATCATTGTTTTCACCGCCCCAAAAAGAAGAGGTAACATGCCAGACTACGCCATCTTGCCAATTTCACCCAAGGAAATAACTGATCCTCCTCTAATACGATATAAGGCACCCAGGTTCGATATACGCGCAGGTAGGAGAAGCGATACCTCTTAAAATGCTTTTATTACACGAACTCAACACACAGTAAAAGCGCACAAACTTCATCCCAATGACATCAAAGGGGAGCTATAGGAGCCAGATACAGTGGAGAATAGGTAGTCAGCGTAGGGGCCCCGTAAAACAAACAAACAAAAAAAAACAACAACACACCAATCCACAAGGAACACACACACACACATCAAACGCCAGCCCCCGACACACTAACCCCACATCGGCTAGTTCCAAACCCACGCTAAAATGACCCGCCCCGCATACAAGCGGACAAACGAGGACACTCCCTGAAGTTGGTCAAAAGAGAGAACAAAAGAATTACACAAAACAAACTTAGGTTATACATTAAATACAAAACAATTAATAAAAAGAAACTAAACCAAAATATAAAACAGTTCCAACAGAGCAGCAGTGGTCCTACAAAGTCCCCGTCGCGTTCCTGCAGCCGCTAAATCGTCCAGACACCATCTATTAAAAAAAGAGATACAGTTTATGTGCTACAGCCCAGAAAGAGGGCAGAACCGATAACACTCGGGCTTACATACCGCTCGGGCAGCGGCCTCAATCACACGCAAGAGAGGATAAGACACCGTCGAAGAAGTTTGCGGTTCGTTAATCGCGTTGCAAACGGCCATAAAAACGTTATATATGCACGAAATAATACGAATTGTGGCTTCTTGTGATAGTCCTGATGTGTGAATTCAGAAAATAGAAATACATTACGTAAAACAGTCTTTTTTTTTGCCCATTTATTTTCTTTCATTAGCTTCTCACGTCAAAACCATACGTCCTCATGACTCCAAAAGCATCTCATATTAAACATTCTGATTTGTGAAAAATTTCACAACTGATAACACGTCCATATATCGCGTGTAAACCCATAAAAAACACATTGAAAAACACGCGTTTTAAGGGGGACCGGAGAGATAGGTCTTAAGGTGGACCAATATAATATAGCCCAAATACACACATTTTAATAATTCCATTCATCCTACATGCATTTAAACTGATTTAAACTGAGCAAGATGAATTTGTGATGGTCAAACAAGGACCTTTCACACCTTCATATACCCTTGAGACACTGACATTGCTTTGTGAAAGCTTTCACAAGTCATATTTTAAGAGTTATGACTGATTAAAGTACAGTAGTATTTATGGCAGATCAAGGTCTCAATCTAGGTGCAAAGGCCCTAAAAATGACCGAGATGACCTCTGACTGACCAAAACAAAACTTTCACACCTTCATGTACCCTTCAGCAACTCATACTTATTTGTGAAAGTTTTCACAAGTCAAATTTCATGAGTTATGAAATATTTATAATAGTTAAGGCTGATTAAAATCCTATGACATGAAAAAAGCCGAACAATACATGGAAATTCAGTTGTGATGAACAGGCATTAAGGCATAGACAGCATCTATACTTGGAGAATTAATATCTGATGTCATATAGGAGTTGAGAAAGAATGGGTTTGTCAAACAGTGGAGTGCAATTCTTTTTGATTTATCTACGTATAAATGAGTGCATATCTAAGACTGTGGCGGGTCGGCACTGGCAGATTTCGGTGAGGGCGGCACTGGCAGCCACCCAGGTTGTGCCATTTGTGCGACTGATTTGTTGGACCGTGAAGTTTGTGTTATAAAAATGCTCTTCATACACAACATGCTGCTGTACTCAGTTTACTTCTCCTTATGCCACACTGCACAGATTTCCCACGTGTGAGAAACACATATTTCTGTTTGGGCTTGTGGGTCACGGCACTTACCGCTCCCCCTTGGCAGCGCCACTCCAGACAGAGCCTCTTCCCTGAGCTCTGGTCCCCTATAAAATACTATTAATTGATTTTACTTTAAAAAAAAAAAAAAAAGCATGCAAACCAATTGCCTTTAAAAATCTTAAGTGGATTTTGATGTGCTCATTATAATGACCAGTTTACTATACCTCCACTTGAGTTCAAGTAGCTCAAATAAGTCCCTGCAATTTACATATCTAGCTTTAGTATGGGCAACTCAGAATTACTATTCCAAGTTAACATCATTTTGAAGTAAACTGCAAATGTATTTCAAACCACATATTTGTTCAAGCTGGAGTAACTAAAGTAGTAATAACTATTACTCAGACTTTCTAGTTCTAGTTTCAAGTTACTCGAACTGGAAATCAAATATACTTGGTAAAACCATGTAAACCAAGTAAACTTTTCTGATTTCAGTGCTACATACAAAACTGATTTCATATTCCAAAATCTTTTCAGCCGAAACCAAGCATCAAAACAGTGAGGCAGTTGCATATAACTCAGTTTATTTTCCCCCTACCAGTTTGCATCCAACTGCATGGCACCCAATTTAATAGAAAAAAAACAAAAAAGTAAAAAAAGATGAGCAATATAATGTACTTCGAATTTCCACTTTCCCTGAAATTATTTATCCAATTTCAGTTTTTGTCTTCAGTATGTTCTTCTTGGCACCAAATAAAACCTGTCCTTTGGTTACTTTTGTCACATATTGCCGTCACATGAAAATAACCAATGTCTTCCTCATGGTATCAAAAAAAAACACAAGATATCAAAATGCATAGTCAGACATTGCACATAGTTTGAAACCATTTAAACAAATCATTAATGACACATTTTGAATTACAGAACTACTTGTACATCCCTGGTATGCCACAATGAAAACAGAATCAGGATTTGTGTTACATTTGTAAATCAGGTGGCCATAACAAGAGATTTTTTAGTGTTTGCAGTTTCGGTGAAAGCTTGTTCTCTCCCAAGCCAAGCATTACCTTCTGAATGAAGCTGAAAGTATTTTTCATGGACTTAGGATACTCTAAGTGCAAGGAATACAACAACCCAAACAGGAGACAAAGTGCTTGTGGAAGGTTGAGGAGATCACGCATTACAATCCTTCCCTCAATGACGATTGCAGTCGAGGCTGCATCAAAGTGGAGCTGATTAGGAGAGCACTGAGGCGTATCTTCTCTGATTGAAGTCAGCACCCCGACAGACATCTGTGTGAAGGCCTCTTCATTCTCAGAATCCTGCATTGGAAGAAATAGAGAACACCACCAATATAATATTATGTTTCACCTAAACATGAAAACACTGGACACGGTAAACAAGTGATCCAGCCAAGTTGGCCACCATTTTGATGTAAACAAAAGGGTCTTCCCTGGTATACTTTTTGTGTCACATTCTGCCTCATTCCTTGTTACCTAGGGTAACCAGATAATCCATGTCAGGGAGGACACTTTGAGCTACTTCGGGTTTTACAAACTAATTTCAAACTGAAAGGCTCCTGTGCTCAGCTAATTAGTTCAGCTCTTCTTCTAGTGACACATGCACGATTATAGGAGACTGACCAATTAGCACACAGTAAGAACTCAGTGCTCAAGTGAAATCCAGGTCCTTTTAATTGAAATGGTAGTTAACAAATCCTGTCCTAGCTCAGAGTGTCCTCCCTGATATGGATTATCTGGTCACCCTATTGTTACCACCTACTGATTTAAAGAGAGCATGACATAGCACTTGACTGAATGGGGATTGTAGGTCTATGGGATGATTTATAGCTACTGCAGACGCGGCTGTCTCTGATGCTCCATCCGCTTCGCAAGCCATTCATACTTCTCATTGCCTTATGCATCACAATTACATAGTTTCACCCTCACACCCTCCAAACAGGTAAACATCTAGTGAAAATAGACTGTTTCCAGTTTAATAATCATGGCGAGACAGTTGGTTTTGCGCAATGAAAAAACTTTTACTTGATTTTACTTGCATTGGATGTTGGAAAAGTGCAAGTTTGTCTTTCCCTTTTTGTCTCTGGGTTTCACTAATGTAACTACACAGTACCTATTGCCAACTAATATCTGAGAATGCAGAGCATTCCTGTGCACTTTTTCCATTTGGCCAGTGACCAATCAATGTTTGCCTCACTGCAGACACTGTTGGCAACCTTGCCCACGGCTCATGGTGCTGCCAATGACCCTATGCTGTTTGGCCACCATTATGTCACATTCACTGAGCTGTTGCCGTTTCTATCCACAATAAATGTAAACCACAAAGGTTGTTGTGATTATTGTCCTGTGTGTTACACGGAAGTCTAGATAGTCATGCTTTGTTTAGGAACACGTTTGTCAGCGACAAACCAATGTGAAGTCAATCACCAGAGCTTGAAACTAAATGTGTAAACTGCTGTTACTTGAGCACTGATTGCGTTTTATCTAATGTTGTCTTTAACAGAGGTGGACATTCCAGGTCCAGAAAGTAAAAATCCAGACCAAGATTTTGCTTCAACCAACCAGTTGAGTATGAGGAGTCAGAGTAGCCTACTCAACTGGTTGGTTGAAACAAAATCTTGGTCATGATTTTTACTTTCTGGACCTGAAACATCATCCTTCTTCCATCATGGTCGCGATAAAAACCTTAAACTGAAATAAACACTAATGGTCTGTACTTTAATTTCATGTTTTAACCTGAATTTTTTTGCATAGGAAAATTAGTTTTACCACTTTTTCCCCAATATTGATCCTTTTCATTGTAACTGTATAGATTCACAACTGCAAACTTACTCTTAAGCAGGGATTCGATTACATCAAAACTTACAAAGCAGGTCTTGTAAAAGTCATCAGGTTCATCACCAAGTAGAACAGGGAGGCCTTTCAGAACAAGGGACCTCATTGCTGTCACATCTGGCTTCTAAGGAATAAGAACAATTTAAGATCAAGAAATAGCAACACTTACATTATAGCCCTGGAAAGCAAACATGTTGACAATTGTTAGTTTGACAGTTGAGGACTGTTTAGGTAAACTTTCCCCATAAATATAACATAAAACAAAACTAAAATTGACTAACTCCATCATTAATTTTCTTCAGTAACTCAGTCAATGTCTGGCCAACATTTCCTCTCTTAGACTTGAAGACTGTGATCAGGCGTGGTGTATATCGGTCCAAGGCATCAAAAAAGTCACTTCGCAGGTGTGTGGTGGCTATCCTGTTAAACTCTGCATATACCTACAAAAATGAAGGCATAAAACACCATCAATGTGCAATTGACAGGCAAATAACAATGAACAGGTATATAAACGTCCCCTGCTTACTTGTTTTTCTGTAAAAAGAGCTGGCCACCGCTCCATCACTGTCTGCACTGGGGGTGCCGTCTCCACAATCTCCCGTCTACGCAGTGGGAAGGTCTGCTCCATCTTTGATGCAATGGCAGTTGCGCTACGGTTCTTTTTTCTCATTTCTTCAACCAGGACCTTCCTCTCAGCCTCGAGGCTATTTTCATTCTGCCCATCTGGGAGACCTGGTAAATAATTCACCTCAAACCTCTTTGGCCTTCTGAAGCATTTTGATGGTATTCCTGGAACACGTTGTTTGCCGCCATTTATACAAACATCTACACACCCTGCTCTTCTCATTTTAGTGCGGTAGTTCCCCATTTTAAATTTTAAACTGTGTTTCCAACCAGAGCATCCATTTGGTGAGCCTGGCTCTGTGAGGCAGGGGTACTTGCTTATAAGTGCTAATGCCACAGAATGGATCCGCTCCTCATCTGGGTAGGCATCAAATTTGTACATCTGTTCAGCTAGCTTTTCCAATATTTTGTGCTTCATGTCCCTTGTTATATTGGTGTGTATCTTGTCTCTTCTGAAGGCAAGGTTTGCTTGTCTCAATCTGTATTCCACATCCGCAGAAAAGTTTGGGATGTCGAAAAACTCTGGCCATTTCTCTCTTCTGGTTGGAGCGGGTGAAGACAGAATCTCTGTATCATCAGACAAGCTAGGAGTGGAGGAAGGAGTGCTAGATGCCACGGGTAATAATGAAATGAGTTTCAATGTAGCTCTTCTTGCTGGTAAATCTGCTATGTCATCCAGGTTGCAGAGCGCATTATTGAACTCTGGATCTTCATACATTAAATTGAAACCATGTTCCAAATTGAATTTATCTCTGAGTATTATCTTCAGTTCCTCAAGTGTGTCTGGTTTTTTATCCAGTGATATTTTTCGTATATTCTGTTCATTTATTATGAATCTCACTGTAAAGTGTTCCATGTCCTAAAAAAAAAAACAATAAATATGAATTGGTTTAGCACCTACTCACTGTAATATGCAACACTTCAGGGTAACAAACACTTTGCCTTTCACTTTATAGAAGGATAAGGGGAAAACACCATTTAGCTCACACAACCTAGTGACTGTGAAAGACCCAGGTCTACGTAAACACACCTCATAAGGACATAAATGCTCATGGTACCATGACGTCACAAGACTGCAGACACAGAAGACTTCTCTATTGATTACTATAATGTGTGTTTAGCCTGAACTCTGGGAGCCCTAAGCAACACCCACCAGAAATTATCATATCTGCGCTCTATGTAACACCATGAACACATGCAGAAGATGCAATCAATACACTGCTTTGCTTGACATTTTGCTGGTAAAGCCAAGCTTCAACATTTTCAGGAAAAGATGTTTCCATTACTGACTTCATTTTAACGACTAGCAGATTAGGCTTAAAAAATGCTGAAGAATCTAAATGGACAGTATATCTACTATTCTTTTACAAAAAGGCACACCCCAGATGTTGAGACAAACCATTGTGTAAGTGCTTTTACTTAAAAAAATACTTTAAAGTAAATTTAAAAGTAACTTAGTACTTAGTACTTTCACTTAAGTAAGATTGTTGATGTAGCACTTCTACTTTTACTTGAGTACATATTTTGCAGGATATTTGTACTTTTACTTAAGTAGTAAGCTTCAGTACTTCCTCCACCACTGCCATGCACTTCCATTAAGGGTCAGATGATGGAATGTGTTCAATCCTATAAATATCTTGGAACAGTAATTGATTCAAAAGTAAAATTTGAAGCAAACTGTGAAGTTCTGTGCAAAAAAGGACTCCAGAGACTCTCATGTCTAAGAAGGCCTTCTCTTTCCACATTGATAAGACTATGATGATTTCATTTTATCATGAATCTATTTTATCCTTCTCCCTGGTGTCCTGGTTTGGACATTTATCTGTAAAGAACAGAAGCTCACTCAGTCAGACTGTGAAATGGTCTAACAGGCTGATTGGTGAGTCACAGCTGAATCCAGCATCCCTGTACACCAGACAGTTACAGCGGCCGGCAGGTTCAGTTCTCCTTCACGTTTCACACCCTCTGCACAGTGAGTTTCAGTTTTCAGGTTAATGGTCCCAAAATGTAGAACAAAAAGATTTAAAGACAGCTTTGTTCCAGCAGCCATCACTCATATAAATAGATCATAGCCTTTTTTTAAATCTGTTTTGTTGTCAGTTGTTCCTGTTTTGAAGTGTGTATGTAGGATGTATGACTCAGGACTGCGTCCCAAATCTACTTATGGGTACAAATAAAGTAACCTGAACCTGAGCCATGTCCTGTGCATCTTCTCGCTTACACATGCAAAACTGAGAAAAATGATCTGCAACAAAGCTCTCTTGGAATCCAGCCAAAGATTGAGTCCCCAAGTTGTGTACAGCCACAGTGCCTTTAACAGTTTCTCCTAGTTATTAAATATACACCTCAAAAGGTGCAAGATGTTGACAGAGAGGATGACGAACTTAAACATAGCCATGTTCTTTTACAGCTTTAACTTTACGTAAAAGTGTCAGATGAATGAATGAAGGGTTGACAGGTACTTGGAGTCAAGATTTGCAAAAACCCAATATACAGCACAGTTTGTTCTTTCTCTGTTCACGATGGGTTAGCAACCTCAAATGCATCTTTGTACAGTCCATGAACAATCCTAAATTTGTCAAAATTTAGAAGAATGTTTTCTTTGAAATGGGAATCGTCTCTGAATGAGTGGTTCCCCTGTGATAAAGTCCTCACTCCTGCCAGCAGATTATTCAAAATATCCCTGTTGCTCAACAAAAAAAATGTTTTTAGGTCAAAAATCACTGGAATCAATCTAAATGCAAGTGAAGTACTCCACTGTAACTTGTTATTGGGAAACATGACCTTCAAGGTTATTACTCCTTCGGCTGAGCAGTGTCTCCTTCTGTCCTGCCCCATAATACAGTAAACTGACATGTCCTGCACACTCTAGGTGGCTGGCATCTTACCTGTACTGAGGCTGATGATGGCAAAGCAGCTGGTCAGTGAAAAGTCTTCTGGCAGTTTCCACTGTAACACTTCCAGGCCAACCAAAAAAAAAAAACTTTGTTTCACTTCTAATATTATAATTTAATTAGCTTAAAAGCCAGTTACGGCTGTGTGGTAAATGCCTTCCGGTTTCTCGCAGAAGGTGGAAAGTCATGTCACACTACCATCCACACCAAGCAAAGGCTGTCAACTGCCAGGTTGGTGCTTAGTGTCCCACTTGGTGTGCGGTACCTTGTTAATACCATCTGTGCTCTTCTGTCACCTAAAGGTTGGGCGTTCTGTTGCACATATAAAGATAAAATAAATTGATCAGAAAACACATGCACTTAGGCCTATGAGCAATCAAACCAGATCTGATGCAATAACAGTCAGGCACAGCAATAATGTTAAAAGTACAGCACAGAGCAACGTTATCATTACATAATGAAAATAAGATAACCGGCCAATACAACCCCCCTCCAAATAATCATATTGTCATGATGAATGGACTGGGACCTCAGCCCCTCCAATGTTCAATACAAAGTTAAGCCCTTGACCATGACTGACAATGCACTAACATGCAGGTGCGAGGCAATTGCGCAATACTGTTGAAACCCCCCTATACATGATTATTTAACGTGAACTTTACTCTAAACCCCCCTATTCAAATCTGGCCCTCAATTCCACATCCCAGCCTTGTTTTCAGAAATCCCAGGTAGTTAGTTTAATAATGACTGACTCTGATTGGTCAGAGGCTGCACACTTGGCTCACAGGTAAAGGAAGGCTGGAAAACCAGCAGTTAAATTAAATTAGCCCTGCAGTAAAATAATGAGTCATCTGGGTTTTTTTTCCGCATGGAAGTAACAGCAACTAGAAAAAAGTCTAGTAAAAATGGCAAAAACTTCAGCTTAAGTAAAATCAACAAATGTGTTTCATCTGAGATAACTATTACTATTTACAGTGTAATAAAAGCAATAGCTGGCAGAGCCAAATCCTGCTCCATAGGCAGTGAACTCAGGGAGTCGCTCATAAATAAAGGGGAGCACGGTCTCATCATATAGTGTTCATTTGGGGTGTTAACCATGCTGTTTGCCTTAGGAGGTGCTTCTGTTTCAAGACGACATCATTTTCATATGCATTCATCATGTTCAATCAGCTGTAGCATATCAATTAATGTACGAAGTAATTGTTAACGTACCTTTACTGATAACCTAGTATAAGTGTAATCACATAAAACCGCAGTGACTTTATCATTAATTCATGGTGAGCAACAGGAATTCATGATACATCTTATATTAATTCATGCATTAAATCATGGGTCATGAGTTACTTAATTGAGCATTACTTGTGTATATGATTTATACCGTTAATAAATTGTCAATGACATTTTTATGCATTCTGCACAAAAAATGCAATTTAATTGCCCTTCAGAATAACAATAAAAGAATCATTTTTAAAAAATCAAAAACATCTTTAGAAGGTATCGAGGCATTGATTAAATGTAGGCCTACCTTCAAATTCTCCCGGTTCCATGTGGAGTGACAGAGCTGGGTAGAGTGTGGCTGAGTATACGCACATAAGATGTGAAGGGTTCTCACTCAAGGGAACGGAAAGCCAGCGGAATCAGAATCAGCCTAGGTTTCGTTTCTGGCCAGCTCATTATAGCTATGCTCCCGCCTTCAGAGTATTTCCTTTCCTTGCGCAAAGGGAATTACACTACCTGACAGATATGTGTCTATTATTTATTTCATTCGTTCTTTATTTGTTGAGCAATAGTAGATTAAATGAATGCATAACAGGATTAATGCATAATAATGTTACCACCTTTGGTCAGCTGGCTGGAGTGAGATTTTCAGTTCGTCTACAACACATTTAGCCTAAATGTATGTGAGAGTTTATTACCTTGTAAATAGTGTGGAGGGTTTGCTATGTACTTCAACGCTTTGGATATGGGTAATTTTAGGTTTATAATGGAATAATATAGATTTGACGTGAGATTTTCTTGCGTCACGCCAGATGAGTGAGAGTTGGCAACGGCGGCATAATGATTCTTTAAGGATAATTGACGTGTTTTCTGCCAGATACTTTAGAATTCGGTTTACCATGAAAACACACATGCTGTAATATGTGTATTTGTTGATTTTGGTACGTTTTGTCGCATTGTGGTACCAGTGCTGAATAGTGTTTTACCGTGGTGTGTGTGTGATTACTGTGTAAGTTGGCTTTCCTTGTGTGTGCGTTGCTTGTCTCCAGTACAGCGCAAATTTCTTGATTAACAGGTAGAGCATATATATTAAGTAGCAGTTTTGTTTAACCAGTTTAGCCGGTTTCGTCGGTATGAGGTTCTGTTGATCTTATGCGTCAGTTCCCAGCAGCCCAGACTCCGGCTGTGTGCTCGCGTCTCCTCCTCTGACGTTTTGCATGCCTGTTCTCTTTATATTTAAGATTCAAAAGCTGTAGACCCATAACAAGAGCGCCCATTGTTTTTAACATGTTAATAATTCGTATTTTTTCAAAACTTGAGCAAAAACAATCATTCAAATCCCTTGTTTATTTAGTCATAACCCTATTTATAGAGTGAGAATTTAAATCGTAAATCATATGACATGTACACTATACAGTCATATAATATAAGATGTCCATCCATAGATCTAACCCCTTTCCTGATCTGGGTCAAGGGCGGGTTACAGTCTAGCCCAAGCAACACAGGGCTCAAGTGTATAGAGTACACTATAAACAGGATTCCATTGTCATTAAAAAAAACACACATACTAAGCCACACCAGTTATTTCACACGCCCACTCCCTTAATTTCAGTATTGACAGGTCACATATGAGATCCATGCTGCTCATTCTGAAGCTCTTTCTCCTGTTGCACTCCATACTCATACTGAGATACGGTGCATAACTTAATTGTGGTTCTTTTTATGTAGGTCTGTGAGTGCCCTCTACTGGTCACATTTGGGAAAAAGAATCCCTCTTTCTTCTGTAATGCCTAAGTATTATCTAATGTTTTTACACCATTATTGTATATTTTTATAAACATCAACATCTGTGTATAGTAACACATTAAGTAATTAACAGTATTTAGTGGGAGATATTGACACCATAACAAAAGAAAGCACATTAGCTCTGACTTAAAATCAATACCAAAATACTGCAATTTAAATTAAATGCATGCACTGAAGAACATTTCACTCCCAAAAATCTCTCAACACAAATAAAACCACACCTGCAATTTATTATTTGTTTTCCATCAGTATGATAGGTTTACAGACGTGTGATCCTACCATCTCTACATAAACCACCGGAATTACTATAGTCTAACCTTATATAATATTTGAGCTTCCAATAATAAACTTGATGTACAAATAATAAATCTTAATGTACAAATAATGAAACCTATCATGATGAGGTACCTCCACTAAGAGTGACCTACAGACTAAAGAACAGCAGATGGCGCTGTGCTTCCTTCAGGCGGCTGAGCCTGAAGATCAGGTTCTTCCTCTTGGTGCCAATGTCGTAGTCCTCCTTCAGGAGGTCATCCACATTGTCCTTGTTTTGCAGCAGCTCAATCATCTCCCGCTGCAGCTGCCTAGCTGCCTCCTGCAGAATCTCATAGCGTACAACTAGTGGGATCTGGTCAGCCAGGCGTTGGCTGGCAACCTGGAAGGAAGTTCAGTTAATATTATTCATATTTATTCAACAGACACTCATACCCAAAGCTCTCTATCTAAACAAGACATTAATGCACTTGCAGATATTTAAACCTAAAGATGAAGGCTAAGATTTGAACAGTATTCTTTCATTCCTTCGGAGACTGAAACGAGTGCTTGTACAAACACAAATATTTCCTTATTGCATTCCATACATTTTAGCAAATCAGCTGTATAGAATCAAACTGTATAGAATTAAATCTGAGGGGTAACATCTTAAAATGGCAAACATTAGTGCTGAGGCTGAGAGAAAGTACTCTGTCGTCAGACTGCATGTATCTTCTACCCCCATGTTTCATTCACCAGGCCTCCTTCATACAGATGTACTATGTAGCATAAGGGGAACTGAAACCTGAATCTCAGGACAAACTCCATACTGCTGCTGGGGGGGATAATAATTCTAAGCAAAATGTTGGACCAGTTATGGCCAATACAATTTTCATTGTACAAAAAGGCAGTAACACAAATATAAATGCATTTATAAAATCACCGCAATGCTTACTGGGAAGGGACTTACCTGATAGTATGACTTGATGTGCATGGCCATCTCCTGTAATGTAGTACGTTCGCTAAAAGTCTGGCTTTTAAACCCAAAACCCACCCCATCCTCCCCCTTCATTTTCTTCAGGCTGTGACCATAAGTGCTGTCCTGGGTGTACACTACCATCTCCATTTTGAACTGAGTCCTCAATATAGACTCTGCAGCAGTGTCTTTGCTCTGCTTTATGACTTCAATTTTAGTCTGCATGGAAATAGAGATCATTTCTATTATGGCAATAGCGTTTTTGAACCACACAGTGATTCCGCATTTGATGATTCTGTCATTCAGCATTCTAGTATTCTGGAGTTGCTTAAATAGATGACAGACTTATGTAAGTATACCTTGGCGGTTTTCTGGAGGTTTGGGTATCCAATCAAGCTCTCTTGTGAAAGTTGTATAAATGCTCTCCTCACTATATCTGTAGCACAGAATAAATATTATGTTAATTTAATATCCCATTGCTACAAATGTTTTATAGAATATGAAGTCTTAATATGAGTCTTTTTCTCTGTATTTCACCTGAAATTTCTTTGAGCTTCTTTACAGCAGGCTCCTCCAGCTGGCTGATCTGCTCTTTCATTATCATCTCAAATGTCTTGTAGTTGACAAAGCCAGGAAGTTCTCTGCCCCTATACTTCTTTTCATACTCAGATGATTCACTCTCAATCTTCTGGTTGACTGTTGGAAAAATGGAAAAGTAATTTATTCATGTACTGACTATAGTATAATTATGTAATTTATTTGCTTGCTATCAACACTAAGTACTGGTGGACATGTGGTGGAGTGGTGGGTCTGAGGCTTGGGATCTCTGCCTATCGCCAGCAATCGTACATCCTCACAGATCCGTAGCCTGTGCCGGCAATCGGAAGGTTGCCAGTTTGAATCCCATGAATGCCAGGAGAGATTCTACTCTGTTGGGCCCTTGAGCAAGGCCCTTAACCTGTAATTGCTTCATCCTGAATATGATGTTACCCTACATCCAGCCCTGTAAGGAGGTCCTCCAACTTACAGGGAAAGTTTTAGGGGTTGGTGGCAGGATTGGCACTCCAGCCACTGGAAAAAACTCACACTGGTCCATTTGCACTAGTGTGGTGCTGAGGTATCACCCACTGCACGGCTGCATTCAGGTTCTCATCACTGAGGTGATTCGCCGTGTGGTGGGCGTGGCAACGTGGTGTATCAGTGTGCGCTGTGTGTGTGTGTCTGTGTGTGTGCGTGCACAAAAAATGTGTATTATAAATAACTCTGTTTTGACTATGTTGCATATTGAAGGATCATTGGATCCTTGAACTAAATGTCTAGTGAAGAGGATCATTATGCTAATAGTCCATTTGATACTCACATTTTAACCCAGATTCATCGAGGACTTTTTTCCACTTCTCAAACTGAACTCTCAGTACAGATAGGAGACTAGCCTTATTTCCATGCTTCAGCTCTTCACCTGTGGCCAGGTTCAAAGTGGCTTGTGTGAATTCGGTCACTTTCTGTTTGTTTTTGGAGTGGAATCAATGTTATCATGAGCACTGATGTTTGCTCTCAAAATATATGATCTTTCAAATGTAAAACAATTTGCAGACCATGTCATTCATTAAAAAGCTGAAAATTGTACTTTAATTCTATTTAGTGAAACTCTAAAATCAGTTAAATAACAAATTCAAATTAAAATATACACAGATGAGCTAAAACATTATGACCACCCCCACGACGTGAAAAAACGTTGACTATCAGTGCATGTCAAGGTCTGGGATATATTAGATGGTACCCAACATTCGCCTACTTATGGTTGACATGTTGAATCCAAAAGAAATTGGCAAGAGCAAAGATCTGAGTGACTTTGATAAGGGTGAAATTGTTATGGCCAGGTGACTGGATCAGGGCATCTCCGAAACAGAAAGGCTTGAGGAGAGCTCATGGTCGGCCATGGTGAGCACCCACTGAAAGAGGTCTGAGGAGGGAAATGTGCTGTAAGGAGGAGGGGCAGCCAAACTCGTCACTCTGTGATGTGAATGAAGGCTATCCTGCCTGCTACATAGCAAGTTCTACTGTGGTACAAACCACAGATAATTTTAACGATGGACATGGAAGTAATGTGTCGTGCATACACAGTGCATTGAGCTCTACTGCATATGGGGCTGCGTAGCTGTGGATCGGCTTGTCGGTAAAATGCTTCCTAGAGACGCTTGACATGTACCCTCCCGTCCACATGATGCAACTGAAAACAGGATTCATTGGACCAGGAGACCTTCTTCTATTCTACCAAGGTCCAGTTCTGATGCTTTCATGCCCTTTATAGGTGCTTCTGACAGTTGACAGGGATAAGAATGGGCACTCTGACTGGCCTACAGCTATGTAGCCCTATGCACAGCAGAGCTCAATACTCTACGTGTCGTGACACATTACTCCTGTCACCATCATTAAAACTATATGTGATTTGGATGTGACCAGACGGAATAGCTTTCGTTCATATCTTGCATCTACAACTCTCGGCTACACAACACCCAGTCGGTGAAGTGTGGTTATTCCCTCCTCAGACTGGTCTCAGGCGGTACTCACCACGGCTGACCATGAGCACCTCATAAGCCTTGCCATTTCGGAAGATGCTCTGACCCAGTCATCTAGCCGTAACGATTTGGCCCATGTCAGCGTCATTCAAGTTCTCACCCCTGTCCTTTTCTTCTGCATTCAACACATCAACTACAAGCACCAAATGTTAGATTACTGTCTCATATATCCCAGACCTTGATGCAAACCCTTTTTTACAAGAAAAACAACATTATTTGTTTAACATGGTCATAATTTTTGGCTTAAAGGTGTAAAGACAAAATTAGCTTTCTCCAAACCACAACTGTTTGGTTGAGGTTAAGGTTGCAGTCTTGTGGATCTGTTAATGTCATTTGTCACTCACATCAATCAAAAACATCCTCCTGTCTGCTGCATCTGTGGGGGATCCTCTTCCATACCTTTCTAGCTCTTTTTCTAGGTCAGCTATTTTTCTCTGGATTTGGTCCTCCAGTCGGGGCAGGGATTTCTAAAAAGAAACAGTGATGAAATTACTTTGCATTGTTCCTCAACAGGCTTGGACAGTGGGGGCTCTTGCAGCAGCATCAAGTTCATTGCTATGTGTCTTTACCTCAATGTGTTGCACAAGCTCCAGAGTCAGCTTCTCAGCCAGATGTGGAATGCTGGCATAGCCTTCCTTATAGAGGACGCTATAGAAATATCACAATATATCAAAGCACTTATCTATAATGCTTTTGGTTTAAACAAAAATCTGAAATAACAGAAAAACACAATATTACCCGAAGTGGCTGTGTCCTTCAAAAAAGAATTTTTCTTTGTCAAGAGCTTCAGTAAGTGACACCCTGTCTGTAATATCCTTCTGTCCCCTGCACTTGACAACCATGTAGCCCTTTGCAAGGTGAATGACCTCATTGAGGATGATTTGCACAATTGTCTCCTCTGTGCCCTTGTCCACCAGATCTGGCTTTGTCAGGATACCTGTCCAAATTGGAGAAATGCAAACTGGTCAAGTACGGGACAAGGTAAGATCTAGAAAAAGCTGCAGTAGTTATTGTACAGATAAGTAACTGAATTTGCTGCTGTCGCAAAACAGCTGTCATAGTCATTGTACATATGTCGGCACCCATAGAATGTCTCTGCAAAGTATGAAAAAGATCCTGCAAAAACTTTTAGAGTTATCATCTTAAGAGTATCAAATGTCAAAACTGCCCTTTCGCCAGCTATCTCTTTGCGGCCCTGCCTCAATTTTAGGATAATTTGTAATCATTGTAATCATTTTTAGTTCCTCAGCCCTACAATGCCAATGCAAAGTTTGAAAAATATCCCTCAAAGGATGTTTGAGTTATCTGTTCACATATCAAAGTGTCTGAGGCAGAGATGGCAGTGGTGGACCAGTGCTAAAACCATATGTATTCCCCGAAGCCCTGGAAATACAATTAGCATACCTAGAGTCCGTTCACCATGAGGGTCCACTTCTTGCGCCATCTTTAAGGCTTCGGTTGTTGCTATGTCAACATTGCATGGCACCACAACCAGATTTATTGTCTCCTGCTTCGCGATGAACTTCTTTATCAGGCACTTGATCTAAAGCGACAGCACACACATCCCAATACAATGCTTACACTGAACACATACAGTATGACACACTGACTTTGATTCGTTCAAAACCTTTACATTAAAGGGCATTAAAAAGATACTTTAAAATTCTTAGACAAGGGTTCAAAGTTCTATCAGAGAAGAGGAACCTCACTTGTTCCCCAATGTTCTCAGGTTGACCCTTCACAGCAACTCTGGCAATTCCTGGCAAGTCGATGAGCGTGAGGTCAGGAACATCAGGGGAAGAGATCTCCAGACTTATAAGTTCTTGAGAGATACCCACACCAACACCCGCAATCTCATCTTGGGCTGTTCAATACAGATGTTATAAAATATATTTAAATAAACAATCCTGAGTATGGATCATCAACACTAACATTTATTTTTAATTATAATCTTCAGTTTTTATTTATTTTATTTTAATGACAGGTGTTCCTGCAATCAAGACCAGAATAAATGGTTGGATGGTTGGATGAATGAACAAGAGATCATTTTATAATTATTGATTAATCATTGTATAATCAATATGATAGTTATCAATTGCCTAAAGTAAACTGAAGAGAATATCTTTTCATTTGGCATGCACAAAGGAACATACTGACAGTGAAGATAAAGAGATCTCTTACCTTTTCGAATAAACCTCTCTACTTCAGAGGGATCCTTAATTTCCTTTTCCTCTGATTTGTATTTTATTTTACCATACCAATTATCCTCTGCTTTTATTTTCTTCATCTTCAGTTCCAGAGGACATCGTGTCACAATTCCTGACAAATAAAGATAATTCTATATCTCTTCAACAAAAGACTCCAGTTTCCTCCAGTTTCATGGAACCTCAAATTAATTTGCATAAGTAATTTCCACAACACTAAAACAAATTAAAGTAAACTTCATATTAAATAGAATATAAGGGAAGCTGTTTGTTAATTCCTCTTCTGATACGAATAAGATACAACCGACTCAGACAAGTCATCAAAACATCAAAACGCTTCAATAGCTTTTTTATTTGCCATTCATTAAGCAGGTAAGACATGGTACAGTTCAGCCTTCAGCTGATGCACAAATACTTATGAATAGAATAGAATAGAATATATCTTTATTGTCATTGTAGATACAACAAAATTTGAATCCCCAACTTCCAGTGCAAAAAAAGTGAGTTTCTTGGCAGTGTTAATGACCCCTTGAAGCACCTTCTGTTCAGTAGCTGAAGCTGTCTGCAAATTTACTTTTGCACATGCCACACTGCACAGATTTCCCACATGAGTGAGAAAGACAGATTCCATCAGGGCTTGTGGGTTACGGCACTTACCGCTCCCCCTTGGCAGTGCCACTCCAGACAGAGCCTCCAGCACAGAGCTCTTCCCTGAGCTCTGGTCCCCAATAACAGCAATAGCTGGCAGAGCCAAATCCTGCTCCACGCCCAGTGAGCGCAGGGAGTCGATCAGGTCGATACAGGGACGCACTTTCTCCTCATAGTGCTCGTTTAGGATGTTAGTCACGCCACATGGCTTAGGAGATGCTGCTGTTTCTAAACAACGTAAATTTCATATACTGTTATTCTGTACAATCAACTGTGGGAATCAGATAATTAATTATTGGATCATTAATTAAAATTTTAAGAAAGACACCAATTTCCATGTAGCGGCTTGTGCTGTATTTTGATTATTACTTAGGTAGGTAGTTAAGCATTTGTATTCTGCATTAATAAAAATACCATTTAAATGTTCCTCATTGTTAAAAATGCCATGTTAACCTATGGGACACTTTAAATAGACATATCCTACCTTCAAGTTCGCCCGGCTCCAGGTCATCTGACAAAGCAGAACTAAGTGACCCGGATTCTGTGTAAAAAAGATATAAAGGTCTCATTCTCATTATAACATTGACTCAAACTCCCAGCGCAGAGCTCTCCCCAAAGCACTGGTCCCCAACAACAGCAATCAAATCCTGCTCCATGTAGGGAGTCGATTAGCGCCGTGCATCTTCACTGGTCTCACTATTTGATTGGATTACGATTATCAAATCAACAACTGGATTCCACACTGCATCACAATGCATTGCATCCTCAGTGGCTATTTTTTCATCAATGAATATAAGCAGATGGCGGGTGTATTCCGCAAAGTAAATCCCAGCAGCGGTCACAGCTCAAAATGTACTGTACTGTTACGTTTTCCATGACAGTGTCACGCACGTAAAGGCAGTGTCTCGTGACTTAACAGGTGTTACGGGACACTGCCTGTACGTGCGTGACACTGTCATGGAAAACGTAACAGTACAGTACACTTTGTGCTGTAACCCCTTCTCGTAAATCCTTTTGTAGTGCAGTGCGTTGTTTCCTATTCGAGCGGCAACGATCATATTAGTTTGCCACCAGCACTACGTCTTTGTCTGATAGCTGCCATTCGTCCACCAGATGAGACAGTAGCTCCGCCAGATGAGTATTCGTGTCAGACTCATGATCGGCTCTCGTTTGCAGTACATGCGACAACGTCTGCCAGTCCTCCCTAACGTATAAACATGAAAGGTTGCTGCGATTAAGTTCTTTTGTACTGTAGAATTTTAATGTCCAGCTGCATCCGAAAAATCAACTAAAAATGACTCGATCATGCACTGTCACTCCAACGACTCAGAATCGTCCACCGCGGTGCCTCTTAAAAACGATTAATTGTGTCTACCCTAGAACCGTTCAGATCAATACAGGGGTGCACTCTCTCCTCGTACTGCTTATTTAGGGTGTTAGTCATGCCACTTGGCTTAAGACAAGTTATTAAACAACTTAATATTCATACACGGTTATAATTTACAACCAACTGTTGAAATTACATAAATATTTTTAAAGCAAGCGATTTCTGTGTAACACTTGTGCCATATTTTGGTTATTATTTAGGTAGTTAGTTAAAGAATTGGTAGGCAATTCTGCATAAATAAGAATGCCATTAATCATAAAAGTATAAAAGTATCGTATTATTATCCGTGGGATGCGTTGAATAAACATATGCCTACCTTCAAGTAATGCCAGTTCCATGTCTGTGACAAAGAAGTACTGAGGGAACCAGAATGTGTGCTGGAAAGATATAGAGGTCTCAGATTGAATAAAACAGAAACTGACGCGGTGAAATCAGGAAGGTTTCGTTTCTCTGTAGCTATACTGTACGATGGCGACATCTCAGTTTCGATATTGCAGGTTTATAGGAAAATGTGCCGGTGTTCTGTCGATATATGCTGCCTTGTCGAAAAATGCTACCGTAGTGCTAATAGATAGCCCTAACCCTAACTCTTACCCAAAACCCCTAAAACCCATACCTTAACCCTAACCCTAACCCCTAAAAGCTAACCCTAATCCCAAAACGGTGGAACTGCACATGCGCAGAAAGGCTCGATAGCACGTCTCGATAGGTAGAATTTTTCGACAGAACACCTGTTTTGAGGGTTCTTCTGTGGTTTTTTATGAGATCAACAGACGATTCTGAACTCACCTTCCCCTGTTATAGCACACAGCGAATATTTTAACCAACTTTTTAAAAACAAAAATATTCTTAATAAAATATTCTTTTTAAGCATGAAAAAAAACACTCTAATGAAGTTGCTAATATGACCCACCGGGTGGCGCTTATTGACCATATAATGAACACTCGGTATATCTACGTGCATATAAATAATAAATATAAATTGGAAACGTGCACGAAATTGTTTAAAATATGATGGGTTACGGGTGTTAACTTAAAACTATTAGCGTTAGATATATATTTGAAAAACTTACAAAAAGCATAAACTCCATTATTAGTTTAATTGCTATGCAGGGGCGTTACCTATAAATTCCGGGCCACCTTACAAAATATTCTTTTGGCCCCCACCCAATTGCACACAATCCTGGACTTCTATAAAGTGCTGTCTTTTTTAATCTGAAGGGTTTTCAATGTACCTCGTGCGCCGTTGCATGAAACAAATGTGTTAAGTTGCCATTACGTGAATTAAAGAACAAAAGACCATCGCTTTTGTCGAAACAAGAAAACGGTGTGTGCACGACATGCGCTCACGCTTAACTACTGATGATGGACAGTTTTTGGCTCACTCGATCGATGTCAAACTAGCACTTACTGGACGTATCGTTCATAAACAACATCGTACCTCTGAATTTTTTTTTATTTATATAAGGATCACTGCATTTATTCCTTCAGTTCGTTCAATAAGTTATTGTTTGTTAGGTTAATTCAACAGGTGATTTTCCGAATAAAGTACACCCTCGAAAGAGATAATACCCACTTTATGGTAACAGTTAATGGTACTCAGTAACTAAGTACATTGACATCAGGGAAACCTGTCTGCCAGGTGCAGACAATTTGGCTACCTCATTCATGTCTCACTTGGTGTAGAGTTGATGTTCATAAATAACTATATCACCTACAACAACCTCAGTCCTGTCCAAACAGATATTGAGGACCTTCCTAATCTGTTGGGCAAGAACCTCAGTTTTACTGACATCACTTATATCTACCGTTTGTCTATTGAAGGTCTAATAAAAACTGCAAAATGAAATATCAGCAGAATATTCCTGAATTATGCAGGACTAAATCCCAATAAGCTTTGTACAAAGTTATTCTCCAAAATTGTATTTTCCCTCAAAAGCATTTATTCTTATTTATTAGTGCATTCATTATCAATATACCCACTTATTTAGTCAGGTTTACTCTTGGTTTGTTTACTATACATCTTAGAAACTGACATTTAGTTTAGTCCATCTCATTGTTTGTTGGGTCAAACAAAATCAGCGAGCCAAAATCCAAATATATGAGATAAAATGGCATTGTAACATGTTTAAACTTTATTGAAGAAGAACAGAATTGAGAGGTCAATACATCATGGAAAGAGTAATCCTCTCTGAAGGCCCTGAAGTTGGCTGAACAGTGCTGATGATGGGCAGGAGAGAGAGGTGAGGGAAACATTCTGGCCAATTGGAAAGTGAGCAACGCTAAAGGCAGGAGGCTGGAACATCAAAGGAAACAAACTGCCAACCGCTCGTCACTCAGCACTGTGTGCATTGGGCTGAGGTGCTCGAAGCATCCTGTTGTTGGAAATCTGTCCTTTCCATAAACTCTCCACTCTAATGATCACAACCAAATAGTTCAACAGAGATTGTGTGTTTCACAGGGAGTATCCTACTGGTGGCCATGAGTCTGGGGCTCTCATACTGGTAGAAGTAAGAGCCCTCCATGATCTTCACTCCATCTGAACCGCATGTTCCTGCATCAATATGCTGGAAAGGCAGTTTATACTCCGTGCCTTTCTCCCGAGGGTGGCTCTGTAGGTCCACCTCATGCATCTTGTCTCCTGGAGAAGGGATTTTACCGAAAAGTCATGCCAGTTAGACTATTAATGGCAGGTGATTTTTACATCGCTACGCTACTCTGCGCCACGACAGCGAGTTATCAGGACTACCTTGAATGACGTATAAAACGTGTGCATTGTTGCAAACGAAGGCGACATCCACGTGGCCTTTAATTCCAAGCTCCTCACTCACAGGCTTTGGGTAGCCATCCAGTAGTGATTGCTTCTCTCCCGTACTATAAACATAGACCTGATTGCCCTGCAAGACACACCGTGAGGATAAGCTATTATAACTATCAACAGCAATACCAGCAAGTGCTGTCACCAGAGTTCCTTATTCAATAGTGTGATCACACCCACCTTGATCATGTAAAGATTGTTATTGTAGGAAAATACTGTATCCACATCACTGTGTATCTCTTTCCAGGTGTCATTAATGGGGTGAGCTTTCCAGGTCTTGTTGTCAGGAGCACGGTGAAGATAGTAATGACCTGCGGGCCAAATGCACTAAGTTTCACAGGGTGAGGAAATGTGCACATATAAAAATATGTGGTCCTTACCTCTGAAAGCATAGATGTTGCCTGCGTCATCAGATGTGATGTCATCCAGGTGCACACGGCTACATTTCTCTCTCTCCGTGTGGTCACTGTCCTTGGCTGCAACAGAGGAATAGTGACATTTTTACTGCAAAACATTTTCCCTGTCTATTTAAGGCATAGCCAGCAACTATACTTGGAGAATTAATATCTGATATCATATATGAGTTGAGAAAGAATGGGTTTGTCAAACAGTGGAGTGTAATTCTTTTTGATTTATCTACGTATAAATGAGTGCATATCTAAGACTGTGGCGGGTCGGTACTGGCAGATTTAGGTGAGGTTGGCACTGGCAGATTTCGGTGAGGGTGGTATCCGCAGCCACTCAGGTAGTGCCATTTGCGCGATTGAGGTTGGCATACAAGACAAGTCATTTCCTTGTAAATATATAGTCTGTAAGGTTTGCAAACTACCCCAACGCTCGTCAAAGGCATTCATGTCGGTGTTTAAAGTAGCCTCAATCAGTTCGAATCAATCATGCGCAGTGTGTTCAGAGTTGCACGTGTACAGTCAGATAGATTAAGATGAGGCTTTTTCTGAAGTTTGGTACGGATATCCGCATAGCTCAGGGAGTTGAAGTCTCACTAAAATATTTTTACTCTGTCATAGGAAAAGAAACCTGACACGTTTTACAATTTTAACGATTATTCTGTTTCAAGATTAGATAGATAGATAGATAGATAGATAGATAGATAGATAGATAGATAGATATAGACTTTCTATGTCCTCAGCGGAGTCGGACGCACTTCTCTCCCTCTCCCTCCTCTTATCTTCCCTGCTTTGCTCCTCTCGTCTCATCTAGTCTACTGTCTTATACTTTGAGAGACTCTCTCAGCCTTGCTCTCCAAACTAAGAAAAATCATGGATTTGTTCAACTGATCTCTCAACGCAACTGACACCATCTTCTCGACGAGAAGCCCAGGTTCAGGGGAATCTGACTGTATTGCAGGAACGTACGCAGCTGGCTACACGATGGACGGATGGGAGAAGTGGAGGGTCGTGTGTCTGGCAGCTCTTTCCGTGGAGGACATCGAAGATATCTACCTATTCGGAACCATGATTACAGGTCTTATACTGATTGGATTAGGCATTGCCCTGGTTTATCGAAGATTGAAGAAAATGGTGACAGCCGCTCAAAGTCCCACTAGGCTGGCCGGAATGATTGATGGAGTGGGCAGAGCTGTTGGCACTCAGACTGTGACTATTGATCGCAAATTGGATAACATCACTGTGACTATTGATCGCAAATTGGTTAACATCACGGAGAAGCTCACGGCTTTGCAAAGGATTTTGGATGGCGGAGACCAGCGTGGACATTAGAGGAGCTGTGAAGTTACAGTTTCTCGCCCGGAAACCGAAACAACCCGATCCTATCTGCTTTTGGCTCCCCCCTAATCAGCACTGGCCTCGGCCAAAGCCGCTGCTGAATTAACAACTCCCCCGGAAGAACAAGGCAGTGAGACTCTCTTGCATTCCTCTCCCCCAATCCAAAGGACACCTGGATACACACACACATATACATACGTACAGATATGCACTCACCACACCCTCCCCCCATCCCACGCCTTCGCCGCTTCATACCCTCAGCGTGAACAGGCGGGTCTGTGACCAGCGCCTCTATGGCTGCAGGACCGGATGGCTGTTTGCCACTAATAATCTGCAATAACTTTCTTTGAATAACTTCTCCAACACTGGTCAACATACCGAACTTGGGACACTTCATGAAGAAGTCTCGCGCATCCTTCGGATAATTTCCAGTGACTTTTCCGGTGACTGGGTTGAACTTGGTGAACTCATGTCCATGGAAACAGTAGTAGTGACCCAGCCAACGGAAAGCTGATGTGCAGTTGGGAAGATGAGCCCAGTCCTCCTCGTGTGCTTCCTTCTTCTCTATCTCGAAGTGGTAGACCTTGTCCCCTGCCAGAATCATACACAAAACATGTTCTCCAGGCAGTTATTCTTAAATTCTCAGTGTCATTGTGTAACTTATAAATATACCATAAAATATGCTTTCATAAAGGTTTTAAAAGGTATAGACATCTGAAATATAGGTAATTTCAATATGCTACTATCAATTTATATTTAATGACAGCCTGTTTCACACGAAGCAGAGGCCACAAGGCAGGGGTCACCCTGAATAGGATGTCTCTTGTCCATGTCCTAATATATATTGTTTGTACATGTCTTACATATTTATTTTGCATTTATTATATTTCTTCTGCAGCATAACCAACAAGAAAGATACTTCATCTTGGTTTGTGACCCATGCATCAGCTGAAGCTGACCATACAGGTACTTTGACTTGCCGCCAATTTTACATGCACACACAAACAATGAGCACGGTTAAAGACTTGGCTTTTTCGGATTGTGGGAGAAAAATGGCACAAAGACAGAGAGAACATGCGAAATTCCAGGGCCCGGGACAGGATTTCATCCCCCACCTACCTACGGCATCCCAGTACACTCTCATATTATTAATAATAGATCAGTAGAAATCCTTGCTTGATGCAATTCTTGTCTTCATAAAATTGCGTTATATAAAGTGTTTAAAGATTGCCATAGAGCAGCCTACTAAGTATTTTTTTCCATATAACAGTATGTGATAGACAGAATAATATTATACTCTTAAGCGTATTGATACTCACCTTTAAAGAAGAGTACAGAGTCGGTTTCACACTCGTCCTTGGGGCATTCCACAGCAGCATCCAGATGGCTGGGGATTCCCGGAAACACCCCCCGGATTTCCTTTGGAAAGCCCTTCTCCAGGTTGTGGTCGTCGTAAATGAAGACCTTGTCATCCTGCAGAAATGCAGCCATTTATCAGTATCCAAAGTTCAAAAATGCATATTAGATAATTATGATTATAACAAAAATCAATAATAATGAAAAAGATTAAACTTGTTAGAGGTGATTTTGCTGTGTAGTTCCATTAGCCTTAAGGCTGCTACCATAAAGAAGAGGACGTGGTCGTGGTATTGGTCTCCGTGCTCATCACTGTGGTCATGGTGCTTATGTCGGTCTGGATTGTGCATTCTGAATGCAGCATCCACGTGTCCCAAGTGGTGCTGGTCGTCTAGCTCATGAAAGGTAGCGTTGGAAAGCTCGGCATGTGCATAAAAACCCTTCCACAGGTGGTCGCCTGGAAGAATTATCGGACAGAGCTGAAGTCACCATCACTTTGTCATCTCCATTCTAATTAAACCACTTGCTCTTTTAAATCAGAATTACAGCTCTCAAGCTGAAAGCAATTGTCCAGTAAACTGTAACTGGTCGTTTCCCAACATGGAGTGAGCAACATTTTGTCCTAGCAGCTGATTAATGACATTATCTCACACATGTGCTCTTGAAGTGTACTGCTGAGGAAGGGGATGCTTCTTTTGGGACAATGGCCAGTGACTCTTTGGGAGAATGGCCGGTGACTCTTTGGGAGAATTTCCGGTATCTCTTTGGGAGAATGGCCGGTGACTCTTTGGGAGAATGGCCGGTGTCTCTTTGGGAGAATGGCCGGTGACTCTTTGGGAGAATGGCCGGTGACTCTTTGGGAGAATGGCCGGTGACTCTTTGGGAGAATGGCCGGTGACTGCATACCTTTAAAGAAGTAGGGGATGCCTTTTTCATCGACAGTAATGGCATCAAATTCGATCCCATCACAGCGGTCAAGTTTGTCCGCATGGTGGTCATCTTTGTGATGATCATGGTCACCGGCGTGGGAGGAGTCATGGTCTGGTGGAACCAATCACAGTTGAGATAGTTTATCCTTGCTGGTCTTGTACTGCTTGTACATTGCGATTTTTGCACTTATTATATTTGTACATTAAGTTACCAAAGAACCATATAAGCATTAAATAATAATGCAACCAATAAGCAATACAAAGATTCTGGAAACCTTGACTACGTATATTAAATTTTCCTAGTAATTATATTAAAGTGAATACAAAGTGGATGGTCAGTTATGTCTAAGGATCAGTAGTAAAACTCACCACCATGAGTGTCAGCATGATGCCTATATAGAGATTAAAAGAAGGAGATCTTAGAACCATGACAACAAGAACCTCATTTTAGAATCATAACGACATGCTCATGCTTCCCCTTTTTTCCAACTATGACATTTTTCTACACAACTAATCTTTTATTCTCCTACAGTTTAGTGTTGGACTATATGTTGCGCTTGGACAGATCACTGGCGTAAACAGTAGGAATAATATCATCAACACAGGAATTTAATTGACTACTATAAGTGCATTAGCAAAATTATTTGATTTATATACTCATATTCTATGTGACTTTGTCCTCATCAGCTCAACAGATATACAAACTGCAAGAAGGTTAATGGGGTTTTTGCAATGCTCAGGGTGCAGCAGAAGTAACAGGACACTGAAAAATCAATAGAACTTCAGAGCTGCAGCTCCATGATAAACACGCAGCTGTTTGTGGGAAATAAACTGACTGGGAAGTTGTGCCCAGTGAGTGAATGGTGTTCTCTCTATGGCATCCCTGCCTTGTACACTGTGCTTCCCATGATAAACTGGAGGCTCACAATGACCCAGTACCAGATAAGCAATATGGAAGTCAGATGGATGGAATCAGAAATTAGCATGAGATTAAATTCGCTGTTTGAAAAGCAAAGAACAACCTAATTCCTAAGTAGCACATAGATGAGTTGGATAAAGGAGGTAAGAAGCTAAAAAGATGAGTAAGATCTGAGTGGTAAGTGATAGGAGGTAGCATGGTGCCCAGAGCAGATCGAGGCAGCCTGAGGAGTGCAGATACTCACGATGGAGCACCGAGGCTCATGGCCAGGGCCAGGAACACGCACAGGGACCCGAAGAGCAGCTTCATGGTGAGCGATCGTCCAGGTGCAGCTTCAGAAGAGCTTCTGCAGAGGAGATAGAGAGCTGAATCAGCTGGGTGCACCTCTGCCGGACCGGCCCTTTATACTGCACATGCAGGTGTGGTCTGGCCCGTATGTGTTTGAGGGAGGGGGGAGTTTCCAAAAGCTGGTACATGCTGTTCTATATGGATACCCTTTCCCTCAGATTACACAAATGGTAGGTGGACCCATGCAGACCCACATGCTCTGGTCAAGGCAATCAATCATAAATGCTTGTTTCAAAGAATTTTTCCTTCTTGTCCATCACTATCTCTGAGATATGCAAAATTGGTGTTTTCCTTGCTTGCAAGATGCTTTATTCAACCCCTGTGGAGAAGTTTTAGACCTCAGTAATCATTTGACTTCTTAAATGGCCATAATGGATTGTTAAATCAGTTCTCTTTATTTGGTGACCCCAAAACAGACTACCTGTCCACTGATTCGGCTAAATGCTATCTATGATTATGTCACATACACCTGAATATGCAAAAGCCTTTAGAAAAATTACAGATACATATACAATGTATGTGATTTTAATGTTGTATGTCTACCATAGCTGCAAAATTAATTCCATTTGTTTATTCTTCATTTCGTAGGTTTCTCGAATGCTTGCTTTATATTTAACATTTTAATTGCTGATGCTCCTCTTGCACTGTTTTTTAAAACAAGAACATCATGTTTCAGTATATATAGCTGCAAAAATTGATAAAAAAATAAATAAAAATTTGAACCACAGTGGATGTGTGCAGGCATTACCGACAAACATGTACCAACACATGTATCTGTATCTAATGCAGTTGACCACTGTTCTTTTATTGCTGTGCATTAAGTTACAGGTATAAATGGTAGAAAACAAGGCTGCACACAGCAGAAAAATGTGGCAATTTCAAGGACTCAGAGCAGTAAAATGTTGAGTGTTATCCAAGGGAACGGGGTTAGACTATGAACCCTTGCAGACTTACATGATCACTTGGTCAATGGAACAGGGCCAAAACAAAATAAATAAATGCTGACATATGCGATTTAGTCGAATCCTCATATTACTTTAGTCAATAGTTGAACTGTTCCAAAAAGTGAACCCAGCAACCTTTAAATAATAATGAAAAAAATGCATTCACTTGTAGGCCTACCTGTAAAGCTTAGGGCTACATTTGAAAATGATGTCTTGGCTTGTAACATGATCATGCTAATCTGTGCTTCCTTACATGTGTTTGATTTTTTTTCTGTACATTTCTATGTATGATGTCATCATGGTGGTGGACCATGATATACATTGAGGCACAGTTTTGGCAAGGTCTGCAAACGGCTGGGCATTGAGAACACCTGCACCAGCCCTCTTCGGCCTGGTGGAACGGTTTAATCACACGTTCGCTGCGCAGCTCGCCATCCTGGTCGCCCGCCACCTGCCCTTGGTCCTCTGGCCATACCGAACTGAGGTGCAGGAGAGCACTCGGCGCATGCCAGCTGTGTTGATGTTCAGGCAGGAGCTCCACATCCCGGTGGACATGATGTTCAGGCCGTCACGAGAGCCAGAGGTACTGAGGGAGCCGGCGTGTGACAGCGGGGCTTCAGGGAGCTTCTGAGAAGGACACATGAGTTGGCTGACAGCACCAAGGCTGACCTCCCGGCGGAAGGATTTTAACATCTGGGACCCAGTTTATGTTCCATTCGTAAGAAAAAGCGGTCACCTGAACCAGACATTCTTTGGAGGGGACCTGGAGAGATCCTCGAGCACCTCTCTGAAGATGCAGCTGCCTGAGTGATGTATGACTCTGGTCCCACACAGGGATCGCCTGGCACTGTATCGCCCCCTAGCTAGAGCTGACCCCCCTGCAGTGAACACTGAAAAAGGAAGGCTGGAAAATCAGCAGTGCTTGGGCCCTAAGGACCGTGATTGGAATAGTCCTGAGAGCTATTCCACAAAGCAAGATTTCCCAGTTAGCTGGATAACTCAAACCAGAAGTGAAAACTGATCAACAGGAAGAGAGGTAAGTGAAAATCTTCTTGGACAATCCTTATATTTGGCTTACAGTAAGTATTCTGGCTGATGGAGAAATCGTGTTTTGTGAAATACCTCTGGTATATACTCTTCATCTGTTTCTGTTTCATTAGAAATAAAGAGAATGTATCTGCCACATTTCTGAACAGGCTTGTCCTTTGTAATGTTTGTGTATGTATGAGATATAAGAGGATTTGTTTGTATTAATAATCATTGAAATGTTTCCCCAGCCCCAAACCAGCGTAGACCAGCATGGAAATCATGTTGGTCTGTGCTGTTTTTTTTCCCAGCAGGACACTCTCTTTATCGAACAGCAGACAGGTTTTAAATGCCATGAACTATTGCTACAAATCACTGCATTGCATGTGAAAAAAGATTAATTAAACAGAGGAACTTCATGGCTAAAGTTCAGCTGTTCCACCCTTCACATGAACTGTGTGACTCTCTTTACAGTGTTACTGAAAATATGAGTGCCAATCCCAGGAATCAACACCAAAACAAAGATACACTTTCCACCACTAATTTTTTGTTTATTGATTCATAATATTCTGTTGTTGTTTTTTTTTGCTGGTGTAGGACTGGTTCTCTGTCGTGTGGAACTCAATCCCTCTCACGCAGTAGAACTCGTCCTCTCTTACACACAAAAATAACTCACACACTTTCAAAATCTGTTGTGTACATTTGTTTCCTCTCACAAGTTTTGCTCAGCTGTCACTACAGGATCTGAGTCAACTGTGGATTTGAGTCGCGCATGCATTGCAGATCAGAGTCAGCCATATTAAAGTATTAACCTTACATTATAACCCTCACCGCAGCCTGATGTGCCCCTACCCAGAAATGTAACTACATGTCACAGCGACATAGATTGCAAGAACTGTGACTGGTCTGCTTGGTAGCATTCTTTTGGGAGCGAAGACAGCGTATGTCCCAGGTGACTGATTGTGCCAAGAACATGAATGAAGCAGTGAAGAGGCATAATTTTGACAGACATGGTTTTGTGTGATGGATTACTGACTCCTAACAAATGCTCATGCAAAATAGTTAACAGTATAACATTTCTATGAAAAACAGGTCCTTGCATCAGTTTATGCCAAAGTGTTTCATGTTAAAATAATTAAATAGATACATTATAATTATGGCTCATATTTTGTCTTAAGGGTTAACAAGTCACAGCAATTGGACTGCTGAATTATCCAATATAATCAATATTATGATGAATAAATGTTGAATGCTAAATCATGAATTTGTATTAATATGTATCTTACATTCAGTTTTGAGATTGCTGCTACATACTGTAATACAAAAAATAAGTAGATTATGGTCTATGCATGGATTGTGTTCCCACTTAAGTAGTATTCTGTTCTCTCCTGTTCACAGCTTGACATGCTGTTATGTGTAATTAATAATTTATATTTTAGACCTCTGTTTTAAACTAATGCTTATGAAACAGGGCCCCTAAATCTACAAGCACAAGTTCCAAAATCCATTCAAGGCAACCTTTGAAAGTAGCTCAGTGCTGGCATACAATAAAATTACAAAGTAACAGACAATGCAATACAACATTTACCTCAAAAAGAGGAATTAAATCGGCAGAGGTTACCCCTAAGACCCCCAATCACTAAAAAGCCTCTTTTTGAATGTAGACGGTTTAAAATTGAAGTCAACAGAAGTGTAAGTATGCTTTCTTACATAACTCCTTATTTACGCTGGTAGTCTATCATTGGAATCTCAGGATACAACCACAAACTGAACAGAAAGCGATTTATTATAAGCCATAGACTTTTGAATTATGGTTGACAGCAGTTCACTTATAAAATGTGTTTCTGGACTATGGAATGAGCTCCCAGAGAAAACCAAGAACAAAGCAGAACAAAGTGCAGGTATCGAAGCTACGTTTGTGACTGTGTGAAGCTCTACTGGTATCCACTGTCAACCAACTGTCTTCTTTTTCTTTCACAAATTAGAGTAAAATAATAACATAAGTGCCAGCAAATCTAGGTATGTACTGTAGATGTACAGTATAGTTAGAGGGGTCAAATTTCGGGGATCAAAGTGAACAGTAGTGGAATCTCCTCTTTGTATGGATCAGAAGGTTTTACAATATATGATTAGACACATCAAAGCTAGAAAGATAATAAAATGTATTTAATGAACAAGCAGTATTATGGACCATCTTTATTTCCCTACAGATAAAAAGAGAATTCATGTCGAACAATGGTAATGGGAAAAAAAAATAAGAATAAAAATTCCATTAAAATCAAAATGAGATATACAAATCATGCAATCAGTATCACATGTCATTAGTATCATTGTTAGCAAACTTGTCAGTGTTGTCATCCAATGGGCACCACGTATGTCACATATTAACCATTCAGATCGATGCGTGAGTGCCTGAAAGAGGTGTTCGCACCTCATGGTCACAGCCCAGAATATTCTTGGGGGTCTTCTGGGGAGTCACAGCAGTCCCGCTAACGGCGATGCTATTTGGGTTTTCATAGCTGTAAAACTCAGAGCCCACAAACAGTCTCACACCGCTGGAGTCACATGTGGCAGCCTCCACATTAGTCAAGGGTAGGATCGTATCTTTGATCACAGTCCTCGGGGTAGTACTGAGGTTCACAGAATACATATTTTGTCCTACAGTATGCAAAAGACATAGACAATATCTTAGTGAAAGCATCCTTGATTTCTGTTCATCTTACTTATGTTAGCAACAACTTCGTCATAATAAATAAATAATAAAATTATAATAAAATATATATCATTTAGAGGCTAGGATGGCAATAAGCCATGACACGTACAAGATAACAAGTGAGCATAATTACCTTGAATGATATATGCAATGCTTTTTCCTTCACAAGCGAAGGAAGCGTTCACTGGACCTTCAACCCCAAGCTCTTCCTTCAGAGGTTTGGGGTATCCTTCAATGAGAGTATAGTGTGCTCCAGATTTGTATATGTAAATCTGTTGACCCTAATGAAGGAACAGCCAAGAAAAAAGTCACACATTAAAAGGAAGACATATTCAGTGATTTTGTTTATTTTTCTTTCAACTGAGCGATGGTTCAGTGGTTAGCACTGTTACCTCATCCCTCTGGGACCAGGGTTGGAGTCTGGGTTAGTCACCTCCATGCGTGTGGAGTTTGCATGTTCTCCCCGTGTTGTCGTGGGGTTTTATCTGGGTACTCCGGTTTCCCCCCCACAGTCCCAAAAGTGTGCGTGAGTGTGTGAATGGTGTGTGTGTGTGAGTGGTGTGTGTGATGTGTGTGAGTGTGTGAATGGTGTGTGTGTGTGTGAGTGGTGTGTGTGGTGTGTGTGTGAATGGTGTGTGTGTGTGTGAGTGGTGTGTGTGGTGTGTGTGAGTGTGTGAATGGTGTGTGTGTGTGTGAGTGGTGTGTGTGAGTGTGTGAATGGTGTGTGTGTGTGTGAGTGGTGTGTGTGGTATGTGAGTGTGTGAATGGTGTGTGTGTGTGTGAGTGGTGTGTGTGGTGTGTGTGAGTGTGTGAATGGTGTGTGTGTGTGTGAGTGGTGTGTGTGGTGTGTGTGAGTGGTGTGTGTGGTGTGTGTGAGTGGTGTGTGTGGTGTGTGTGAGTGTGAGTGGTGTGTGTAGTGTGTGTGAGTGGTGTGTGTGGTGTGTGTGAGTGTGAGTGGTGTGTGTAGTGTGTGTGAGTGGTGTGTGTGGTGTGTGTGAGTGTGAGTGGTGTGTGTGGTGTGTGTGAGTGGTGTGTGTGGTGTGTGTGAGTGGTGTGTGTGGTGTGTGTGAGTGTGTGAATGGTGTGTGTGTGTGTGAGTGGTGTGTGTAGTGTGTGTGAGTGTGCCCTGCAAAGGGTTGGTGCCCCATCCTGACAGGGATAGGCTGCAGACCCGCTGCAACCCTGAATAGGATACGCAGGTATAGAAAATGGGTGGATGGATGTTTTCCAGCTGGTTGTCCTGCTCAAGGTTGTCTAATGGCCTTGGATTATATTCCATCACAGGGCACACACTTACTCAAAATTATGCACTACAGTCAACCTAAAGATGCCAGTTAGCCTAAATGAATGTGTTTGGACTGCGGGAGGTAACTGGTGTACCCAGAGAAGAGCCAACATAAGACATGTGAGGTAACAGTTCTACGCACTGAACCACCACATCAACCCTGTTTGAATTACCCCAACCAACCTTGATGAAGTAAAGTTTATTGTCATAGGAGAAGACAGCATCCACGTTGCTGTGGACTTCCTTCCAGGCGTTAGTGATGGGGAAGGCGTGCGAACCATCACGTTGGTTGTCCAAACGCAAGTACCATTCACCTGAATGGGAACCAGTCATGACCAGGTGGGTATTTTACAGCTTTTGGTCTCTTATTTCTTAGTCACCTCTTTAAGTATGTCAGCCATTCGATCTTATTTTAGCATTACAGGACAAAGTACAGGACAGACTTGGGGAAGGGGGGGGGGGGGGGTTAGGGATCGTACCCCTGAAGGAGTAGGCCTTGCCCGCATCATCTGTGGTGATGGCATCCAGGTGTGGATTGGTGCAGTTGAAATGGCTTTCACGACCATGATCTGCAGGTACAGCATACCAGAGGAACTGTCACAATCAAAGCAAGGCTGCCTATACCTCAAACGTGCCATGAACTCAAATAAATCAAGTTATAGCAAAAACTATATGTCGTTATGGTGGCAGTAAACAAGGTGTCAATATAAACTAGCTAGATTTCTAGTTTTCTTGAATACCCACTTTTACTCACAGTTACTATCTGTATATCAACCATATTTCTGGGGGGGTTTGCCCAAATAACTACCTCAGCATCGTAACAAATAGGACTGTCACCTTGTATTATATTATGTATAATATCATACTTTACTGTTATATTGTCTAAAACCCTGTACTGGAAAAGAAGATGGAAAATGAGTATACTACTGTCTATTAATCTAAGAATATTACAAAGAGGAACATGGTAGGTATTTAGTCTGATTCTTGCCGACGTACCAAAACCAGGGCAAGTCATGAAGTATCCGCGCATGTCCTTGGGGTAGCCTTCCGGAACCGCTCCGGTGACCGCATGGAATCGGGTGAAATTGTGTCCATGGAAACAGTAGTAATGCTCAAGCCACCGCAAGGCAGACGTGCATCTGGGAAGCTGTGGCCACAGCTTCTCTTTAGCTGTCTTAGTTTTCACATCAAAGTGGTACACTTTGCTGTCTGTGACACAAAGGACACATACAGTACTTATTAATACCCAAAGGCCAATGTCATTTCATTTCATAAACTTCATTAAAAGACAACAGATTTCTCTTATGCTAAAATGTTGGTTTAAACGATGCCATAATTGATCACACATTTATAAAATACATCATCTCTGCTGTGTCTTTATTCTGGAGTCATAATTGCATTATTTGGTCAATTTTATCAATTACAATAGGAAAAAAAATAGTTTGTTTATTTTCTAATGTAATACGTTTCATAATAATGAAGTTATAAGGGTCATGAGCATGTGAGTACATACAGACCTTTAAAGAAAATGACAGAGTCATCACTACATTCGCTCTTGGGGCATTCCACAGCAGCATCCAGGTGGCTGGGGATTCCCGGAAACACCTCCCGGATTTCCTTTGGATAGCCCTTCTCCAGGCTGTGGTTGTAGTAACTGAAGACCTTGTCACCCTGCAGAAGTGGCATTAAAGATTTTTGATACTTCAGTAACTTTCATGTTCTTTATTACTCTAGGAATATATTTTCCTTTGACCTTAAAAAATGTTGTTGGTTCTATATAGAATATGAAGTTTGAGCCCTGAAAAAGGGCGATAGCCTTTTAGCGTATCATCAAAATGTTGGGCGCGAGTGACTGAGGAAGCATTGCAACAACACATAAAGTAAAATGCCGCATTAGAGGTAATATCAAAATGCAACATTTTCATCACATAATGTGGTGTTATTCCAATATAATAATGTATTACAACTTGAAGCTATTATTGTTATTATTATTATCATTATTGTCATAATCATAATTATTATTACATTGTCCAAAAAAAAGCATCAGCATTTTTTTTGGATACATTTCAGTTGACTTATGTGTCTCTGTGACAGAATAGCAGGCAAATGTTCAAATAAAGAATAACAGAAAATAACGAGTGGGTCAGATCGCTTGTTAATTTATGAATGCAGTTATGAATTACTTTAGTCACAAAGGGTTTTGAGAAACAATCAAGGAGTGATCTTAAGTTTAAATTTAAATCTTAAACAGATTTTTCTAATGAAACTTTGTCACTTCTTTCCCAAGTTATTACATAATGTGTTGTTACAAATTATGTAATAACACTACATTTTGTGATAAAAATTACCTGCTATTACATAATATAACCTTATTACATAATGTGTTGCTACAAGCATATAAACAGGATTTGTTATGAGCATGGCTGTACCATGAAGATAAAGATGTGGTCATGGTCCTTAGACTGGTCCTGATGGTGCATGCGGAACGCAGCATCCACATGGTCCAGGCGGTGGTGGTCGTCAAGCTCATGGAATGTGCCGTTCACTAGCTCGGATGCCCCTTTGAAGCCCTTCCATACTTGGTCATCTTAAAATAGCACATTAGAAATCTGGTGTCAGATGATCATGGAAACCACAAATGGTGCCTTACATCATACTCAAGCATGAAGACATGTAACAATAATTTCAATGGACGGCAATAAACTTCATTTAAAATATTAAAGTACCCTTGAAAAAGTGGATAATTCCCTTCTCATCAGGTGCAACGGCATCAAACTCAATCCCATCACAGTGGCCAAGTTTCGCAGCACTATGGTCATGGTCATCAGAATGGCCTTGATGATCGAGTCCACTAATATAATGATGGTGTTCACTATCATGATTGTGGTCTGGTAGATCGTAGTCATCAGAATCAGTGGAGTTGTGACCTGGTTAAAGCAATGAAAGTTGAGATGGATTTTCTTTTATGACCTTGTACTCATGTATATTATTTTTGCACTTATTAAACTCTAAATAACCATATGAATATGGTGACATTATTAATATGAAGAGGCAACAACTTGAAGATGCAAACCTTCATCAGAGGAGGCTGGTTCATAGAGGTAGAGGAGGTAGTACTTCCTTGATTTTTTAGATTAAATTATGAAATAAGTAACTTTGAAAGAACTCATCACTAAAATCTTATTGTTATTTAAAGCACATGTACTCTATTCACTATTGTAATAAAAACTATATAGTTATTGTGTAAACAGCACCATCTAGCGGCCAGTAAGAATGGCCAGTTTGTCAGCAGCGGTGCTGAGAGCCAGGTGAGGTAAAAACTGAGCTGCCTCAAAATGGGCAGGACTTAATCTTTTATATATATATTTCCTCCCTTGCTAATCCCTTCTTGGCTAAAACACAAAAAAATATGCCTGTGCAGGTATCCCTCCTTTGCGATGAGCAATCAGGATAAAATAATGACATTGTTGTCTTAGTCGATTGAATGATTCAGAAGTTATGTCTTCAGATCTCTCCTTCTACCATTGCAATTTCGTGTTATGAATAGGCATTTTTATACCAGAGATATAACTAGATGCATAATTTGTTTCTGGAGTGGACTAATTTCTCTGGGGGCCCTCGGCCCACATGGAAGGGGGGGGGGCCAAAGAGCCGAAAGAGAATTGGGCAAAATTAAAAACGATGGAACATCAATAATGTTCAAATCAAAGTGCAACTTGTCTACTACTCTAGCAAGGCAGTATCAGACAAGGGAGATATAATGTTAGTCTTGCATCTCCAGTGGTAACAGAAAGCTGGGTAGCATGAAGTTTCAAAGTAGGACAGTTCATTACACCCAGGACAGAGACAACTTTGTCTATCCTGAAAACTGTCCCCAAAAACCCAAATAACATACATGTTGCTGTCATTCATATGACGATATTATATCCTTAAATTTAACTTCTGGAAATGCTTTCTCCATGGGGCCCCTAGTTTCCGGGGCCCCGAGACGGCTGCTTACCCTTGCATTATGTTAAGTCCGGCCCCTGGTTGTTTCAGAAAGATTTGTTTCAGATAGACATCCTTTTAATTTATAAAATTTCATTCAGAGACCGATTTTGGTCATTTTCCCAAACAAATGTATTTGGTGAAAAGTAACAAGGTGTCAGCTAGAGTTAGCAGCGTGAGTAAGGAAAACAGCGTCAGCAGTACCAGTTCCTCACCATAATAGCAGCACCCATGACCTCAGCTCACGACAACACCAGCACCTCCCAAGTCATCTCTCAGCTCCTGGACACACCGCCCCCGCCCTTAGCTCCTGACAACACCAGCACCTCCCACATCATATATTTGCTGATGAGGACAATAATAGTTCCTCCACCTCATTTCTTTATGTCCTCTATCTACTCCTTGTGACAAAAGTTTTTTTTTGTTTTCCTCTGCATTTTCAGTCACTAATTAACTGCTACACATTGTCCTGTGTTATAACACATAAAATGAACTCTGCTTCAACTGAAATTACAGCAACAGACTTCATTCATTCGTTTCGGAGTTAAGTATTGTTTTGTAAGCAGCATTTTGAGTATCTGCCTCCTTTTACATCTGACACACTTTGTAGTATTTTAATGTAGTATTTTGATGTTTAATTTTTATGGAAAACTTACTAATTGTATGAATTGGCTGTTACAAAATACCCTCTAACCTATTATTTTTACCGCTTAATTTTTGTAGAAAAGTAGTAACATGATGCAATGGATTGATCATCTTATTAACTTTTTTTTTTTTATCCACAAGCCATCATAGGATCATAAAAAAATACATTTTTATACTAATTATATTAAAGTGACTGTAAAATTCAGTTAATAAATTAAAGAAATACTTTCTGTATCTACAGTGGAATATGAATAATGAATGCATCATCTTGTAAGTAGGTGGATTAGTAGTAAAACTTACCAGAACGAGTATCAGTGTGATACCTGGGTAGAGATTAAGAGAAGGAGAACTTAGAACCACGACAATGAGAACCCCACTTTTAAATCGTCACATCCCGCTCACTTTTCACCCCTGCCTGCTACAAACTTTCAAATATTTCTACATACACAGTTAACGTTTTATTTCTTGGAAGTTTAGCCCTGGAGACTTCACAGGCATTGAAACAGAAGTAACACCGATCATTGAAAAATCAATATAACCAGCAGCACTATGATAAATACACTTGGAAAAAAAGCTATGATTAGTAAATTGTGCCCTGGGAGGAATGGCATCCTCTGAGGGGCATCTCTGCCTTGTACACTGTGCTTCCTGGGATAAACTGTAGGCTACATATTATATATAATTCCTAAGTGGCACATAGATGAGTTGGATAAAGGAGGTAAGAAGATAAAAAGATGAGTAAGATCTGAGTGGTAAGTGATAGGAGGTAGCATGGTGCCCAGAGCAGATCGAGGCAGCCAGAGGAGAGCAGATACTCACGTTGGAGCACCGAGGCTCATGGCCAGGGCCAGGCACACGCACAGGGACCCGAAGAGCAGCTTCATGGTGAGCGATCGTCCAGGTGCAGCTTCAGAAGAGCTTCTGCAGAGGAGATAGAGAGCTGAATCAGCTGGCTGCACCTCTGCCGGCCCGGCCCTTTATAGTAGGGCTGTGAATGCACACCAACAGGCTACTTCTGGGATGGGGTGGAGGTAGTGAGTGGAGAGGTAAGCGTGGGCGGAGTTGTAGGCAGAAAAAAACAAAAACAAGCTGAAATCCCAACCGCTTTACTGTGTCTGATACCCTGCTGCAAACTCTTTTTTTTGTTTTTTACTTCACTATGCCCGCTGAAAAGTCTTAAATTAGTTTATACACATCATCAAAGATATATATGCGCATATGTATTAATGTTTCTTAGAGATATAGTAAACGTATTTAAAAATGAGATTAAATAATCATATATAATGCTGTAGTAAATGCCAAGGGAAAATAGGAATAAATTCTTCAAAATTCTTCCTAGTTACATAGTCATTAATCATTTTACAATAGTATATTTTTTTTAATAAACAAACAATAAACCATATATGTGTGTGTGTGTGTAATTTTTTGCATGTTTTACTTTATTTATATATGCAACATTTTTAAAAACATATCCTCTTCAGGCAGAGTGTGTTTCATTAATGCCTGCTCTCTACCACATATCTAGCTTTCATTTGAAATTATTGTAATTGCTTGAATAAAGCAAAGTGTGAAAACAAAGAAGAATTTGCCTGCTTGGTCTAGCTGCTGACTCATTGTGAACACAAAAGGAGAGGACAGTGTGACAAGCCTGAAGCCTTCATGATGAAGCTGTTCGAAAGAACAATATGAGCTGCAAATTGCTATCAGTTCCAGTAAATGTATGACAGGATTTGGGACAGCAGGAAAGGAAATGGGGACAATATCTTTGAGGAGAGGAGAAAGAATTTGAGCCCAAATGTTAATATTATCCCAATGTCAACATTCACTTGCAACACCAGTGGGTTACAAAATTCCAGTATTGCATAGACTGTTTTTGTGAAACAGAGAGGGATTTTTCCAGAAAATCAATGATTGTATATATTGTAATTGACTGCATTTCTCCACATAATTGTGACTGTTTCTTTGTGACTTGTCTTAAAAATAAATTTATTAGCAGAAAAAGTAGTAACCCCTACCAGAATGGTGTTGTAGTTGTTCGGGTTTTTTTGTTCTTCAATACACTAATTTTTAAATTCATAATATATTACATATACATTTTCTCATTAGTTCCTATAACACAGATGAATGGAAGCAAGTTTCATACTGCTGTATATTACTGTGTTGAATTTGAACTATTTTAATTAAAAAATTACTTTTGTTTACTTGTGTGGCATTTTACTGATATTCTGTAGTTCGGGGGTGTCCAGCTCCTATCTGGAGACCCCCAGCCCTGCACAGCTTAACTCTTTCCACGTTCCACAACACCTGATTCAACTCAAGAAATGGGTGGTAATTAGCAGGGAAGTTGGACCAGGTGTGTTAAATGAGGAGAAGCCCAACAATGTGCAGGACTAGGACCACCCAGGACTGGAGCTGGCGACCCCTGCAGTAGTTTTTGATTTTATGATGTTAAGTCCATGTTTTTGTAAAGCTAAATAATAATGCACAAACCTTTTCAAGCACTTCATTTGCATTCAGCACAAAATGTTGTTATTTCAGCTTGTGCAGTCTGCAGTCCATTGTCTTCCAGCTACTAATCCTGGTCAGAGTTGCAGCATAGTCAGGAATGTATCCCAGGTGGCAAAGGCCACAAGGCACACTCTGAAGGTACACTCTGAAGGTGCACTCTGAAATCACACTCTGAAGGCACACTCTGAAGGCACACTCTGATTGCATACTCTGAAGGTACACTCCGAAGGCACACTCTGAAGACACACTCCGAAGGCACACTCTGAAGGCACACTCTGGACAGGATGCCACTTCGTCACAAGGCACGCGTACGCTCTCACACATTCAATTATATAGCATTCAACAGTCCAATTATGTTACCATTTCTAAACTTTTTTGTACATTATTTGTACCTTATGCTAATTTATTCTTCTATACAGTGATAAATTTGCCATATTGCAGACATTTATTACTTTATGATACTTATTTCTTTATTGCATTGCTGTTTGTCCTGCACTGTTCTGTCTTGCACTGTGCTTCTGTTTGTCCTACCCCCTTAATGCTCTACCCTGCCAATGTTGCGTAAGAATTTCACAGTGTTCCTTGGCACCCCTGTGACAATAGAATCTGAAACTTGAGGTGGAGTAAGTCATTATATGACTAATAGTCTGTAGTGATGGCATCATTGAGGCGGCGGTAATGATGATGTGTATAAGGAGTATAAGGAGGAAGCTCAAGAACCATTCAATCATTGGATTATGTAATATTAGCTTCTTTGTGTTTGCAAACGCAGCCCTGGTGACGACGAGCTTCTCCACAGGCACCCGGGTGGACCGGTGGGCCTAACATGACTGTGTTCCTACCCCATGTGTGTTTTCTGTGGCAGAAACTCTCCAGACTGGTGGGTGAACTCACAAGCAGCAGCAAGTGCACTAGACAGGGTTGTTGTGCGAAAGCCACCAAGCATGCTGAGAAAAGAGTCACGGACTCGTGCACTGACAATGCCGCAGGTCTCGACATCAAACAAAAGGCCATTGGCTCACAGAAAACATGCCCCAAGCGTTAATTATATAAATCTCAACCCTTCCCTCTACTGTAAGTCGCTTAGGATAAAAGCATCAGATAAATGTAATTATATTCATGTAATTATTAGTTTCAGTGTTAGTCATGAAATATGAAGTAGAATACTAGTTCAGTGGATAATATTGTTGCTTGACACCTGAATGATTCAACTCCTGCCTGTTCAATTTCAGAGCCAGAAAATTTTGGGAGGAGAGGATGAATCTAGATATGAATATAGTGCATCTAGAAAATAAGAGAGCATTTAAGGTACCTGAATGCTATAACTCTCTCTTGTTTATAATTCAGGCAGTGGTGGAATTATGAAACACATTTGATATATCAATCTCTTGCAGTTAAGGTAACAAGCTTACACTAAGTACAAGATTTCCCGAACTTCTGTATTACTACTGTTCTGGACAAGAAAAAAAAAATGCCACAAAAATGCTAATATGATGCAGGTGACCAATGGGGAGGCCAGGTTTCAGTCTAGGGTGGCCACTGACACCCCTTGCCACCCCCCAGAGCTGCGTATGTGCATATTATTAGAGAATTTGTATCTTCATCTGAGTCCCGCTGTCAAAATACCTGCAGATTACAGTAGCTACTAAGTGTCTCAAAATTGCCCATAATTTTCAGTAATGTGTGTCAGTGTGTGCATGTATCTGAACTGTGATGGAACAGTTTCCAATACAAGATGTACCCAGCCTTGTGCCCTGTGCTTCCTGGAATGAGTTCCAGGCCTCTCTGTGGACCTGACCAGGATAAGCAGTCAGAAAATGAATGGATGGTAATGACACATATGCAGTAAATGAAGTGGAAACCTGATAGGTGAACAAACATGGCTGATTGGCTTCTTCTCAAACAGGTGAATCCAAGCAAGTCCTTCTCTGAGCAGATGTCATCTGATCACTTGTGTGAAGTGAGAAGGGCGATGTGTGTGGGGAGTCTCCAAGGTACCGGCCTGTTAGGCTCATGTGACACTCCATTCCAAGGGGACTTTGCCCTCTGTCTGCAAGCGAGAGAGTGGCATTTCCTGTTAACATTTGACCTTCAGATATGAAGGTCATACTATGTGAAACAGGGTTTTTTTTTAAATTGAAGTACAAAATTACAGGAGAGGTGTGCTTCAGGATTATGTATTTTACTGGATGAATAATGATCCACTTTGTTAATTACACCCTGTAGATACTCTTTGTTCAATTCATAGTGCTGGGATGACAAATCTGTTCTCTTTCAAAGAAAGAAAAGTCATAAATCTGGAATGAAGCTCATTCTGCTGAATTCCGTGAAATCATATTTCTATTCTATGAAGATCTAAAGTGGGGATTAAAATATGTTATATTATGACAGACAGCAACACAGAAACAACTTCAAAACAGTGTTGCAGGTAATTATAAATGTAAAAATACAAAATGCATGAATATCCGAATTATAACAATATCTGCTTTCAGGTGGAAAGTGGGAAAAATGGTTTGAGATGTAAAATAATTTGGTTTCGGTGTAATAAGAACTACAAACTTCTGCTGTAAAAGTGGTATTGAAGATGGATGGATGTCTGTACTAAGATCAAGGGTTCAGGAAAAGAAAATCTAAACACACAAATGCACACACAGACTCAGTGATATTATGATTTAATTTTCCATATTCCCTACCTGATACTACTGATTTCGCACGAGAAGAATTTGTCTAATGAAAAAAAAGTGACCTCTTAAACTAAACACACACACACATGTTTGTTTATAGGATATTATTAGCATTACAAATTGACTCCAGGCCTCCGGTGAAATGTATCTAGTTTACACTGTTTATGCCTTAAAGATGATTATGGATCCAGGGAGACAGAGAACAGTAAATATTTATTTGCAGAAGTATGACAGTTTTACAGAGAGAGAGCCCAGCCTCACGCAAGATTATATCAAACTGCTATGCAAACCATTCATTTATTTATCATAGAATTTTGGGTAAGACAGAGAAAATTTGTACAATGACCAAGGGCATAGATTTGGGTATGGATGGCAGGGACACGCCTCTACCAAAAATTGTGGGAGTACTGTGTGTGTTTGAAACCAAACCTATGCCCTTGCAAATGACAAATGCAGAGTACTCCAAACATTTCTATTTTAATTTAGCTAGGAATATTTATTTCTTTTTTTGTAATAATCAGATGCTTTCTGGATAGCATTATTCAAATAAGTACAAGTAAATTTCTGGAAACAGCACAGTTATAAGAATCAAATAGTCCTGGACTATGGTGCAGATTATATTCTGGGAAAAAAACATCTTAAATGGATTACGTAGTACCATTGACTTTAGAATGTCTTAATTTTCAGAGCATAATGATATTATTTGTACTGGAAGATCTTGATGCAGTGGTGCATGCTGTCTGACACCACAAGGTCACCTTGAGGCAGCAAGGTTAGGCCACGGGGGCTTCTCAGGCCTTGGCTCACCAAAGCCTGACCTATACCCTTGGCAGGGTATATAAGCACTTGGTGCTCCTTGCCCCAGTCTGCCACCAACACATCTCCATCCTTATCGATGCATATGCCCCAAGGACATGAAAGGAGGGGTCCCACACCCAAGCACACACCCAGAACACGTATGACACACCAGCTATCATCCAGGACTTTGACGCAAGGCGCTTGCCCTGTTTCACTCCCCCTCTCTGACACAGCCACGAGCCTTGTGTTTGGACAGGCTGCTACCAGGTAGGGTCTATGGAAACCTGGGACTGTCATGCATTCCAGCTTGGTACCGGTCTTCGGGTTTAGCCTCAAGACAGTCAGAGTGCCCCGTCGAATGTCCGCCACAAGAAAGTCATCCTCGCTGTTGACAGCCACTCCCCTGGGTGCCTCCAGCTCATCCCTAGCTCCCATTCCCCCAATGGTTTGCAAGTGGCGCCCATGTCTGTTAAAGATCAGCAGGGCTCTCCGGGCTGCGCAGCTCAGCGCGATGAGACCCTTAACACTCACAGCAATGTCGAAGTAGTTTTGACAGCGGCGATTGGAATTCTCCATGTGCTCGGTGGAAACCTGCTGGAGGACATTACCTCGGGTGTCGGTCACCTGCACGCGAGCGTTTCCACAGTCCACCACAAACAGCTGACCCTGGGGTGTGGCATGAACCCCACTAGGGAGAGTAAAATCAGCCCTACCTGAACCCTGCTTCCCAAACTGTCTGACCAGCCGCACTGCCTTTAGAGGGCATGGATCTTCATCCTCCTTGACTATGTCGGGCTCTGCTCTTTTCTGCGAGGCCTTCTCTCCATCTTCCATCTGATCCTCTGTGGGGTCACTGGGGAAGGGCCCTTCTATGACTGACATGGAGACAGATCTGGTTACTTGGCCAGCACCACTTTTAGTATTCTGCAATAACCTCTGCCAGCTCTGCTCTCTGGCACCTCTGCCAGTAGAGACTCTTCCAGGCACAGAGCTCTGATGCTTCTGCCCCAAGAAGTTCCCCTTAGCCCTCTGACCCTGCGGCAGTGTCTCCTTTCTTGCATTGATCTTTGGCCGGTGCCCTCCAGAAAGGTCCGCTGTGGATTTGGAGATGCGTGGGTCACGGAACAGGGAGCAGCTGTAATCACGAGGGGAACTAACGATGAAGGTGTAGCAAGAGTCCAAACTATCCGTTGGGGAAGAAGTCCTCTTCATTTCACCAGACATTCTGAGAAGATGGTCATCTGAGGAGCATGAGCATGGGTAGCCTTTGGATGACAAACAAAGGCAACTCTGACTGCTTGCTAGTGCATGATTGTTTGCCTTAGGGGATGTTTTTCTGTTATGGCTGCAGTTTGAAAATCTTCTCTCTGAGTCTTGTCTCAGTACATCTTGGTCTACAGTTTTATGGTGCTCCAGCATAGCCACTTTTGGACTGGTGGGATGCTGGCAACTGGAAAGCAGGTTTCGATTTTTCAGATTTCTTGGACCATTTGTCAACCTGTCGTCTTCATTTTCATTATCCCCCGGTCCCACATAATCTAATTCCATATTTTGGGAAGCAGGGGCAGTTTCATTGCTGTCTTCCACATCATCTTGCTGCGATGGTTCCTTAAGGGAAGGACTCTGCAATGGCGGCCAACATCTTGCCCTTGGAGAGGTCTGCATCTCATCTTCCACATCTTCATTCCTGGGACACAGACAAATATTTCTGACCACACACTCACCCATCATCTGTGTCACTGTTGGACCATGTCCTGCTTCTGGCTTGTTAGACATAGTCTGCTCTGCCCCGTCTGGGACTTCCTCCTGAACTACGTCTGTGTGGAGGGAACACGGCTGGCCCTGCAGTACACAAGCCCCGACGGTGAAGCCGAGGTCATGCTGGTGGACTTGAACGTCTCCGAAAGTGATAGGCTTATGTTGAGAACTGGGTCGAAAATGTACCCGCTTCAGGGAGAGGGTTATCTCCCAGGGCTGAAGCAGCTCAGAAACACCTTTCAGCAGCTGATTCTGGTGAGACACACACTGATCGCCCGGCCAGTCCTTCACCTCCGTTTTCAAGTACACCAGTTGCCGAAGCCGCTCATCAACTAAAGAGAGGCCTACTCGAGCCGCTGCTGCATTTTCTCTCTGCAGCTGTTCCAGGCGTCTCTGGACATCTCGGTGGTCCTGAGCCACCCGCTCCAGCAGGATGCGCTCCTCCGTCTGTACTCCCAAAATGGCGCGCTCCAGGGCTTGGTTCACAACCTCCAGCTCCTTAGCCTGATAGTCTCTCAGGCGCTGTAGCTCCCTCTCACCCTCTGTCAATCTACACAGGGCTTGATTGGCCCAGCAAGGAAGGGTTTCCATTGGCAGAGCTTCAGAATCCTCACTGGACTCAGCTGGACCATCATCTGACTCACTATGCAGAGGAACTGGGGAGGAATTATGCTTTCCAAGGGATGACTTGCTGTTCATGTTTGACCCTACGAACATCATGATGGATGCTTTTAGTTTAGTTTAGTTTTCTTTTCCTGATGACCTCAGACGTTTACTTTAAATCACTGAGATGAAGGGGGGAAAATAGAAATAAAATGTTAATAATTTAGTTTTCATCTGACCACCTGAAATCTGTAACAAATTGCATAAAAACTGATCACACTTGGCCATGAAAATACAAATCCTGTGAAGACGCAGTATTTATTATATTTAACAAAGTTACTACAGAGAGGCACTGGGTAGTGTGCCTGGGATGGTAGCTCAAACTTACCATCTTCTCACTGTGTCGCACCAGTTTGCTCCCACAGACCAAAACCATGGTAGTTGTTTGGTGAACTAATATCTCCTAATTTCCAGTAATCTTTGCCTGTGTGTGTGTGTGTGTGTGTGCAACCCATCCAGGGTTGTCCCCTTCAACTTTATTCTGCCTAAGATAAGGCTGCGTTCCATTTACCTCAGAGGTCGGAACTGGGAACTGGGAATGACATCATACACAAGTCAAACGTGTTCCATTCCGTGTCCAAGTCGGAAAGCCATTTAACAATACCAGGGACCTGTTTCAAAAAACAAGATGTCTTGCTTAACTGGACAATTTGCCAGATTTAAGGCACCTCAGTTTAAATGGGCTTTATCTTCATTCACTTACATTTAGCCCAGACTACCTTAAATCCAACAAATAATACAGCTAAACATGAAATTCAGTTCTAAACTGTTAGCCATTATTAGCAATATCAGTTGATATAACAACACAATATGTGGTGTTTTGCGCATAAAACTCTGTAGCGACACGTCCACAGATAAGTTGGACAGTACTGTGTGTACGACTGATTTAATGAGCCACAAATAAGACGTAAGTGCTATAATAAACTGTATAAAATGAGAACTTTCAGTTCTGTCTATAAAGGACGCAGCCATCTTGGATTCTGAGCTTGTGTCGATTCCTTTGAGTTCACAAGTCGGAATTCCAACATGAGGTGGCATTCCAATTGAAATTTCCGATTAGAAACTCAGAATTTCTGAATTATGAGTTCAAATGGAACGCAGCATGAGTTCCTGGCTATACTGGATAAGCACAAAAGTGCTTGATGGATGGATGGATGGATGGATGCATGGATATACTGCTATATCTATTTGTTTTCAATGCAAGTTTAATGAGCTTGATATTTTTACATTATTAACATTATAACAATCACAAGGTCACCCCTAAAGAAAAGCCCCCACATAACAAAGATAATACACATGGTAGGATAAAGATGACAGACACAGTGCAGACTGACAGGCTTTTTGTTTGCAGTCTCTCATGGAAACTCCATTGACCATGATTGTCCTAAAAGGGCCAGTAACTCTAGTCTGGTTAGATCAAGATCTTAAGTACCGGCTTTTAATCAAACTGAAATCTTGCTAGTCAGTAGTCACGGCCAGCTTGACAGAAAATATATATGTATCTTGAAAGCTGATACATGGAAATGCACTTCAGACAATGTCTGCATGTCACCAGAACCTTAAGTATGTGACGATGTGCCAGGTGAAGGAAGCAGCACTTTAACATTCTTCATTATAAGCATCAATTTAAACTGGAAATCGCTGGCCTAAGTCCTAGCAGTAAGGGAATCCTTCTCTTCCGTATTCTAATACAGCCCTGTTCATTCTCACATTACCCCCCCCCCCTACATTTTGAATGAGTAACTTCTGCTGTTCGCATGCCATTGGCTGCTCACGGTTTTTTTTCCTTTTTCTTTTTTTTTTAACAAAAATAGTAAAAAAGTAGTTTCTCGCCAATACACAGAAAGCATGTTCCATGTTAAATGCATTAATTTAAATTTAACTGGAAGCTAAAGGCTGTAGTTTTACCCTTTTGACTTCTTCGCTTATGAATGATAAATATTAGGTTGACTATCTCCTGCTATGTTGTCATGTTTAAAAAAGGCAGTAAATAGTATTGGACATATTTGATACATTGTAATTTTTAACTAGAAACCCTGCATAATTAATTAATGATCTCACTCGTCCTCAGCCCCTGTGATTGAAGTGTAAATCTTACCTGTGCACAGGCATTCCACACCAGTCCCACCTCAGACTACTTTACACTTCTCCCCTCTCTCTTTTTCCCTTTACGCAGCCCTCCTTTCCATCCTCTCGTCCATCCTCGACTGCCCCAGCTGAGTGTTTGTCTCAGCTTGTTGGCATTTCTTTTGTTGCTAGGAGACCATCACGCCAACTCCGGTTCCCTAGACACAGATCCTCTATCCTACACTGTATTTCCATCCTACTTTCACTCCTGGTAATTTAATCAACTTTAATCCGTCAGTACATAAATTTAAGAACAGTTTAATTAGAAATGAAAAGCATGTTATATACTGATATTTTAACCTAAATGCTAACCATTCCCAGGATATAAAGGTAATGCATAAATTATTACTAGGCATTGGGAATTTCTGAACTGAGAAGATATTCTATTTGCAATGCGCAATCTACCTGTACAGTCTGTCATGAATGACATAAAATATCACATGCTTCTAAATATCATCTTTTGACACTGTGAGAATTTTACACATTTGTTCAATTAAAAATTAGCCATCATGACCATCAAGAAATGTCTTAAGACTCTTGTTTTCACTGAACACCATGATGTACCTCTTTCTCACATTGACCCTTGCCAGTTCCTTATCCTCACTGACTGTCATGTAGATATTATTTGGCACTGGTAGATACCCCATCATATTTCAGGCTTAGACTAAGTTCCTACTGCAGTACTCTGCAAAAGTCTTAGGTAGTAAAAGTAAATAATTAAAGCAGGAGTGGCCAGTCTTATCTACAAAGGGTCAGTGTGCATGCAGGTTTTGGGGTGACCTTTAGGTGAGTTGTTCAAACCCAGGTGTGAGAATTCACCAGCCAATCAGTCCTTTAATTAGGAAGTTGCAGCAAAAATCCGCATTCACTATGGCCGTCTTGCAGAAAAGATTGGCCACTCCTGCTTTAAAGCTATTTATCTGGGTTGTAAGTGCATATTTGTTCAGAAAAAATAACAATTTAACATTAGAAGATATGCAAATTAACAGTATAATTTGTAAATAAACAAGGATTTCTCTGTTCTCCAAAACGTTGCTGATAGTTTTCTTTGCCTAAGACTCTTGCATAGTACTGCATATTTTCCTAATGCTATTCGTTTGTATATTTTCCATTGTAAACAGTGTTCTGTATGGCTATTCTTACCATAAGTATCTTGCACTGGTTACTGGTCACTCAAGCTTAGCCTAGCAACACTTACAAGGTGTGATAGTTGTATTCTTGTATTATGTGTCTTCTACCTCACTTTGGACAAAAAGTGTGCTAAACAGATGCAAATGTTGTGAAAATACGACAGTGGCTAGGAAATTGATCCGTTTTAAATGGAGATGGAATTCCCACCAAAGTGGACGAACAAACAGCAATTTGAGACCATTATGCTGAAGGGGTAACTGGCTTCCAGCAGTATACGATGTCACTGTGTTCTCATTGTCTACCATTGCAGTTTTAAAGCCCATATACATTACCTAATACTGACTGTTTCAGTATTAGAGACTGAGAGAGCTGAGGTATTTTTTTTCACCTGTGTATCCGATTCCTGCAATGTAGTTGTGCTGTCCAAGTAACATTGAGGATGAAGAAGATAATGTGTCTGCATCAGCGATCGTCTTTGTGGTCACTCTACTGGAGTTCTACTGCTGAATTATCGTCCACAATATCTGTGGCCCTTGGATTCATTAATTCATATTATTAATATTTGTTCAAATAATTATTTAATTCAGCTTTAAGTTACTGTGCTCAGATGAAAAAGAGCTGCCGAATACAACAAAAATGTAAATGTGAATATCACCCATATTTATAATGATTTTTAAAAATTACTGAATAGGGGCAGTACAATGCTGCATGTGTGATGAGTTTGCATGCTCTCCTTCTGACATCGTGGGGTTTCCCCCCACAGTCAAAAAACATGCTGAGGCTAGTTGGAGTTCAAATTGCCCATAGGTGTGTATGTGTGAATAGTGTGGGAGTGAGTCCTGTGATGGGTTGGTGCCCCATCCTGGGTTGCTCCCTGCCTTGCACCCATAGCCTACTGGATATGCTCTGGACCTCCCGTGACCCTCAGTAGGACAGGCGGCTACAGAAAATGGATGGACTGATACTACTCAATAAAGACATTATACTTAAGGTCTAAAATATGCACACAGTACATCTACAGTAATATTTGCAATTTTTATTGCAACTGAAAGAGTGGAGCCTATCCCAGGGAACATAGAACACAAGGCTAGGGAGTCTGTCCAAAATCGACGGACAGCAAAAGAGGAGGGGGTGGGGGGGTGGGGTCACCTCCATCACCACCAGATGGCAGTAGATGCTCCTCTGTTCAACTGTGCTTTAAATAATTTTTCAGACATCACAGGGAGGCTTCACTGTTAGACTTTTATGATGCATCTAGTATGTTAATATCTTATACTGCAATTTGTCATAGTTATGGGTTCTGCATATTATATGCAATAAAAAATTGCATGAATGATGACCTCACCAGATGGCAAGTTATGAATAATTGACACACATTAAATAGACATAGGTCCACTCAAAAGTAAATAAATAGATCCGTAAAAGAGCACATCTTGGCATACTTTAATATTTAATCTATCGAATGGTTGATTTTAGCAAACTGTCTCTGTCCTGCTTGCAGAATAATCCAGATTTTATTTGGTAAGCTGTCGTTTTAATTTGCTTCATCTTTCTGTTCAATGTACCTGCTGATGGTGATGTGTTTGAAAGAAAAATTCATGTAAAATGCTTGCCCTGATCAATTCTTGTGCCTTCCAATCTTGACAATTAATGCAAGAATAAATAATGTAAAGAAAGGGGGTTTTGACAGGAAGGATTTATTTACAAACTGAATAACTGGAATGTCACGATCCATCTGTCAGTCAAACAGAAATCCAACAAAACAATGCATCAGGAAAACTCAGTCCTACTACTGGTTTTCACACACACATGGTCCCCACAATGCAAAAAACAGCTTTGTATTACATTGTGGGGACATAAACCTAATCCACCATTTGGTATTTTGTCACATAGGAGTAAAATTACTCTGATATTATCTGAAGGATGAAGAAAATATATAAATAAATACTTTTACTCTTTTATTAGGCCTATTTATTATTGTTATTAATCGGGATTCAATATATTATAGCATATAAGTGGAAGGGTTGCCAAATTTGGTCAGCTGGCTGGAGTGATGTTTTCAGTCCAAGACACGTGCACGCGCATTTACATATGTATGTAAGTTTTATTACCTTGTAAATATTCAGCAGTGTTTGCAAACTACCCCAACGCTCTTGACGTAGCTAATTTTAAGTTTATAATGGAATAATATAGATTATCCATAAGATTTCTAGCGTGTGCGTAAGAGACCGAAAGCGTGAGTCACGCCCCATGCGTGAGAGTTGGCAACCCTGAAGTGGTGGTACCTGAACGCACGAATTTGTGCACATTCATCGCATCCGCTCGTTTAAAAACGTAAAATGCACGGCTTAATTGTCGTGCATTAAACTTTACTTAAACCATTTTCCTGTTTCCACTAACTCCTGTAGCTCGTACTGTTAAGTGATATTAAATGGGAAAAAACAACATGGTAAAAACTACCTGAACACCATTCGGGGATCTGGTACATGGCAGCCTTGTGCATTTAGCCCGAGAGTGTGTTTGTATCGATCTTGGGGGAAATTTATTTCGAAAACGATAGTAGGCCTATACATGTTTTAGCAGCACCGCGGTTCAGTGATTGTCCTGGAAACTTTAATTACCTGCACATTAGGGAGGCGTTTCACAAAAAGCATGATTCATTCAGGCTTACATGATCGGCCACTTTCACAATCAAATTACCGTCAATGAAATTAAATCAGGTCCAAATTTAGCTGCAACAAAGGACGGACAAATCGGCCTAAATACAGCAGATCACATTAGTCGCTGAATTAATATTACTGCATTGGTTTTGTAGTCGCTGAATCAGTTTAAGCATATGCATATGTATATATATAGTTGCATCAAAACAAGTCACGTGACTCGGAGCTGTACATAGTTTTATAAAGAACTTTTAACAAAGTTCAAAGAATAGCACAAACGCTGACACGTACTACCAAGCTGCGTATAGATAGTATGGCAAATATTACCTCGTTTGACTTTTCCTGTTTTGAGTCAAAATATATCCAGTTTATTGATGAACATTTTATTTAGTTATGCTATTTAGATGCATACACTAACCTAGTTTCTCCGGCTATTATAATTATAACCACCAGATGACGCTAAGCGTTCATGTGCACAAAGCAGTAAGAAACAACGATTGTGTGACGCATAGGCGTCGTTAGGTCCGATCACTCGTGGTTATAGCCCAGAATATTTTAGCCTCGCAATCTGTTTTACGAAGCAGGATTTCTTGCTTAGCCGGATAATGTGTTGGATTTAAGATAATCTGGGCTAAATGTAAGTGAACAAAGATAAACCGCTTTTAGCCCAGACTACGTTAAATCTGACAAGATATCCAGCTAATAAGAAATTCTGGTTCTTGAAACAGGCCCCCCGATGCCAATCTTCCTTCAAAAAGGAAAAAAAAAGTCAAGCCTCCGGTAAACTTGACTTAGCCCCTGATGTTTTTTTCGATAGATAGAAACCCCCCTGGTATGACGTGTAAAATCTATTCAATAGTTGCTGAAGGGTAACTTTTTTATGACGCATGCTTCTGCCTTTCTCACATAAAGCAGTTTTGGCTAATAAACTAATTTTTGCCATTATATTTAAATGTAGTATTTATTCATCAATAGACATCTTAGTAAAGAGTTTTATGTAATTTATTGTACAATACACTAAATCCGACAGTTTACTAATTACTGTGTTCATTTTTGTTCATGTTTTTTCAACATCTTTATTAATTTAGTTGTTTATAACTGTGTTTGTGATAAGCACGAGTGAGTATATATACTGCATATATACTCACACACATTTATACATATGTGTGTGTGGTCTGGAGAGTATCCATCCAAATGCTTTTGCAGTGTCATAAAGAAAGCCTGTAAATGGAATACAGCATGAATTCCAAACAAGGTTTTTGCAGCCCAGTCAACTTTTATCATCCGACTCTTGGCTGGCTATATCAAACTAATAAATTACTGCCCATCTCACTGATAACTTGGAAAAAGGTTTGATTTAGCTTGCAGCTGTGACCCAGGGTTACCTAGCAACAGGTTGCGCTTTGAGGAAGACGAGCGAAGGTACAGAAGAATCTCAGGGAATGAGGACTGAGATGGAAAACAGGCACTGAGGTACGGTCACACCCTCTGACCTTCGACAGAAAAGGTGATTGTGAAGTGACACATTGTTCGGATGACAGAACATCCAGCCATACAGGGATTTTTTTTTTCACATTAACAAAGGCAGCATTGTGTCTATCCTTTGTCACAAGTAACAATTGCCTAGATTTCAAACGAAACATGTTTTTTTAAAAAAATAATAAAAAAAAAAGATTTAACTTTAGAGTTCTACATGATTGATTATTTATTCATTAAATTTGTATGAAATCTGATTAGATTTGGTTATTTACTAAATGTCAGTTTTAATGATGGTTTTGTGAATGACTTTTTTTGCTAATTCTTCGCTAATTCTTGGGTTTCTACTCGGCTGGGTGTTAAGAAATTGCATAAATCTTGTTGCCATGCATGTCGACACTGACTTTTGACATCACCTCGACAGCTTGGCCGTATTTTGTCCGTATCTCAACTGGTGGACTCCGAAACATGGTTCCACGGTAACGTGTCCTGCTTTTCTTTTTCTTCTTGTCTTTGAAGAAGAAGATGAGCAGCAAATCCATGGCGTGACCCATGGAAACCAGCTCCGAGCTCCCTGTATGCCAGCCGCCGCGACACAGCTGTGCGTTACACCCTGCTCTGCAGATGATTGGCTCTTCCACCCAAAGTTCCAAATTCTCTCAGGCCTTTTGGGTTGGGAGGGGGGCTACAGAACAGACGAGTCGTGGCCTCAGAGTGCGGCGGAGAGAGGAACCCATCTGGCCCCCTCTCTATTCCCCGTGTCTGATTCCAGCCCCGTGTGTCGCCATGCCAACTCAGCGTGGAGCTCAGTCGGTGCTCACAAATCTCACGCGGTCTCTGCTTTGGCGCAAGTCCTCCCTGGGTGGGGGGTGCGGGTGACGGCACATCTCCCTGAGCCTCGACGTGCGGGTTGAGGTGAGAAAGCAGAGGAGGGCAAGGCGTATGCAGTGTGTGTTCACTCAGGCGCAAGGTCTTTCAGCTGTGAACGTGTATGAGGACATGTTCAGGGTTCTGGGAAGGGCTGGCCATGCAAGAATCATGCAAGGGTATTAAACGCAGTGGATGGGACTTATGATATGTCAGCGTTACGCACCCAAAGGGGAGGATTACACGCTGAGAGAGGTGTTACATTTCGGTAGCCTAGAGTGTTGGCAAACATTAAGAAAGTGTGACATTTTTTAGTGTAGTGTAAAAAAAAAGTGCTTAGTAACTCGTCAGTGTGCATTTTGGGGAAAAGCTAATATATGATGAGTTTAATTAACAGAGAAGAATATTCAGTGTTCAGCTGACAGATGTATCCATATGTATAACACATTATTCAGCAAATGCCAGCTTATCACTACCTCTTATCATCTTCGATTTTTCAAAGTAAATAATCGCCATATGAAAATTGATCATATTCTGTAAAACTGCACTTGGTAAAGGATAGGTTTCTGAAAGGTGTCTCATACTATTTGGTGAAATTCAATGTAAAGAGATATTTCACGTTAGCATTCAATTTACTTAGTATTTTCAGCAGATTAAATTGATCTTGGACTGACAAATTGTTTTTGACTTAGATGATATTCAGGGGCTGCATTACATAAGAGGAACTTGTGAAGAAACCTGGAATACACATGCACACACACAGAAACACACACACAAGCAGACAGACAGATACACACAGACACACACACACACACAGTCACACATATGCACACACACACACATACAGACAGACAGAAACACACATACAGACAGACAGATACACACATACAGACACACACATACAGACACAAACACACATGCAGACACAGACAGACAGATACACACATACAGACAGACAGAAACACACATACACACATACAGACACACACATACAGACACAAACACACATGCAGACACAGACAGACAGATACACACATACAGACACAAACAAAGACATGCACAGACACACACATACAGACACACACTCGCACCAACACATCTACATATAGTGTCCTCAGATTTACATATGTGAAAACCTACAAAATGCCTGATAAATTCTATTTTTTACTTTTTATTACCTTTATAAAATCACATACACATCACTTTATGGTTTGACAGATAAATAATCTCCAATCTGTTCTCTTCAGAAGTTCTTAGCCAATCAGCAGGCTGCTTACAACTAATGGGAACCACAGTGCCACAGTCTTTTCTTGCCAGAATAGTCGTCCTAAAAATCTACTCTCACAGTTCTCTCTTCCTTCACACAGACCACTTCTCTTATTAATCTCTTGTGATCACCCCGTGACCTGCCTGCTCAAGAAGTGTGTGTGTATATCTATATATATATATATATATATATATATATATATATATATATATATATATATATATATATATCAAGCGGTTATTTTGCACCGAGACTGCAATAAATATACTTCTATTTGCGGGTTCTATGTCTAGTCTACCAAGTTCAATTTTAACCTTCTAGCAGTGTGCTAATGGTTAGACCTCTGGTCAGAGTTTAAGTTCCATTGTTGACCTGTCGAGCTTAAAATGGGGATTCTAATGGCCTATTCCCAGCATATTTCACAGAGGTTCCCCCGCACTTCCACATAACTGTGACTGGACCTTCTCTCCCCCAAAATGTTGATGAGAGTCTGATTCACGTTGGCATCTGCATGTGTGCAGGATCAGCGCAATGCTGATCAAAGTTAGAGAAAAGTCAGTGGACTTAGAGAGCTGCATGGGAAGATATCCCAACCACATCCCCACATGTACCAAAACCATCCCAACCACATCCCCACATGTACCAAAACCATCCCAACCACATCCCCACATGTACCAAAACCATCCCAACCACATCCCCACATGTACCAAAACCATCCCAACCCCATCCTCACATGTACCAAAACCATCCCAACCCCATCCTCACATGTACCAAAACCATCCCAACCCCATCCTCACATGTACCAAAACCATCCCAACCCCATCCTCACATGTACCAAAACCATCCCAACCACATCCCCACATGTACCAAAACCATCCCAACCCCATCCTCACATGTACCAAAACCATCCCAACCCCATCCTCACATGTACCAATACCTTCCCCAACCCATCCTAGCGTGTACTAAAATCATCCCCTCCCCATCTCCTCGTGTACCAAACCTGTACCCTCCCCAACTCGGCGTGTACCAAAACCATCTCCTCCCCTTCCCAGTGTGTAACAAAATCGTCCCCACCACATCCCCACGTGTACCAAAACCATTCCCACCCTTTCCCAGCGTGTACCAAAACTATCCTCACTGCATCCCAGCGTGTACCAAAACCATCCACATCCCATCTCCTCATGTACTAAAACCTGTCCCCACCCCATCCCAGCGTGTACCAAAACCTGTCCCCAACCCATCCCAACATGTACCAAAACCTGTGCCTACCCCATCCTAACATGTACCAAAACCATTCCCACCCCATCACAACGTGTACCAAAACCCCATGCCCACCCCATCTCCGCATGTTACATAACCATCCCCATGCCATCCCTGCATGTACTAAAAACTTCCCCACCACACCCCATGTGCACCAGCACACCCCCATGTGCACCAGCACACCCCCATGTGCACCAGCACACCGACATTACACTGTAAATTTAAACATGTCCATTTTCCTTTAAATATGTTAAACATCAAGTGGTTTTGAGGTGAGAACAAAAATTTGACAAAATAAACGGACTTATAATATAATTAATATAACGAATATAAGAACATGCATGTACTAGGAATTTCACTACCGTTGACATGATGTTACCATACATTTTATTACCATCCCCAAATATGCGCCGTAAATATCGTCTCCATTCCTGCTGATACTGTGGGAATATTTTTACTTTTTCCCCCCATTCCCATGAGTTACCGTGGATATCCGCAGTATTGCCAGTTTCCCTATCCCAGTGCAACCCACTGTAATTGTAAAATAACCGCATGTCACTTATGAGCAGTTGTTGGTAAAACATCAGTTATTATAGTGCTTGCTATTCTTTCAAATCATGACCTGTCTGGGCACAGGGCAGCGTAAATACTCCGGACTTCAATCTAAACTGCTCCCAGCGAAAGCTGAACGCACATCAGCAGAGTTGTAAGCAGGCATAAGCTGATTTGTTACACTAAGTAGACTTTCATTCACATAAAGCCATTACTGAGTCCTTCCACTCGTCCTGCTCCTGCTCACTTTTATTCTCTCACTCATATTGTTTTTCATTGTGAATGAGATGGGGGCTGTAATATAGTAACATATGTATGTTTAGGTGGATAAGTGCTCTGAAGCAAGACCTTTTTTTTTTTTTTTAGTTCTCACCAGGGAGAGCACTGTTGACATAATCCGATTCCTCCAGCGCTCACTCAGAAGCAAACCCGTGAGCGGAGTTGCCATTACGTTTATTCTTTGCCCAGCTCTGGGTACAAACTGTACCTTTGGGCCCCGCGCATCGAATTTATATTAAGCGCTCTTCTCTGCTTCCCTCGTGCATCGTTACTGATCATGGGCGGTCATGACTTACACTGAGAGGACAGTGTTCTATAACGCTGATTGAGTGGAACTATACATGTGTATGTGGATTATGTATTTGTTACATTGTGGGGACATTTTGTCCCCACAGTGTAATAAAAACTTGTTACTTTTATGTTGTGGGGACCATTTATTTTTTGGTAGACACAAGAGGAAACTCAATTTTATAAAAAAAAAAATCTGTGACTGCAATGAAAAACTAAAAATGTCAAAATTGTTTTATTTTGTTTATTTGCTTATGGTTAAGGTTAGGGCTCTGCTATTTGTCTCACTTATATGCTGCTTTGAACAAAAGCATCTGCAAATACGTAAAATGTAAATGTCACGTACTGTAGTCTTTGAACGGAGCAGTTAGTCCGTTCATGTGGACCAGTTCATGTGCAAAGGTAAACACTGGTGGAGGAATTGATTGCACAACTAATTAGAAAAAACTTTCCATGGTACAGCAGCCACTTTTTTTCTTTTTCCATGAGCAGAAACCCTATGAAACTATCTGCAGGCCCGTCTCAACGATATTCCCAGAGAGACCTAGAAGGTTTGACAGAATGTGTTAAACATGGTGGAAAACGATTAATGAGCTTTGGCTTTGTTTGCTGTGTTGAAACAGTTTCTGAGACATTTAAAACTTCTTTATTTTCTCATCCATCTGGCCTGTTCCATTGTTACGAGGAAGACATCGATGAAGAGCTGTAGGCTTCCCCTGTTATTGAGCACTTTTACTCCTCCCCAAACACAAAAACTGAGTTCAGAAATACCATGCTCCAATCTGCTTCCTGTGACATGTTTCTTCTTCATTCTTACCTTCTTTTTCATCTTTATCTTTTTCATTTTTAATACTGATCACCAATCTTGGGGCACAAGCTGCTGCGTTTAATTCCTTTGGCCATTGAAAACAATCATTGATCCTTTTCTGATTTAAAAACTTTAGAAATCATTATTAGTATTTTGACTAGTTCAGCTAATGCATTTTCCCCCAATGTAACTAATAATATTTACCTTTTTATTCAGTGGGATATTTAACTTAAGGAATTTGTAGTAAGTATTTTGACCAATGGAGAAACCACAAGCTCTCCCTTGGGGCTCGAATGAGCAACCTTCAGGTTTGCAGGTCATAACCACAACATTACCTGCACTCTAAGAACTTCATAAGAACCGATCACACATTATGGCTGCAACACTGTTCTCCCCGACTTCCACTGGCCGTCATTTGACTGCAGTCCTGAATGAGGATGATCTGTGTTTAATCTAAGGTGAGATTTGATCAGCTGAAGATGGGATGGTCAGGCATTCTTATTTTTGGACGCAGTCTTTGGGATTTTGGGGTATCGTCACCCTCAGCCCATGAGACCTGCCCCCCATCTCTGTTCCTTGGTCCCCATGAGAGATGCTCAGGTCTTGGGGAGGTTTTGCTGCATCAGCGGGTCTTTGTCTCCCCTCTGCCCCCCCCCCCCCCCCCAATCTTCAACTGGACCATCTGTCGTCACTTCTGGCTGCCAGATGTCCCATCCTCTGCTCTTTCATGTATTTCCCCAAATCCATGCATTCATCTACATGTTCTTGCTCTGTTCATATCACTGCTTTTCATGTCTCTTTTTGATTATTTGTATTTTGATTCCTTTTACATTTTAAGAACTTATTACGTATCACCTTTCTCCCATGCAAAATGTACATTTTGGCCAATTATACAGATGGGTATTTTACTGATAAGCAAATTGCCTAAGGACACTAAGGCTGACCCCCCCACAAGGGACTCGAACCTTCAGGTGATTAGCCCCTGTGTTAACAATTATGCAACATATAGGCACCACACAACTCAATATCAGGGTACCCTGGTCTTTTGCTGTGCTGAACATATGGAAAGAGGTTTTTGTCTCTATCACCCCCCCCCCCCCCTCCCCGCCCCCCGACACTGAACAAAGCTTGGTCTATTTCCTCTTCATTCTTCTATTGGACATGTTCTGACAGTGTTCTGCAGCAAGATGTGTCATGTGTCACGTTTGTCACTAATGCACACCCAAACAGGACTGTCATGGAACAGACCTGAAGGTTCTTGGTCATACCTTTGTTTGTTCTGTTTCTCTAAATTCATTTTTAATTGCAGTTACTCCCCACTGAATATTTCCCAGAATGCTCTGCAGTTTCCCTGTAACCTAATCAATACCTGCCGACGTACTGTGAGCTCAGACGAGAACTCCTGCAGACTCATGTCCCCCATTTGTGCCAGAATGGCTGAGGTGGCAAATGCAGTTGGGGGTGGGGTGGGGGGGGCAGCTGGTTTCCTGATGTGATCAGGCAGCCTCCAGCCATATACGCAGCACTTGATTTAAAGGGGAAAAGCCACCCATCTGTTGGGGGCCACAAGACCCCGACTTCTGGAACGGGGCACTCTGTGTCCTGGCTCCGTCATCTGCAACAAACCCATAACCCAGTAGTTTTTTAAATCTTTTTTTTATGCCTGGACAACACGTGCGATGCAGGGAGTCAACGTTTCGCAGCTGCAGCTTGCCACAGCACTCGCTAGAGCACCAGGATGGACGTCGTGGCCCCAGGGCGAGCTTCAGCAGTGATGGTGTCCGGGCTGCTCCCGCGGCCAGCGCATGCAAAACGCGCATCCATCACGGACGTTAACGGCTCTGATTAAAAATGCATTTACAGCAACTGGCCTCCTGATGACTCCAAGTCGTTTACGCCGTAATTACGGCCGGGAGCAATTTATGGAAAAAAGGCGGCCACACCTGGTGTCTGTTAGATTATATGTTTCGATTATAGCGTTTGCATATTTTACTGATACATAATTAATCATGATTGAAGGGCTGGACATGCTTTATATATAGTCACAGGGGAATTTTTTTTTGGTCCCTCCTTCTCACGAGAAGAGGCAGTGAAAAGCCCACTGAAGCTGACCATGACTCTGCATCTGAGAGTTGTCATGTCTGGTCCTGACCTTCCACTTGCCTGTCACCTCTGTGCACTTCCAAGCTGGCCAGGGCCCCAGCTTCGATCCCAGGGGGAGCTAAATCTCTGTGAGATGCTACTGAATAAGCCAATGTTTTATTCACCTCCACTCTCTGAGCCTCCTGTTCCGCACAAACTCACATATATATAAAACACAGTCGCGCAGATGAAACGTGTCTCAGACAAAAAAAAATTATGGGGGGGGCTGCTTTGCTAGTTCTGTTAATTGAAGCAAATGGAGTTTTTTACACGGCCCACTGCATTAGCAGCTGGCAAACATCTGCCAAGCCGCAGGGGAAATTGCCGCGGAATTCAGGTATGAATTCCGCGGGAGCGCGTCGCATCACACACTCGTGGGCGGCTGAATCCTTCTCGAGCTTTGTAGTTGAAGGATTATTGTGAGGTTACTGGTATCGGACAGGGACAGAGTGGAACATGGGATGGACCTTAAGCTGGCCATACACAGGAAGTACAAGTGAGTGTGTACAGGAACGGGGATTGTCAACCTGCCCGTACATGGAAAATGGGAAATGTCCGAGGCAGGACTCCTCTGTCTCTGTGGCAGAATGTCTTAATTGAGAATAAAAAATCTAGGCCACATTTTTAAATACCATGTCCGTGGTAAAAACTGCATTTTGATCAAAATGATGTTGACCTCTGATGTCGATCTCTGTACAGGAAACACACGCTGTTAGGTATTTTAAAATTACTTATGGCTTTCACATTTGACAGTTGCACATTTGTAGTGGAAGTCTTACGGACACCATGTTTGAAATCCTACCACTGTGCTAATATAGTTTACATATGTTCACTGTTCACAACTGTTCACATCCACTGCACTGCCACTCTAGATGGACACAGTCCTACCATCAGCTAATTTGTTATGTATGTTCATAAATGTTATGTTGTGTTCATTTGTTTAATGTGAAATTTCTGTTATGTTAGGTAGGAAATACAGGTGGAAGTCTTCCTTCTGTCTGTCCTCCCCTGAAATGATTAATAATTAGATACGATTTTCTTTTTGCCCTATGTAAACAATTCCGTACCTCTGTCTTTATCACTGTAATGTCTGTCCTGTCCTGAATGTTACACCAGAATGAAAATTATTTTGTTTGAAGATGTATTGTATGTGATTGAGATGACATTAAACTTTACTAAAGTTGACTTGAATTTCTGTGACTCCCAAAGTTACTGGACAGCAGAATCATTTACATAAGTCAGACTGGACATCAGGGGGGTGACAGAGGTTCGTGACAAAAAAAACTATTAATCTTGTCTAGGAGTCTTTTTTTGTCACTGAAAACTTGATAAAACGACCTGGAGGTCAAGGTAGTTTTCTTTATTTTATGATGTTTAACTGATCTGACCTGTTCTGTATTGGCCACTACGACAAGGCATCATTGTAAACAGATGACGATAGATTGTTTTTTTATTGTTTTGGTCAATTTAATAGGATTCATTTTGCTTTTTATGTCAGTCATACTCTATGGTGGAAACACAATTAAACCAAGCACAGCTCATTTGACTGCTTTCGCTCGTTTTATATCTCTTCTCCATTAAATCTCTCCTCTATTGCATCGCCCCCATTAGAGTGGTAAACTGATTCATATTAAACCATCTGAATGGCAGGAAATATTAACTCATTTATATTCAGGCCTCTGGAAGAGGAGACGTGTCAACTAATTTCAGAGGAGCCCGGCCTTCCAGATGGCCGTCACTCTTCATGATGGAGAGCGGGGGAGAGGCGTTGCACAGGTATGGGGGGCCGGTAGATGCAGAGGAAGGGCCAGGGGCCAGTGGCGGCCATGGGATGCGGACCAGAGAGCCCGTCCAAGTGGCCAAGCGTTCCAAAATGACAGCCAGCGTCCGGTTCTCCTGCCAGGGACCAGCAGCTCCAACCGAGAAAATACTCTCTCTTCAGCTCCAGATAGATTTACGGCGCACTGCTCTGTCATGTATTGTCTGCCCACTGCACTCGATCAAAGCTCACTAGAGTCTAACTTCAATATTACACTGTTTACATTTTACTTATTTAGCAGACGCTTGTAGCAGAAGCTGTGTAAAGAGCGGGGTCAGCATATCCCAGGAGCGATTGGGAGTTAAGGGCCTTGCTCAAAGCCCCGATATTGAAATCACCCTGCTGGTTACAGTGTTTGAACCAGAAACCTTCTTATTACAGACACAGTGTCCTAACCTGCTGAGTCACATAGTGCCCCCTAGTGTTTTAAGAAGGAAGTTCACCAGTTGACCTACTGTGAAGGATCCAGGACACAAGGTTGAATTCATAAGCAATGGGTATGAGAGTGCAAGAAGTCTTGGCTGATTTTAACTTTTATATGGTTCCATAGCAGCAAGCTTCTGGCTGGTGCCGTCACTGCCACACAACTGCCACACAAGCTGAGGGTTGTGGGTTCAGGTAAAGTTCCAGTCAGCCTCTATAGATTTTGGGCCCCAAAAGAGCATATCTTATTGGGCCCCTAACCAAGACCAAACCAATTATGCTCCAAATTTCTTAGGACCCCTGTCATTCAGGGGCCCTTGGACTGTGTTGGGGAAGTGACTCACAAAAGTAATCCATTAAAGACAAAGGTGCAACGTTCAGGTCCAGAAAGGTGCCTAAATGAGGTCCAGAAATGCAGACCAAGGTTTTGTTTCGACCAACCAGCTGAGTACTCTGTATCTGTGATTCTTTATACTTAACTGCTTGGTTGAAACAAAACCTTGGTCTTGATTTGTATTTCCTGGACCTGAACTTTCCACCTCTGACTTTAATTGATTACTTTCGTGAGTAACATTCCTAACACTTCCCTTGGAATCATCATAATCCCCTCCCCCCTCCCCATTTCCGGCACCCCGTGTGTCTGTGTGTGTGTGTGTGTGTGTGAGAGAGAGAGAGAGAGAGAGAGAGAGAGAGCGGGTATACCTTACCTTATGGGGACACAATGTCCCCACAACATGATTAATACCTGTTTTTTTTTCAGCTTCCTAGTCCCCATAAGGGAAAACTCAATTTAATAAAAATCTGTGACTGCAATGAAAAAACTAAAAATGTAACTCTTGTATTTTGCTTGGTTACTTATGGTTATGGTTTGGGCTGGGTAGGGGTTAAGGTTGTCATAGTTAGCATTAGCATTTTTCCCATAGAAATGAATGACTGGTCCCCATAAAGATATAGGTGTGTTTGTGTGTGTGTGTGTGTGTGTGTGTGTGTGAGAGAGAGAGAGAGAGAGAGAGAGAGAGAGAACTGAAAATGAATAAAATAGGGGCTGTTATTCTGGTGCTCCCGATCATACCCAAAACCACACACACCTTTATGCTGGAAATAAATGCAGAATATAAATTCTTCTCTTTGTGACTAAAGAGAGTAAACTGTGAAGGGTTGCCAGTCGTGTGACGGGTCGGCTGAAAGGGGAAGCATCCTCAAGGGACCGGAGGACCGGGCCTTAAGGGATCTGCTGCTTCCTGATCCCATGGCTCATCTCTAAATTGGTTTCCATATTGAAAAAAATGAAAATCACTCATAGGCTCTCAAACACACACGCATGGTAACATCAAAGTGAAGACGTAGCACTCAGATTTATTAGGAAATTGTTTGAGTGGGATGTTTTGTTGAGGGTGTTGTGAGTGCCTTAAAATGTATTTCTTTGATTGGATTGTTGTTTTCCAGTATGTAATACAGACTGGTATGCTGTTTAAGACACACAGTCAATCATGAAATCAGCGGTCAGTTTACATGAGGCTCGTGTATATCCATGTATGTGTGTACCATGCTGCTTCCAGCTTCCGACCAATAGAGGGCGACAGACTTTGACCAGCCCGCTTTATAAAATACACACCATGGAAGGGAGACTGAGGGCTACATCTTCAAGATGTTCCTTTCAGTAACAATGAGCTGGGGGCCTCATTGAAAGGGCAGTATACTCACTAATATTTTTATTCCTGGGCTGAATTTCTCTTTGCTTGAATTTTTCAAGTAACAGCTGCACGGCGATAGTAATTTTCATTGTGGCATGTGTGATATTTGAGAAGTTAAATCTACTTTTAACCAGTAGGTGTGTGGGATCAATTGTGGGTCTGAGGCAGATGAAAGGACCCCCACCACTGTACTACTGTAGTTTATTTTATTTAATAGTTTTTAATTATCGTATTGTTACTCTGCTGATTTGTGCTTCTTTTTTGTGTTTTATTTTATAGCGTCAGTCATTGCTGTCCTTGTTGGCGCTTTCATTTAGGCGCCAAGGGCAGCTAAGGGGTCCTAGAAAAGAAGACTTAATTACGTGGGTGTTACACTTGTAGTAGGAAGAGCTGCGTATGTGTGCGCTATTTGTTAATTGCTGAAAGAACAGAGAGAAATATGTTTATGCTTTTTGAACTTATACACAGCATGTGTAACAACTGGAAGAGAAGATGTTTTATCACATAGCCAGGGATTTAACTCATGCATTGATGAACAGCTCTTGTGCCTTTCAGCACTTTATCAGAAACGGCTTCAGCTTTTAAATTACTGTGTAGACTAGTGTTTCCCAATCGGGTCCTTGGGAACCCGCAGGCAGTCCACGTTTTTGCTCCCTACTGGGGGCTTAAAGGGAGCAAAAATGTGGGCTATCTGACAAGGAGCTCAGAGGGAGCAAAAACGCGGAGCAGCTGTGGGTCCCCGAAGGGCGATCGGGAAACACTGAGGCAGCCGAATAAGTAAAAAAGCTTCCCTGACAGACCCAACAAAGAAATGACGCTCCGTAAAGTGGCACTACTGTCACCTCGCGGGAGGCTGATGGCAAACGTGACTTACAGAATGAAGCCAGAGACAAACAGAGATGCCCTCCTTCCTGTTTGTCTAGCTGGCAGGATGTAATGTGAGCAGGGAATCTGAGATTTGATTAAATGCAATAAATATTTAATTAAAATTGAACAGCATTATTGGTCAGAAGAGAGGGTGTAGCAGCTCACTTAAAAACAGAGGTGTTTTGTGGGACTTTTCCTGTTTAAATTCTTCATCTTTGCCTACTATGATGGTGTAATGGTGTAATGGTGCTTCAGTCAGTGTTACAGGAGACTCACTACTGAGATTTTTCTCTCTCACCCAATAAACAACCCTTGACCTGTTTTTTCTTATTTATTCTTATCTATTAAGTGTGCCTATTTTTGCCATGCTGATTCCAAAACTGCCATCTTCCATTTTCATTCCTCGCTGCTGCTCTTTTAAATCCAGATAAGGTCCCCAATCATTCCTTTTGTCCCTCGGTCATGTGACTCAGTTCACCCTCTTGCCCCCATGTTCTCACTGCTTATCTTGGACAGGGGGAGTTGGATCCTATCCCAGGCAATATAGGGCAAAAGGCAAACTTCCCTGGACCAGATTCCAGTGCATTGCAAAGCACATACACACTACAGGTAATTTAGAAAGACCAGTTAGCCCACATGACACAGGGAGAACATCACAAAGACACAGGCAGTAACCCCCAACCCTGGAAGCATGAGGCAACAAGGGAACATGCTGAGCCATCATACCCCCCCCCCCCCCCCCCCCCCCCCCGGATGCTGTTTATAATGGAATCACCAATAAAACGTCTCCTTTCCAGAGGAATAAAATACACAGAGAATGTACATCCCCAACTGGGTTCTGGAGAGGACAGCGCGTGCATTGGACTGACAAAGTGATCCCTCTTTTTTAATATAAGGAAAACACCAAGTAGAAAATGTGGTCAGCGAATCACCGCTCGCACGGCCCTGCATGTCAAACAGAGAGCCAGACAGAAATCAATACGACATGGCAAGCCCCGGAATAATTCATCTCTTGATTTCTATTTGAGAGGCAAGCCAGTTTTCTGCGTCTTGTCAGGCATCTCCGGAGAAGCCCGGGTGAATTATTACCTGATTATTCTCTCTGTAGGATCAGGAAGGCTGTAGACTGTATGAATATTGAGCTGCTGGGTTTATTTATTAAGATTTCAGCTCCGCCGGGGAGGGCCTGGCGTCCGCAGCAGCAGACGGCCTCTCTCTTCAGATCGCGGCCCTCTCTCTTCAGATCGCGGCCCTCTCTCTTCAGATCGCGGCCCGCCGTTGATGGCAGTTGACAGCTGCGCAGCCTTTTATGCACGTTTGATACGATTATTGATTTATTGACCGATTTCGTTCCCTTCAGATCAGGCGCGGACGCTCAGCCCCGGCCGAGTGTTTTTATTGGCCCTGTGTAGTGACATCACCCGCGCTTGTTTAAATGCGATGCCCGTTTCCATTAAGGGCCACTTGTCACAATCCAAAAGAATGTTTTATGGCGTAGGTCTGGGGTCCGCGCTTTTATGGGATATTAAAATCAACATCAGCCACTATGTCTTACAATGAGGCACCCACAGTCTGTTCTATATGTATGTCTATTTTAAAAGTCACCCAGAATAAATGTAGAACCTATTGCATTATTATATTTGTTTCCAACAAATGTTTCTTATTACTAAGTACTACTAAGTTATTATTTTTCAATGCATTATTGATTTCTGTTTTAATACACTTTCTGCAGGAAGGATTTATTTGTGCAACTCAACGGATACAATGTAAAGATTATTCATATTATTCTAAAAACATTAAATTGCATTTAATATATAGTATGTTATAAAGTAAGCAATATATAAAGATATTTGTATACATACAGCATATTGATATCTTGCCATGAATGTGGCAGCAGATTGTTTGTGTCACACGTTGACGGTGTGACGTTTACATTGTTTGCATTGATGTGTTTATGATGAACAACAATATGGGTGGTAAACGTGCCCATGCGTCTGAAGGCTTTGCCCTTCACCCTGGCCATCTTCCTGTATGTCCCTGCTGCCCCCATGAGTCATTCATTGGGGGGAGGGGGGGGTGGCAGATGAGTCCCAACCCAACAGGAAGTCACAAACCGTGACATCATCACCGTTGCACACGAGAACACGTTCAGATGAAGATGCCTGCAGCTCTTTCTCCACTCACTCTCCCCTCCACTGCCCCCTGGGGAGGAACTCATTCAGTTAATCCACTGCAAACACCCAGGAACCAGAAGCTGTGACAGATACCTAACACATTTTTTTTTCTAGTTAGTAGTGACTTTGTTTACAATGTCACCGTAATTGAGTGGTGCTGGCTTCAGCTTTTTACAACTCCCCGCCCCCCACTGCCGAACGAGGAAAAAAAAAACAGCTGAATTTACTTCAGAGCTGTATCCCTCATTCCAGCTCCATATCAAGCGATGTTTACTGGCCCGAGTACCTCGGACAGCTCCATCAGCAGAAAGAAGGTCTCTCTGTTAGGGTCCCGCTGGGAGTGGGTGTGTGAGTCAGCCCGCCTGCTCACCAGAGCTTTCGCTTGCCCTGTGGCTTTGAGAAGACTCCGGCATGACTTCTGAGCCCTTTCTTATGAACTGGAGAAAGGGAGAGAGAGCGGGTGCTGGCTGTTTGACTAGTGAGGTCAGGGAAAAGCTGGCTGGGGGGTCTGAGTTTAGAGTGACACAACCAGGACATTGAAAAGCAAGAAAGTCTCTATTAGACATCCACACTTAAAATATATATTCATATATAAGAACGGTCAATTCTTGCATTAAATCAATATGATTATTCTATATCGTTCCTTATGTAGGGGACACCAGGAGGGCAATTTCTAAACAAGGTCAGTTGTTCAAAGGGACACAATCACGTTTCTGCATTGATTCTCCCAAACAGGAATGACGTTTAGTAATATAGCTTTATTTTGAAAGGAAAAAAAAGTCTTTTCTGTTGTGTCGTTTTTCTACATTTTATTAAAATAAATAAAAAATCAACAATTGTCCTCAGTCTCCCCTAATCATAATATATTACAAAATGACCCAAGAGTGTTTCCGAATTTTTTTTCCCGTACTTTTCTGAGATTAGGCCATATCTACAGCAGTCTTTTTTCATTTTAACCAAAGCATCTTCTGTTTTTATTAGTCGATTCTCTTCGCTCTACCTGTTTTTTAGCACTCTAACTTCAGGACCACCTCGCTTTCCTTTCCTCCCTTACGTCCCCTCAAAAGCCCCCGTAGCCATAGTGACAGCTATGATCGATCTGATACCATATGATCCAAACCTTCAGAAAAGAGAGAGAGAGAGATGACAGCAGATGGTGACCAGGCTGTAAGGTCTCTCTCCAGAGGGAATGATCAGCACATAATGAAGGAGAGGGGAGTAGAAGAGTAGAGAGACAGATGAAGGAGAAACTGTTTGTTTTACTACTTAACGGGAATGAAGCTCAGAAAAATGTGATTGGGCCCCAAAAAGGCGCTGAAAGTGCCAACGCAGCCCGCGGGATGTCAGCTGAGGGGGTCACCCGCCTGTCAGCCTTGCCGTTCAATTATCCGGCGAGGTGCCGCGGAGCCGGCAGCCGCTCGAGCTGGGGCTCGTTGTACCGGCCTGTTGCCGTGATTAGCTGCCATGTACCTGCCCGTGTTCATACGTGTTTACTTGTCTTAATGCCGCCATGGGCCGATCCGAGAGTGATCCGTCTGCCAGACCACCCCCGGGGACCGCCTTCCCTTCAGAGTCTGACAAAAGGGGGCTGTTCGTGTAGGCGCCTCATGCAGGAAATGCCCAACGTTTACATTCCGAAATCTCCCATCTCAGTTATTACCTCACAGTTGTATTTTAGTGACATCATCGAAGATCTCGGGGCTGTTTCACATCGACCGCAGCCACGGCACGTTCGTCGCCCCCACAATATTTGTCTCAGAATTACACGGCACCACATAAACTGAACTGTGCAGCGATGGAGCTTGACAAGTCTGCAAACTGATGCTAGTGTTTATCGGCCGTTATAAGTGACACAGCATCTGATAAAAGCACCTGTGCCTCAGGCACAGTTATGGAGGCTTATGAGTGCGTGAAACCTGCACACAGGCGACAAGAAGAGGCATCAAGGACGGCGTCTCCAGCTCCCCAGCTAGGAGATTATTCCGCGGTGCCGAGTCTGACTCCCAGGGGTTGACGTGTCTTGATCCCGCGCCGTTGCTATATATGGCGCTTGGAGATGCAAAGAGGCGCTGGAGCCTTTGAAATGTGGCTCCATGCCTCTGGGATATTAGCAAGTTGTCACTTGCGCTTTGTGCACTGAGCTGGAGACGTACATATTCATCTCGCCAGAGCAGAAGGTCATCTGTGTGTCCGTGTCAGTGTCAGCGCCTAACAGGCACCTCTGCCGTTATTAGCGCGTGCATGTGTGTGTGCGTGAGTGTTTGCCCCTCTGCATGTGTGTGTGTTTCCATGACTGTGCGTTGTGTGTGTATGCCTGCCTTTGTCTGCGCGGACTGTCCTGCCAACAAAGGAGTCATTAATCGATTTACAGAACGTTCAATTGAACAGAACGTTCACAGTTCTAAAGAAATCTACTTATCTGAATGCGAATATGTTGAAAATTACACTATACTTGCCGTATCAAAAAACTGCACGTGCGGGATGGAATAAATGAAAGTATGAAGCACAGGATGGCGAGAAAGCTGATGTGAGAAAAGCAGATGGTCTGCACACACACGCACCGATCCCAGGAGAGCAGAGTGGGCCGGGAACCTTTCACACCTAAGGTTATGAGAACAGAGTGGGGGTGGGGCTTGCGTGCGAGCTAAGGAAGTAAATTACCCCCCCCCCATCCCCCAGCTTTTGTACACATGAGAGAGCAACCCTTTAAAGCACGTAAATGTGCAGTTAAAAGTCAAGAATTTGTAAAACTGGTTTGCATACATTTTTTTTTTAAGTTTAACAGAATAAACACTAATTAAAGGGATATTTCCTCAGTCTGTTCTGGTAATTGAAAGTCGAGACCAGATAGCCTTGTTTTCGCTAGGGGTGTGTTTGGGCTTTCCTTGCTGGGTCATACTTTAGTGACGAAACCACAGGCAGAACATTCGAGCACGTTGTGCAGAGCTCTGAAACGTGCGTGTGCCGGAGGGCGGCCTTTTTTTATTTTATGAAACGAGTCTGGAAGTAAAGTCGCATGCATGCACATGCACGAGCACGCATGCACACACAGGCGCGCACACAGAGAACGAGGGAGAGAGAGCGAAAGGAGGAGAGCGATGACAGACAGCCAGTTGGAATGAATTTTTCGTGGCTCCGTCCCACCACATTATGCAGCAGATGGCGTCCAGGCTGCGCCAGGCGGGGGCAATCCCAGAGGTAAACCCATGAGAGGAAGCATGCTTATGGGGTGGGTGGGGGGGGGGGCGGGGGGGTTCACCGAGCAGCTTGATAGCACTCTCTTCCAAACACACGTACACCCTCATTTATTCGCTCATTCCTCTGTGATTGTTTACGGGACAGCGAGCTGGGGCTCAGGACCCCTGGTGTTTGGGTGTCCCCGGTGGGCTGGAGCAGGAGGAGCAGCCCTCATTGTTGCATCCCAACCCCTCCCCCTCCATAGCCCAATCCCAAGTCACGCCCAGGTGATCTGTCGGCCCCCATCCCTGCTTTGGCACACGACCTCGTGCCTCAGCTGGCTCCACACCTGAGCACCACCGTGGGGACGACCCTGACCTCGAGCAGCCCCCGCCCAGGAGGCGAGGGGACGGGACACGTACCCCGGCTTTTCTCTGCTCTCTGCTCGGCAGCGCTCTAATTACCGTCATCGTTAGGGGCACTGATTATAACAGCCCCTGCTCTACGGGCGGGGGCAGCATTTACGGCCACGCGCCCCCGCGGTATCCTCCTCGGAAGCCGGCTGGAGTCGCAGCTTAGGCCGAGGCCTGTCTTCTTCCACCTCGGGCAGCTACCCAGACCATCGCCACTGAACGGTCTGGGTCGCGCGTGTTCAGATAATCCGCGAGTGTTCAGGAGTGTCGCCCTGGGCTGCCGCAGCGCCGTGGTTGTTGGGATGTCGGACGTGAGCGTTCCTGACAGCGCTGTCATCCCGCGCCTGCCGCCCTGCCGGAGCATCACAAACCCTTCCCTGTCTAGAGCGATTTTGGCACGGCCGCTTGATTTAAAGCTAGCCGAAGCGACCCGGTGGCAGGGCAGTGCGATAGCGTAGCTTGGGGGGTGAAGGATCTAACTACTGTTTACCCTTCGGGAGGGGGCTCTCCCATCTGCACTGCGCCCAGAAACCCAGCTGTCAACAAATATGTCGGGCAAAGCTCTGCACAGCCTTGCACGGCATCTGCCATGCACCGCTGCGAAGCGCTGGCCCCAACCTCTCCATTTTCCAGCTACCTACCCATAGGCATTACTTCCAGGCGCAATGATACTCCCTGCCTAGAGGGGGCGCCCCAGAGTCTATCCTTTAAAGAGCCTTCAGTAATGACTCTGTAGTGAGAAGGCCACCCATCCCCCACTGGATGCTAATTGTGAGATTCTGTTGGGTCAGGAGGAGCCAATGGCGGGTGCAGCCAGCTCTGGGCCACCCGGTCGCTCTCTGTGCATCTGGCACGTGCCACGCGGACCTACCGCGAGCCTGGCGCAGGCCTCACAAACCCCTTTTTGCGTCGGTTTACTGCAGTGCGTGGCGCCTTAGTGCTTAAAAAGAACGCCACCAGATTTCAGGTGCCACGCTTTAAGGCGGATACAGTCAGGGACATTTCAGCTTTGCCCGACAGAAACTCACGTCAACGTTTCCCCGAATGGTGAGACGTACCTCTTGGCTCGCGCCGTGTTTTTATAACGCTATACCAAGCTTTTGATGTAACGTGCGACATCCGCGTTCCCTTCTCCCTTTTTAATTAACAGGATCTTGTGGCGTGCATAGAGCGATGCCCCTGGGGCTGGCCCCCTAAGTGTTTGTTTTGAAACCGATGGCAGGAAGATGTGTTCTTGTAAAGGCGGGGCCACCATAATATTACCAGCAGATAAAGGGCCGGGATGAGACCTGCAAAATTATATAACTTGAATGTAATTTGTATGTATATAAGGTAATATTGTAGATATTCAGTGTTATGATTCTGTGTGTGTGTTAAATGGCATGTGATTGTTTGCATGTTACCTGTGTAATAGGCGTTGACAGGGAATAAGTGGGCTGTTCACGCAGTGGTCAGGTCCTCACTAACTGGTTGATGGACTGACTTCCCCCCCCCCCCCGAGAGCAGGATGGGGCCAAAAGCAGAGGCTCAACCTTTTCCACTGTGGCGGCGATACACAGACAAAGGGAACAGATGTCTGGACGTGGCCTCCAGAGCACGGCGGTGCGAGGGCCTCGGCTGGGGAGGCAGGTCTGCAGTCGGGGGGGGGTCGGCTGCCTCACACACGGCCAGTGGCAAGACGCGCTGGTGTGTGCACGCACACGCACATGCACGTGCACACACAAAGGACCCCGTACAGCCCTGCCCTGCCCCGGGCGTGCTCATTTGTGTCTTAGAAATATAGACTAGCTGTCACTCCTCTTTTGAATTTTTTAATTCACCTAGCCAGAGAATGCCATGCCAGATGACACCATGTCATAACAAAAAAAGACACTTCCTATTTGGTAAGTTTCAATACAACTACAATTTTTTTTTTTAAATCTGCATTTCTAAATGCTGCTTGAGTCCTGGTTCTGCTGGTAATGGGCTGCACTGAGAGGCAGGCTGCTTCCAGGCTCAGAGTTTCTAAGACAGCGGTACACAAGAACAGGGTAAAGCAGGAGATACTGGGAATAACTAAAAACCAGCCGGGTGGAAGGCAGAAGCGACTTCCTAATGCCAGAGATGACCGTCAACTTATCCGGCAGTGACTCATAAATCAGAGGATGACCTCAAATGACCTTCAAAAAGAATGGGAAACATTAAGTGAAGTGAACTGCTAGGACAATTCATAACTGGCTCCTAGAAGCAGGACTGAAGACCCATAAAGCAAGGAAGAAGTGCTTCATCAATGAGAAGCAGGGAAGAGCCATGCTGGAATTTACAAAAAAAATATATATTCTGCACTGAAGAATATTTATAAATAGAGAAATGAGTGAAAAAAAATTGCTATGGTCTCTTGATTTTTTCCAGAGCTGTAAAGAAATACATGTATTATAGAAATGAGAAATATATATACACTACATAAAATTGCATAAACCTTCAGATATCACAGTATCATTTAAATATATATTAATGTAAATATAAAGAATATATAAATAAAAATCCATCCATTGATCATCTTCAGATGGTTATTCCTGTCAGGTTGTGGGATAGACATAAAAATACATTATAACAGATCATATAGAGATTATAACATCACATATGATATAACAATAAATTGAATAATTATACAGTACTGTTTATAAATACTAAATTCATAATTATTCATTACAAAGGTAATATATCAGTGATTACAGAGCCCCCCTGCATTACCAGTGACACAGCAGGCATTTTGGGGGGTGTGGGTGACCTTCCTCTGCTCTGCTTCCAGCAGTAATCTCACCCTGACTGCTGCAGCTAACACAGGCCAGCATGGGGGAGATATGGTGACACAGCTAAAACCAAATTAGAGATATATGCATGTGCACGGGTGACCCCGGTGCAATTAGCCCGCATATCATGGCCAGGAATTCAGCACGCCAATTAAACTGAAAGTGAATGGAAAGACAATCTGAGTGTGTATGTGTGTGTGGTGGTGGGGGGGAGGTAATGTGTATATTACATCATGGGGACCAAATGTCCCCATAATGTGATAAAAAAAACTACATTGACATTGTGGGGACCATTTTCATATATATATATATATATATATATATATATATATATATAAGGTAAAAATGTCAAAAGTCACATATTTTGTTTGGTTACTTATGGTTAATCATGTTTCCCCCATAGAAATGAATGGCACAAGAAATTAAATGTGTGTGTGTGTGTGTGTGCGTGTGTGTGCGTGTGTGTGTGTGTGTGTGCATGTGTGCACGTGCATATGCATGTGCCCAGTAATGGTACACATCTATCAGCATTTCTGGTTATATATATTTTTCCACTAATTGGCCAAATGAATGAACACCCTACATGCTGCAATGACTTGTTATGACTTTAGTATATTTGATTTTTTGAAAATAGTTATCCATAACAGGATGGCGTACTTCTTAAAATACACTATCCTAAATTTGGGATAGCGTATTTGCTGAAAAATGTTATTCAGAACTGAAGATACCCTTTTGTTGCCATGGTACCAACAAACAGCCCGATGAAAGCAATAAAGAGAAGTATGACCTCTGTTTGTAGGGAGCGTGCTCAGCTCGACAGGAAAGTCTAATATCCTCTGATAATTATAGTTGTCGTATGTTATACATGCGTGTGCTGTGGTAATTTCGGTCGTGGTGGGAACTGCTTATATGTCTGTGTTAGCTGGAAGAATTTCTTAGCATAATGTCTCAGTAATATGGCTAAATAACAGCAAATAATTTGTATATACTGAATTTCCCCATTCTTTCCTGTTAATCTAGGTTTGGGGTTTATTAGGTGTTGTTTATTTTCCTAATATTTTTTCTTTTATTTTTCATATTGACCATTAAGATATTTTTGTTTTCCTGTAAGGGAATAGAATTCTGCCCTGGGTCCCTCTGCCCTGGGTCCCTCTGCCCTGGGTCCCTCTGCCCTGGGGCCTATTCTGCCCCACTGTTACCCTGAACTGCATAAGAGGCTGGATGGATGGATGGATGGATGGATGGATGGATGGATGGATGGATGAATGAACGTTTTTGTTTTACCCTTAGGGTTACACTTCCCCATTGGTACGTTTCAGCATCAGTTCACAGTATCACAATCTGGTAACTCTTTGATTTCTTTTCCTCTGTTCACAGTTTTCTACCTGTTTGCCTCTAATGAGGTGCGTGTCTGCGTCGCCGCAGGGTTTGCGGAGTCCGCTAGGACAAATATATCAATCTACAATTGTTGGTATTTTCAAAAGCCACTAATGTATTACAGTCTCTCCAGTTATGCTTATTTATCAGCGGGATTAAGAAGATTTGGCTCCATTCACACCGTCAGCTGTTGATCAGGCAGAGCAGTTTGGGTCCGGAGAATCGCATCCCTCTGCTCATTTTGAGAGGAGGTCATGTGCATTGACCAAACAATTAAGGGCAGCAACATTTGTTTTTTCCATCCAAATATCAAAGTGAGCATAGTGTATATGCCAAGTTACAGATAATCATTTTAGTTGCTGTGACCTGAGTAATTAGAAAAATACATACTTACGTAGCAGAGCAATCAATGCATTTTAGTTATTTACTCTATTGACAGCCATCATTTGACTGAACACATTAGTTTTGATACACTGAAATGTCTTTAACATGTTTATTTAGTTTTGGATATTTCAGTGTCAGTGTTATTAAGTTCCACCTGCTATTTATGTCTGTGGTCAGTGGCATTGCATTGATTAATTTAGGAAGGTACATGCCTACCCAATATTTAGTAAAAGTGTAAAGTATAAATTAATGTTTCAGTCAACCAATAACATGCCTACATTGATTGAATAACACGTAGTTAAACTTGCAGGAAGCCTCCAGTCAGGGTAATCTGGCCAATGAGAGAGCTTCCACCATCAAATCGCATGTCTCAATCCCCTCCCTCATCCCTCATCAGTCTTGTCTTCTACCGATAACTCTACGCATCATCAACTAGTTGTCACTTTGCGACACTGACGGTACGACACTGTGGCAGTAAACAGGGTTAGTTGGACAGGTTTGAATGTACAGTATAATAGTTACATAAAGTTTCAAGAACATTAATATCTGTGGTTTTGAAATGATGCTAACCCACAAATATGGTCTGCACAACGCCCCTGTCTGCGGTGTTTGCATATTCCATGTTTCCTGCAAGTATTCTAGCTTCTTAGAGCAGTTTAAAACCATGTGATTAGGTCAATTGGGATATCGAAATGTCTGTGTCCCGTCATAGATCAACATCTATGCCTTGTGCCCGGAACTTCCTACCGTCATTTTCAGGCTACTTGTAATGCCAAACCAGATAAGAAGTGGCATGAATTGTACTGTTTTATAATCCTGTAAAGTCAAGGTCAGAAATTCTGTAAACAGGTAAGAAACCCACCAACAGAAAATCATGTGACAAGTTCCCCAGAGCAGTCTGTGTGACTGTGATCAGAAAGGTAAAGACTGAATTATAGTAATAACAGGTGCTTTGTATGCCATCTCATAAGCAGCTCACACAATTATACATACAAATTCATAAATGATGTGCAGAGAAGAATATTAAAAATAAAACAGATATTCAGCTTCATAGGTAAATTGATACCCAACAGTGTTCCACCGTCAGTCATTAGCTGATTATAAATGAGGTAAAAGGAAAGATAAGAATCAAGATGTAGATTAAGATGTTCCTGTATAGCAGCTCATTAGCTCTGAATAGTGGGTGTAAATCTGCGTGTACATCTCACATAGAGGGGAAGTTGTGATTGTCCATAAACTGATAGCGAAACAAAAAGGGTGCCTGGTCATTTTGATGTGTCCTTTAACACCTGCTTGACAGTGTCACAGTTTAACAAGTGCTGTTGTTGTTCTTCTGGAGTGGCTCCATCCACCAGCTCTCCTTCATTCTATGTCTTACTTCCTCTCTCTTTAATTAATATGACTGATAAAACCCATCGCAAACAAATGAATGCTGATGGTTGACCCAATGCTTAATCAGTTCAGCGTCTTAATGATATGCGTCGTGCTTGTGAAAATGTGCTAACGCAAACAACAATATGCAGCACAGCGGCTTCATGGTTGGCACTGTGTCCTAATGACTCTGATGTTGTGGGTTTAACACTCATTCCTGTGATGGATGGATGGATGGATGGATGGATGCAGTCAAATTCAAAGTTGTTAAAATAAATTCCAGTGTCACCACATTAATAACATTCACACATTTAAATAATAATGAAACATAAAATCAGTCATTTAAATATAGAACCAGTGACATGATTCAAGTCTATGAAAGCATTCCTAATTTACATGACAGGGATCATGAAGCGTTCTCTAGCTTAGCAAATGCACTTCCAGTAATGGACACTGCTTGAGGGAGGGATATATGTAAATGGCCAGAGTATCACATAACTTTTTTTGCAGTACTCAGTTCCACGGTTCTACAAAAAGATGGAACTTCCACAGACACATGCTGCGCTGTTTTAAGACAGATTTCCCAAGATTGGCAACAAATCAGACTGGGTGTGATGACTGCAGCATTCTCATCAAGCTGTGCTGACTCCCAGAAGAGCTGAAGGAGTGGAGATGAATGGTGCTTGGCTTCCTGTCAATCAGAGAAGAGTTCAGGACTTTGGACAGCGACTTTACTAACAATGTTTCCACACATTAAAGGCCTGTTTAAGAGTCAGAATCAAAATCAGAATCAGAAACTTTATTGCCACACAACCAGCGCCAGTGCAAATTTGTGTTAGCACATCTTGCTACTGTTGCAAACGCCAGGCAATTAACAATTAGGGCATAATGCAGAAAGACATACAGAGTACATGACAATATACACAACAAAGGAATTAATGTAAGGTATGTTATAAACACAGTAGGGCACAAATTCAAGTAGTGCCTTGGAGAAAGTTGATTCAGGCACAATACAGAAAACGTTCAGTTATACATATATATTATATAAGACAAATCATGTGCAATCTGCAATTATAATGAGTAAAGTATCCTTACTCCCAACTATTCCTCATCAAATAGGCAGTACAGGGATTTTAGGTGGAGAATTAAGAGAATATACACTAAAATATACTTCCTGTTTGCATATATGCTTTATTTTGATGCTTGGTTTTATGATTTTTATTACATTCCCCATACATGCTATGCAAAGCTTTAAAAGGCTTTTGTCAGCGAATGGCTGAACTGATCGCTCTCATCCAGAGCAGCCTGAAGGGGCGGAAGCAGAGGACCACCCAGAAGTGTCTCTACTGGCAACAAAACAGGTCACATACAGAGTCTAACGACAGGCTCCCTCCATCATCTATCTATCCCGAGACTCACTGGACTTCTCTTCAGGCAGTAGGAGCACCTCCCCATCAGTGACACAACACAAAGCTAACAGGAGTAACAGGGACACTGCGTGTAGATTTACTCACGAACGATCAGCGACGTAGGAGAAAGTTTGACATTGATGGACCTTCGTAATTTAAATACAAAGGTCTGTTTATGAATACAGAATTCCATGATTGACTTGGACTGCATGGACTGTAAAATCGCAGTGGAAAAGTGCCAAGCTTTGGGACAGTATATTAAAAATCTTTGAGCCAACAATGAGAGCCCAGTTGAGCTGATTAGTTCCCATGAAGTGAGGGCTTGTTCATCATTCTCTCTCGGCGCATCAAAGACTCTACCCTGTGTTTGTTTATTTATATATCAGCCTGAGTGGGTTTCTGCTGCCGGGCCCTTGAGTCTAGCCCTGGAAATGTCTCCCTGGCTCAGGCTCCAAGCTCACTAGGAGCTCCTGCCACAGCTGCCAGCTGCCCGCTCACATGCCCACCCGCCTGCTTCCTGTCACCTCCAGACTGACACTGCTTCTTAATTCCAGCAGTGCCGCAGCTCAGGTGGTCTGGCCCCGCAGTGGAAGCACGTGTCCCCACAAGGCTGCTCGTAACTTTGCTGCTCCTCCTTCAACTCCTTACTTGTGTGCATTTGCATTGTTAAAGAGCGCTGCTTCCCTAACAATATAAATGGGAGAAAAAAAAACACACACACAGGTTTATTTTTCTGTGATACCTTTGACTGTTAAAATATAGTAATAAGAATGATGGTAGCTAACCCCACAGGGGAGAATTGTCTATTACCCCATCTTGCTTTCCAGGAGATGCACATATAGGTGAGAGCAGGCTTGGGAGTCACTTTGTGGTGCTTTGGAATCTCAGGGTTAAGGGCTTTGATCAAGGGCCCACAGACATGTGACTGTTCTGCTGAGGCTCAGCTTGAACTGGAGACCTTCTGATTATGCACAGAGCCTGATGAGCCACACACTGTCCCTGAAATATAATGGTGTCTACAGTCTGACACTTGAATTGCATTGGGTTCAGAGATGTTTGATATCACTGATATGATATAGGTGATTTATTATTTGTCTTTGTCTTTTATGAAAATGACACTTCTGAGCCTCTTCCATAACTGCTTGTCTAACTCAGGTTCACAGCACCGATCCAAGCATGTTTAGGACAGGTTGGGTAAATACCCTTGACAGGTTGCCAGTCCATCTCAGAGCACAAACTTACACATAATAGGCAATTTAGAGATGCCGATCTACATAACTGTATGTTTTTGGAATAATAGAGGAAATGTGATTAACCCGAGGAACCCTGTGAGATCATGCAAACTCCATACATAGAGAGAGAAAGAATTTGAAACTGATTCTGAGAATGAAAAATTCCTACAGTGCTAAACACTAAGCCTCTCTGCCATCTGATAAAAAAGACGCAGTGAAAACATAATTCTACAAACATAAACTGTGTTTGCAAGACAAAAGGGTGTTGGCTGCCTCATTAATCTGACAGCACATCGCCAGGCTTGTTTACACAATGTCCTGCCGAAGAAGACATTGTCTCACTGGCTGGGTTCCCCAGACCCACCCAAAGACAGATGTACACGCGCACAGATGCAGCTCTAATTTATGATTTTACTGCTACCGTGAGACACTTCGGCCTGGACGAGGTCCAAATGGGAGGCCGACGATCGTGTCCCACCACGTGGCAGACGTCAATGTTGCAGATGGCGATAAGACAGATTACTAAGTTATGCAGTTGATAAGCACTGTGAAGAAAGATTCAGCGGGATCTGATAAGGATTAGCTTCATGTTTCTCGTGAAGTGGATTAGCAAAGGTTTGGCAACATTTATCCCCTCAGTGTCCTAATTTCTCTTACCTCTTACCTATAATTCAGTCCTGCCTATGCATGGAACCAAGATCGTCCCGTTAGTTTTAGAGATGAAAGATTTGTTAATGTTTTATATTATTCTATCATTTATTACACCAGATTTGACTCAGACTCCTATTGTCCATCTTTGCTTTTTCTTGTTCTATACAGGTAATTATTCCTTGTTTACTTAATGTTTCCATTAGCAAGCAGGTAAAGAGTCTCAGTAAGACAATCTTTATAAGACAATCCATCCATCTTCCATAACCACCTATACAGTGTAGGTTTGAGGTGCCTTGATATTCCAGATAGCAAGTAGCATGAAACAGTCTGGAAGGGGTCACACACTGTGGGCAATTTAGGGGCACCAATTCACCAGAGTTATTCAAGGAAAAACACAACCATGGGACAGATGTGTAAAACACACATGGTTATATGACATCGTTAGTCACTCAGAGTAAGAAAAAGCTGAAAACTCAGGATGTTATTAAACAATGCATATTGACAAAAATAATTACCAGCATTAACCAAAATTAAAATTGAACAAACAGTATAATGATAACGTCACAATTAGAGCTTTCTTCGAAAACAAACAAACAAATAAATAAACAAATATATTAGAATAACTTAATGCAAAAAATAAAAATTGCTAGTCATATGCAAAAAGTTTTACTGAGGTTGGACAACTGAAAAGCTTAGATTGTGTCACAACTTGTGGGAGAAAGGACTCAAAGGCGGTCAGCTAGTGAACAAAAAGGGTTTTATTTAACTGAACAGAGGCAAGAAAACACACGAGACTGTGAGGGGTCAAAACGAGAAGGCGAGTATGGGGAAGGACACTGGCAGACAGACAGAGCAACGTCAATGACCGGACTGGGGCTCTGCAGACAAACAGGTACTTAAAATACAGGGGTAACAAGCAACAGGCGCGGCTCATCAGGGAGCTAGAGAGGAGGGTCAGGCGGACATGACAGGCAGGACGTAACAGGTTGCTTTTTGGTATTTTGGTAAATACTTATAGTTTTATTTTTTTTCTTCAAGAGTCTATTTTAGCCTCATTTCATAATTCTTAAGCTTATGCATTCTATTAGCTTATTACAAGCATCTGATGGCCATTTTGATCTGATATGACTATTTATTATTATTATTATTATTATTATTATTATTATTATTATTATTATTATTATTATCAATGATAACAATAATAATAATAATAAGCACCTCCGATCACCCAGCTCCTGTCGAGTCCAGAAGTTGAGAAGAAATAGAGTAGATGTCCTGTAACTACAGAAAGCCTCGGGAGTTCCCTTGGATGACTGTGGAATTTCAAGTAAAAAATCGGGAAGCCTTCTTTTTTTAAAAGCTAGCGGCACAAAACGTCAGTGTGATAATGTCCAGTGAGATAGAGCCGGGTTACCCGCAGATCACATTTACATACCTATAATAGTAAGTCAGCATTGTCTTTGCGCTGACGTCGTTGATTGGTTTTGTTTTTTTTAGTGATGATAAACGTACGTGTAAATAAAGCAAACGTGACCAATTTCGTTATTATTAACAGGAAAAGCGGAACTATCTTATATTCAGATGTGTATTTGTGTGTGTGTGAGGTCATTGACTTTCAAATCTCAGTAATAAAAGGTTTCATTATATTAAAGAAGAGGGTAGAGAACATACGTCTCCATCGCGCGTCATCCTTCACACTATCTGTTGGCTTATTCTAGTGGTAAAACCCTAAAGGAGGATGGACGACTGTGTGTGTGTGCGTGTGTGTGTGTGTGTGTGTGTGTGTTTACGGAAGGGGTGTGGGGAGCGAGGGGGAGCGAGGCAGACAATACGATCGCACAAATGTATTCCGTCACTCGGGCAAGCCTTTATTAGGAGGGTTCGCTCTAATCTTATCTGCTATACCATCAGGAAAGCGGCCTTCACACAACACCAGGAACAGAGAAAAAGGGAGGAGAAATCTGTTATCTGCCTTTCCATCAAAGATCTTCTTTTGGTGTCCGTGTTGTATGACGACTTTAATTCATCATCACTTCTAACGAGAGAAACGGACGAATCTCAGCACTTTTGTTGCGATCGCAATCTAAATCGCTGTCTCTTTTGTTTTCCTAATAGGGGTCAGAAGAAAACTCGAGATGTTTTCTCGAGATTTTTATCCATGAACAATATTTATCCAAAAAGCTTTACTGAAGGACACGCATCTGTATTACGGCATATAAATATAATATGACGTTCGAGGCAACTCGAACAAACTTACAGCAAACACAAGGATAAACAAAACGTGTCGTTTTGCAAACTAAAGTTCTGCGCAAACAAATAAATTAACACATTGCAATTGCATAATTTTACCATGTAAGGTGGACAACTAGCAGAGCGGGAGAAGATGTTATTTTGTGGAAGAAACCTAAGAGAGCCGCAGTGTTTATTGTGAGAGCTGTCGTGTGGAGTAGCTTAACTCCTGAGAAGGACCTCAGGGTTTCAAATAGCCTACGGCTCAGGTAATCGACGTCTTAGTACACGGTGAGTGCTAGTAGTTACAAAAGATATCATGAAATCCGATGTCACTTTAGCAATTTTCTCATGTAAGGTTCACAAAAAAAATGTTAATATGTGTAGTTAAAAAATAAAAGAAACACTTTAAATGAATTTAAGTTTTTAACCTTTTTATCTTTTGCACAGACCTAAATATTGGCTAAAATCTTTAGAGCTTGCATGACCGCTGACTAAAAAAGAAGGTTAATCCATTTGAGTATTTTGAATGTACTTATTTTTCAGACTGCAATATAAGGTTGTGCAAGAAAAACAAAGTAATGTTACAGTAAGACATGAAGTGTGAATATTTGGCGAAAAACCTTAATTTTGCTGCGACTGCAAAGTTCGATGACAAAATAACTGCTGATGAAAATGTAATAAAAACTCAATTACAGAACAAAGTGAAGTTTTTTTGTAGGCTACTACGCGTAAGCAGAACACTGCGTCTCTGAAATGCTGTGTTTTCCTTGTTAGAATGGCGCGAAACTAACAAAAACAGTTAATATATTAAATAATAATAAATTATACAGATAACGTGAGAATTTTCCCCTTAAGTATAAATCGCCAGCTGAGTCCTGTGATTTGTAATATATTCAGGCCTATTCGCTTGTTGAGTGAGTTAATCGTTATTCATCATATTTCGGCAATGTTCTTGGTGGAAAAAAATATGCCCAAGGCTAAAGTTGCCTAACGATGGCCTTTATTGCTCTAAGGGAGAATGACTTTATTATACAGTGAATAAATATATTGATATGTAGAATCCGTAAATAGGCCTGCTTCTTAAGTAGCCAAGAGCTCCAAACACAATAAGTAGTATTTTTACACTAGGAAGGGGGTAATGAGACAGGTTGAGCCCTTTGTAATTCAACCCTGCACCATCATCATAAACTAGGCCTACTACGGCTTTTCGTTTATTTATATAGTGTAAGATGGTGACCAGTATCGGCCAGCTAACACTAAAAGTGCTATTACAGAAGCACGTGACATTAGTCAACACATTACAATAAAGACCAGTCTCTCTCACTCTCTCTGTCTCTTTCTCACCGAAACTGAATCAAAACTGTGGAATGTCATATTGAATTATCTTTAACTCCGGCAGAGCCTGTGAAGGTACTCTATGTAAACAAAGCAATGTAATATGCTGTTATGTCTGTTCTCATTTTAGACTTTGCAGCTTGAGGTCTAAAAAATGATGCTGAGTCCAGATCAACCGGATTCCGACCTGCCTTGGAGTCAGTCAGACGCCGAATCGGTGCTGAACGATATTAAAGTTGGCTGCGTCTCTGACGAACCGATAGAGGGAGAAGGAAAGAGCAGGTCCCTGGCCCCGCAAGCCCTTAGCCGGGAGGAGAAGCGAAGGAGGCGGCGCGCAACAGCCAAGTACCGCTCGGCCCACGCCACAAGAGAGCGCATCCGTGTGGAGGCTTTCAACGTGGCTTTTGCTGAGCTGAGGAAACTGCTGCCCACCTTGCCACCCGACAAGAAACTATCCAAGATTGAAATCCTCAGACTGGCAATTTGCTACATATCTTACCTAAATCATGTTTTAGATGTTTAGGCACCGTCTAGAAAGACGAAACGGACAGTCAACATCACTTACAACAAGGAAACATAGGAACGCCCATAATAAAAGAACAGTTTTTTTTTCATCGAACGCTTATGACAAATAACTTTTTGGGCTTCGACCAGAAGGAGTGCAAAGTGTGTCGTTTGGTTTTTCAAGGAGTTTACAACATCTTGAAAGAAGTCATTTCTTGAGCAACTCATTGGTACACAGCTGTAAAAAGAGCTCAGCTACAGGTTATGCGCCGTGCCGCAGCAATTACCTGTCCAGTTGAAAAAGCAAAAATAGGAATGCAATAATACCAATACTTGATACATAGAAAGGCACGGAAATATCGACATAGACTGCCATTACGTTGATTTCACGGGCAGGAACAGAAAAAAAATCATGCTCACTTTGTTTTCTCTAGATTGTCGTAGTTTTAGATGTTTAATAACTGCGACACGTAAAGCATACTTATCTGTAAGTCATTTGGACGACTGAAAAGAATAGGAAAAAATAACTAAAGTACAGCTAAAATCACATTAATCAGCGTCTCTAGCTATGAATAGTCTCGTGGTTGTCAAGTCAACTGAAGAAGATAAATGATTTATTTAAAAACTATGAAAGTGCCACTTCTTCTTGACTGTGCTCATTTAAGCCTATATAATATATATTTATCAATTAATACATCGAATACATTTATTTATTTATTTATTTATTTGTTTTTATTTATTTATTTATTTATTTGAGATATTTATTCATACACGCATTTTTCATATTCTGAAGGCCTTGACTTAATTTGACGTATATATGTTTACAATGTGTCTTTTTAAAATAGATAAATGACCGTTGTTCACGTATAAATGTATGTATATTCATGTATACTCATATTTTAGAGTGTGGTGTGGGGATTACGAAAGTGGCTCTGTCGCTCTTCATTTGCACTTCAGTGATACTTTTTATTTTATGTAGCCTACGTTGTAAATGCAACTGTCAAGAAATTTACTGCTGTTATTTGTTTGAAATGTGTGTGTATATATGTGTATGACAGAGATTAGCGCTTAACTCTGGGTAGAACCTTTTGTATGTCTTGTAATAATTCCGGTTGTAGATTCTTGAGTGTTAAAGGGATACTTTGCTTGGAAATGATAAATCTTTCTGTGGACGACAAATATTTTTAGAACGAACTTTATGACACCAGTTTTAATATCAGGAATTTAAATTCACGAAATTGGGGAAATGCAATAAAAACAAGAGCAGTCACGCCCTTCCAGAATAAGTTCAATGAAGTAAGCCTATCAAACTAAAACGGACTTAGTTAAGCAGTCTGCTGTCATGAAACGCCACAGTACAATTCCAGGGGGACATCCCTGTGCTGCGACCAAAAATGATTTTAAGGATATTTTGTTCGTATATGCTGTACCTAGAGATGTTTTATTTATATACTTTTCTCTTTTTGGAGCCTCTTAATAGACTCATTTTAGTGAGAAAAAAACGTATCCGCTATCCAAAGATTTCTTGTCTTTTCAGGGTTTTTATCGTGTACCTGTCGCTTTACAGCGTTATTTTGTAGTGTAGTCGCTACAATAAGATGGTTTCTAACGAATAGTTTTTCATATACTTATGTTGACTTGTTTAACAAATAAATATTAAAAACAACGACATTGTTGTTTGTTTTGTAAAACGTTAAGACATGCAATAAAAAAAAAACCCTCATTTATTTTAGCAATATCATGATCAAACGACGAAAGTGTTATATTTGGCGAATTTATAGGTTATTCTTACAATAGTGTGATAATAATAGGTTTTATTTTAAAAATATCTGTGCAAACAATCATCAAACAAGATTTAAAGGTTTGACTCAACCAGAAATAAATCATTATTTGGATATACAGGTTTCCATTAATATATTTAATGTAAAAATGACATGGTCACTGTTTCTGGAGGATGATTTGGAAAATATAATTGTACAGAAAACTACTTGTTTAAAATTGCATGAAGTTCTCTACCACAAACACGATTTGACCACAGCAGTAGTCTGATCTCTAAACAGACAAAACAATGTTCAAATTTAAACCACCGTAGGTAATCGAAGCTTTTTCTCGCCTTATAATTACCATGACGCTGAAATATTTGTTGGTATATGCGTCGATAGTAGGACCTAAATGCCGGCGCTCGGGATGGAAAGAGGGCCTTCAAACGGCCGGTCAGCCGGTCCGTGTGTGTGAGTGATTTTTCTATGCCTGTGTTCCCTCTCCTCTTCGCTTTCAGCTGAAAGCCGCCCTCCCCAGAGAGGGGGCAGGTGTTACTCCAGACAAGCCAAGACAACCAAATTACTGGCCGTCTGGCACCTCCCGTGGGAAAGACAGAGGGAGAAAGGGAAGATGGAAATTTATGAGCGAGCATGACATATTGGCCGACTGGAAATGGAAAAAAATATTTAGGATTTTTGAAAATAACAACACGACTACGAAACAAAAATGAATTCTATATTTTTAGCCGCGTGGCAGACAGTTTGTTGAGATAGACATAAACATCCTTAAACTGTATTTTTAACGCTGGTGTTCTATTTGACTGAGGGAAACGAACATTCCGGATTATAGTTCCGCGTAGAAAGCTTTGAGACCGAAATTTATAAAACGTGTTTATAATTCCTCTTAAGTATCACTGGTTAAAATGTTGATGAAAAAGCCATTAAAAATGACCCGCTATTTTTTTATGTCTTGCATTATAATAATAATAATAATTATTATTATTATTATTACACTGTATAAAATCATGCAACGTTTAGTTTTCAAATATATGGTCTTTACTGTTTTACTCGCTTTGACATTATACCTGAAATCGTACCGCCGAATCAACTTGACATTTTAGAACTAATCTGAATACATTTATTGGGCAGAGATTACATAGCCCTCCTGGGTCAAACACACCTTTTGCCAGAATAATGAGAGAAGTGTCATCGGAGTCTCTTGTTTGAACCCCTGTTTGCTCCGAGAAAATCTGTCCGTAATGAAAAATTCATTTCATTTGAGATTTGAACATGGCAACGTCATTCAAAAAATATTTTGCACATGTAAACCATGCCGAAAAGCAAGTATTTGATAGCGGTTCCGAATCACTCACACCTGTCCAACGTGTATCAGCGGTTTCAATTGATTTGATTTAAGTAGTACTTTCTCAGTACTTGGAATTAAATTGTGGGTGGCGTTGGAAGCACCGCAATTCAATGACCCATTCTTCCAGCAAACTAAATATTGTTATCGGGTGGTCAGCCGTCAAGGCAGTCTTCTAAGATCCTTTGAAGAGTACACGGAGGTCTTCTTCAATGACAGCACAACCCCTGGAGTGCTTCCAAATGAGCCTAAAATAACACTGATCACAGATCTGGAAGTTCCTGGACGAGTGAGCCACCGGCAGGTTGGAGCAGAGTCTTCCCTGTTCCAGTCAGTAAAAGCAACGGTGAACTGACGCTGGACCCACGTGGTGTGACAGGGGTGTGTGTGTATATATATATATATATATAAGATAATAAAAAAGAGTCCAATTTCATGAAGTGAAGATGTTCGCCGACTGGAAACATCACTCCTGAGAACTAACCACACGGGAGAGTGATTATATGATGGAAGACCTCACAAACCCCCTCAGATCAAACCTTCCTCCAAAACATTGCGCCTTTATAGTAACATGAGATGTCAACGTTCAGCGCTGAAGGGCTACACCAAGAACGTTCTTCTGATCTTCACTTCCCAGAATGCCCAGGGGCACTGTATCAAGAGGGCATGCAAGCGTGTACATACTCAACTTTCTTAGGGTTCAGTATCCCACAAAATCCATGTATCTTTCTGTAATACTGTGTCCCGTCTTGACGGTGCATGTTGAATATTTTTTGTGACATCCTCCCTTCTGAATATATTCAAAACACATATAATCCAAAAAGGGTACTTTTAAGTTATACAAAACAGATATTATTCATCTAAAAATGTGCTGATAATGACAATGCTCTGTCTAGATATATAAAAACTACAAAAAGTGTTTTTGAATTTCTGGAAAATATATATCACGTGTTACACTTCATCCACGTCATTCAGAATATTTATGTTATGATATCTCTCTAGACGGATCATAACATCATACTTCATGAATTTGCAGAATATTTAATGAAGCTTAAACTATAAGAAACCAACCAGATGCAGCTACAAATTAGGTCATTGGAAAGACTTAGAATTTAATGACAAAACCAGCGATGATCTTTGAGTTAGATCTAGCTAAATATATTGTTTCTTTTTGATAACTGTGTATAAACGTGTGATTGATTATGGTAAGTTCCACAAAGTCTATAAATAGGCAAAGTAACAAAATCTGCTACAGTGCATCTCATTTAGAAACAAAATTAAATAACCAGATTTTCTTTTCTGTCATTATTGACTTAATTATTTCCCCCTTACAATCAGTAGTGCGTCAGGCTGGTTACCTTCTGTTCATATGTAATTACTTTCCTTCTAAAAAAACAAACGAAAAGCGGGCATATTTGCCATAGTCAGAATGGGACAGACTTTACCGCCCTCCCTAGATGAGCAGTTTCTATGCTCGCTGGCAGCAAAGAATATACATTTTCATTAGGCGAAAGTTTGGACGCGATGAGTCTCTTCAATTTATTCTTAGCGAGACAAAAGAGAGAGGTTGAGGGGGTGGTAGATGGCGAGAGCAGCGCATATGTGTTTGCGAGCAAGAAAGAGCCATATTGCTACCCCTTTTCACAAAGGATTAAATAGTAGCCCTCGCCTAAAAGTGACCATATGCCGGGATGTGTACAAAAGGCTCAGAGATATAATTCGGGCACATCTAAAATGCTTCGGGTTTCTCCGAGTAAACTTCAGCCTGGAGCAGGAATAATGCTGATGCCGCTTTTATTATAAGGCTATTTAAAGTTTTTTTTTGTTTCTTCTTAAACCTGCAGCCATATGTGCAGTGTCATTATAGAGACCACTGTGCCCCTGTGTGCGCGTGAATACCACCTACTCTTTTAATGCGGCATTATTATTATTGTTATTATTATGACTTTTCTTTTTAAGTGTAGCCATCCCTCCTTCCCCTTTTCCGGCGTCCTCAGCACCCACCGCAGCGACCCGCTGAAGTGCCCGCGTATGTCACGCGAGCCGGGGCACAAAGACAGATCCATGTGCTGTAATGCGGCCCAGGGGATGGACCCCATTATCCCTGCCCACTTCACCAGCAGGGACCCGGCTCGCGCGAGCTCCCGGCCCTTTGTCTCGGACAGATGGAAAAGGGCCGGGAGGAGAGGGAGGAGAGAAGGGGGAAGAATTGAGAAGGGGGAAGAATCAGTCTGGTCTCATTAACTCTAGCATTGAAATGAACACACTTCTTGGTATACGTCAGTACCTTAACCCATTCACGCACACGCGCGCTCCCGACCATCTGCGCAAACACAGAGCCAGGGGTCAGATCATTTAGCGCGTCCCCCTGTGCGCGATCTTGGCTACGCACCTCATTAATATGCCATTATTTGTAGCTTTCACTGTCATTGTTTGTTTGTTTTTGTTATTTTTAACTTAACAGATAGATCTGATGGATCCTTTGCTTTTACGGGTTTGTGACTAAACTGTCCTTTGCCTTCAAGTCCTGTAGTATCCTGAAAGTAATCAAGCCACCTACAAAACAGTGATGTTACCCGTTGGCGTATCTCAGGTAGACAGCAGCCTGCATCTGCAAGGTGGGAGTTAAAGCGCATGCGTATGCAACTGTAAACTCTAAGTTCAACTGCTTCGAAAGACGTGAAACTAATTCTTGTGTCGCTATAGACAATTGCTTAATAAAAATTAAGTAATTCTGCTGTTTGTTTTATTTAAGGGCCTTAGCCGAAACAGTAACTAGAAAAGAAGCGCATGATTAGCATTTGCATTGATGTTTTATTTTGAGTTGTCACTTTAACTTGTACCTTCCTGACAGTAATAATAAGCGAGCATCTTCAGCGGTACATGAGGAGTGAGGACATTACGTCTGTCAGTCTTCTAAGTATCCCGATGGTATAAAACTGCAAATTAGACATTCACTTCTCCTGTCTGCACCTATCTCTGTGCACTGGAGCATAGTACACCTACGTGCACTAAAGTAACAGAAGTCTAATTAAGTTAATATAGCAATAATATTGATAAATAAGCAGCGCACCTTTTATAATTTAAGAACTATAGTAGGTCTATTAAGTTCATATCATGTATCTTGTATACGTTTATAAGTTTAAAGCAGTATCCGTTTGTTTTTCCCACTAGTTCAGACTTACTCATAGATTTTAGGAATAGACTTGCAATCAAAAACATTATTATGCTTTTCCATTGGTGTTTTGCTTGTTGTTTTTATGAAGTCGTGCTATTAGAGAAGGAAAACTCACGGACTGCCTCCAGATGCATCGATGTAGACCGGACGCAAAATCACTCAACTCAGCGCGCATTACCGTTGTGCATTTTGCATTTACACTGCGTATTAATTGTAGTGTTAAGGGCGCAACGTTTATCACAGTCACAAAACGTAGACCTACTATATGGGATTAATGACATGCAGTTTGTCAGCATCGTAGTGCTAATGAATCCATTGTGCAATATTTTTGACAATTAAAAATTTATACAAATTAGTAAAAAAATTATTGTCATGCAAGGTATTCATAATATAATTGCAAGGATACATCTAAATATAACAATGGACACTAGACAACGTGCGGATCCAGCTTAATTAAATACTTCGAACTAACATGATTTACATTACTATAACATTGCATAAAAGGAAAATCCATTTCGATATTCAATATTTTGTTTGAACAAAATGTAATTAAATGCCATTAAATGTAAACACTGAATACGAGCATTTCTGGATATGTACATTTTTATGCCATTCTTATTCATGTATATTTAATGTTTATAGTTTTCAGAAACTGCCTGCCTTCAGATACTTGACTAAAGATGGGTCCTTCTGTACATTTTGGACACAAAGGTGCTGAGCACAGTATCGCACGTGAGCCAGCGCTCACACGGTGATTATGATCGATCGTTTTTGCTTTTTGTTAAAAAAAATCATATTGACTAACCACTAGCGATTAGCCTAAACTTATCACAGAAGGTCCTGATATTACCAAAAATATCAACACAATGCAGCAAAAATGCAATTATAACTGTCATTAGATTTAATAACTTGATAATACTAACACCAGAGGAAAGACTATACTTAAAACTGCCGTAATTCTTTTTTACATGAGAAGATTTATGCAGGACTGTATTAGAATGAACGTGACACAACAAGTCGGTATTAATTTTAATTCGTTTGTTTGTGTTTATCTGAGGTTTCCTGTTTTATATGAGCAGATATAGCCTACTCTTTAGAGTGCGGAGTCTTGCAGAAAACTTTTATTATCCCGAAGGAAATTCTTTAGACAGTTAAATTACTTAATTGTCAATTAAAGGGTTTATATCGCATAATTAAAAATGACTTAGAATAAAATATTATGATAAAATAAAATATAAAGCTGTACATAGGCGATAGCGCAGTTGAAATGTAAGTTGAAATGGACTCGAAGTTAACTAAAATGATAAATTTGGAATAAAAAATATGTAATTTGTCCAGACCATTGTATGAGGCGTTATATGGTTGCCCCCTGTCGGTTATCTAGAAAAAAGCAACACGACTCAAGCACGTCATAAATTGGGTAATTAATTAATTAATTAATTAATTAATTAATTAATTAATTAATGCACTAGGAAATTATTAATGATTAAGAGCCGTAGTTAGTCACAATCCAGTGTAGCTTCGACCCAAGCATGTTTAAATGTTTTAACTGTCTCCGCAACCCTGCTCAAGATGAGCGTAAGATGGATGGCCGTTTGAATGGGTGGTAATGGCATAGGTAATGTGTTGCATGTAATTAAAGTACAAGACAAGGCCTACAGGTTGCATCTTATTCGGAAAAATAAACATTTAAAAATTGATTCAAATTACAGTAAAAGCAATATAATGCACGTTGCTCCACGAAGTACATATATAAGTAACTGACGTTCCCCCCTTTATTCCCATTGTACCTTTATTGTTCATAAATTAAACTTTCAATCTGGAAAAAAAAGATCGCAGTTCTTTGTAGCTCTGTGGTCATTCTCTGGTTCGCCATTAGGCGGCGCTCGTGCAAAAGTTAAAGAAAGTAGAAAAAGCAAAAACCTGCAGGCACCGATTAACGGGGTGTAAGCACTGTGAAAACAATACGATATGTGATCGTTTAAATATTTGGGGATTACATGACATTACTAGCATGCACAATTTTTTGTAACCCTATACTGGTTCAGAGATTTGAAAAATATTTGACCGATTAGAAGATGATGGGCAGGTGTTATAATGAAACAAAGAATGCCGCGTGCAAAAGGGGAAGAGGGGGGAGGGCGGCAAAGCCGGAGAAGTAATAGGTGTATTTGAAGATAAGACTCCCTGTCAGTTTGTCTGAGCTGTTCAGTAGCGGTTGCTTCAGGCAGTAAGGCACCTCGAACATGTAGTTACATACCCCTTCCAGAGGTGGTTGCAGGTCTGCTGTTATTCAAAGCTGCGTGGATATTTGCGCTCGTAGTCCCGTGCTCGCCCCAAAGAAGTTATATATACATATTGGCCACATAAATGCCATTGACTGGATGCTTTCTATTCACAGCAGTTCTCTGTAAGCTCTGTGTTGTGCAAAAATCCCAAGGGATCATGGCTGTTTTTGAGATACTGGAACCATTTTATGTCTTTATATAAGTAAAAGTGTCCCAAGAGAGCAGTTTTACATTAGCTCCCCTTTAAGTTAGGTACAATAAAGTTATCTTGAGTGATGATTTGTGATTATATCGTTCTCATCAGCTCACAGTCTGGATAAGCCTTTTTAATTATGCAAATATATATTTTTACATAAAATACTGTATAATCATACGAAATTATTAGTATAGCAAGTTTTTAAGCAGTATGTGTACATGTTTTTTTTTTTTTACAGTTTACACTATACCTCCAGCAGTATAGCTGGATGTCCATCTGCAGAATGCGAAGTGGAAGAGTGGAAGATGACGGCAGCAGGTAGCATAGTGATTAAAGCCTGGTTGCTTAGAACCCGTCCCAGGAAACGCAGAGCATGAGGCAGGAAACACCCTGGATGTTTCTCAATATCTAGAACACAAAGAATGAACTTGCGTTCTTGCCAAGAGCAGTCTTGCTAATCTGCCTCCCAAAAACGAACTTGGGATGTAATGAATCATGGGATTGTTCTCATTTGGCCAGGATGCAACTGATGCATTCTTGGTATTTGAGGCTGGGCAAGAATGACATCCGCTGATTGTTACTGTTATTATTATTGATTGTTATTGTCCTCTGCACAGTTATTGAGTATTGGGACTGTACGTTGGCAATGGAAGATGACATCAAACAGGTACATGAGAATACAAGAAAGGTCAAGTATGCATATTGAGAAGCACCCGCTGAATGGGATGACATGAAATACAACAGGTAACAAAAGTACTTGGATGTTCCAGTTAGAATTAGGCTAAAATGAAAGCTTGACAATCCAAACCATCTTTCTTGGAATATAAGTTCACTACACAATCTCTGTTGTAACACTGTTGCCTCTATTGCCTGAGGTACTCTGCTGATGTATGGAGGGGTGCAGCCCATTTTTTCAGCCTATTACGGTGGGTGTGTTCCAGCCACAATCCATTTCCTTCCAGGCTTTCCCGAGATACTTAGACTCTGCCTCCTCTTAAACGCTTTTCCCACACATTCCATCACTCATAACTCTCTCGCTGTGTTAGCAAAGGCAACACCGCATCACTTCAAACACACTGGCTATAGCCATTTCCACTCTCGCAACACGTTTGTGGTTATTGACATGCAGATGTGTGGAAGAGGAGGACGTCTCCGGTCCCCAGGGTGAAGGGAAAAACCGCGAACACAGCACAAGAGACAGAGGAAGGCAGAACTTGTAATCCTATTTAAAAATACACACTTTCAGTCCGTTTTTTAAAAGCTGTAACAGGAGCGGGGAAACTGACAAAGCGGACCCAGAAGTAAGAGGCAGCAGTGAAGGGAGACGTGTCACAGCAATGGAACAGACAGCCGGAAGTCAGAACGCTTGACGCTGAGGTGTCAAATTTGTATTTGAATGAATTTCTCTGCTTTGAAATGAAATGTGTTGCATGAAAATGTGATGTAATGCATAGTTTGTTCCTGTCCCATGTCACATGGCTTCTATTCAGGGTATTCTAGGTCTACCCTATTCCTGTACATTTAACTCAAATTCATTTAATGCATCATTACATATAAACCCTGCACATATGTAAAATGATTAGTAACAAGATCATTTGTGAGTCTAATTGGAGATACACAGTATTTATCCATAAAATCCATAGGTTTAATTCCCTTTCAGCTCTTTGCCTAATTTATCTCAGGTCATATCTTAGGTAGCTATACAAGCTATGAACTTTAAATGCTATATGCTTACACTTAATTGCATACTAGACACCAGCGCATATGCAGGCTGACCATAACCCAAAACAGGAAAATGGATAGATTAATAAATATATACAGTATCTAATATCCTAATAGTATTTTTACAGCTAAACCTCAAGCTTGGCTGATGGAGTAAGACAGATCTCACATTAGAAGTTACATTTTAATGGTGCTCTTTATGTAAATGCTTTTAAATGCATTTATCTTTCTTCAGAAGTGTGTAATGTGAATTTCTACTGGTTTGTTACAACTTGGATTAAAGTCATTAAGAACAACACATATATATATATATGAATTACATTTGAATGTGTTCATTTCACAATCATCATCATCATCGTTATATTTAAAAAGTAAAATAATACAAAACTCTATTAATCATGTTCTGTATTTTTTTTTAGTAATTGTACTTTGTATGAAGTTGACTTTCATACACATTTAAGTACAGGTACATAGGAATTTCTCAGTTCTGGCATATCCCAGCTTGTTCTCAAATGAGATGCACACATATATTGGTGCGAGTGATGCTTGGGTTCAGAGCAAAGGGTTAGTCATTTTTCTGTAATACAATTGCTCTGCCAGTCAGGGGGATTGAACCAGCAACCTTCTGATCTTGGACACAGAACCCTAACCCACAATTCCCCACAGTGCCCCCACGTGGCCAATGATAGTAGATCACTTGCCCAAAGTAATATATCCAGAGTAACCCTGGCTTCTCCCAGCATTACAGTGCTGGTTTCCCAAACTGGTATGCAAGGTTGGTTTGTTTTCATTGCATACTTTTCTTTCTTGTCCTATTATCAAGAGTGAAAATGCAAGGAGGTATAGAATAGTGATATTTTATTAATCCTCTTGTAGAAATTGGCATTCGCCTATCTCCATCTTGCTCTCACATATCTCAGAGCAGCTTGGGGGGGGGGGGGGGGGGGCAGCACAGCGCAGAATTAGCCAGTGTGCAGCAGCCTTGAAGCTGGGGGTAAGGAGTTTGCTCTGGGACCTGTGTACATGCAGTTCTGCCAAAACCAGGGCTAAAACCAGCACCCAGGTGCAGAGGGTTAACCAACAAACCAGCACCCAAGGGCAGAGGGTTAACCGACAAACCAGCACCCAAGGGCAGAGGGTTAGCCAACAAACCAGCACCTAGGCGCGGAGGGTTAGTCGACGAACCAGCACCCAAGGGCAGAGGGTTAGCCGACGAACCAGCACCCAAGGGCAGAGGGTTAGCCGACGAACCAGCACCCAAGGGCATAGGGTTAGCTGACGAACCAGCGCCCAGGCGCGGAGGGACTGGGTGCATGGCCTGGGAAAAAGTGTATTTTACTCCTTACGCAAAAATATGGGACAAATTGCATCCTGTATTGGTTCAAAATGGGAAACAGCATTTTATTATTCAGTATAAAATGTGATGAGTGGCAACTCCAAGTATAAGATTTTATTAAACAAGATTAACCGAGGCCCCTTTTTAGAAGAGGCCCCTGGATTTCAGCCTGGGTAAGCCCATGCATTAAAGCACCACTGCTCATGGTGGATAGGATGTTAATGAATCTGTTAATAAACCAGTGTCTGTGAGACTGTACTATGATGGACAGGTGTGCTGTCCCTGATGTTAATGAATCTGTGAATTAACCAGTATCTGTGAGACTGTCCTGTGAATGACAGGTGTGCTGTGCCTGATGTTAATGAATCTGTGAATTAACCAATGCCTGTGAGACTGTCCTGTGAATGACAGGTGTGCTGTGCCTGATGTTAATGAATCTGTGAATTAACCAGTGTCTGTGAGACTGTCCTGTGATGGACAGGTGTGCTGTGCCTGATGTTAATGAATCTGTGAATAAACCAGTGTCTGTGAGACTGTCCTGTGAATGACAGGTGTGCTGTGCCTGATGTTAATGAATCTGTGAATAAACCAGTGTCTGTGAGACTGTCCTGTGATGGACAGGTGTGCTGCCCCTGATGTTAATGAATTTGTGAATAAATTTGTATCTTTCCAGAGTATTGGAGATGTCCTGTCCACGGTATACACTACCAAATGCCTTTTGCTCTAAATCAGCACATCCAAGGGTTCTTGGAAACAGTTATTCACAATAAATATAAAAATAAAAACATAATTTAAAAAATGTTTAAGCTCAGGAATGTAGAGGCGAGTTATTTTTTTGTGTGACACACCCTCAATCTCAATCTCAGAGGTGAACCGTACTTTAAGCTATTTTTATACATTGCCTCTAACTTATATTGGGGAGTTCTGCCTGACTAACTGGATTGAGGGCTTCAGCCCAAGTTTTATAAGCATCGGGAGGGTGGGGGACACAGGTCTGTGCAGGTAGTCATTTTTGTTTACAGCCAAGATCAGAAAGAGAAGGAGAGAGAGAGAGAAAGAGAGAGACTGGTTTTGCTTCATTACAAACACCATAAAACTACAAAAGGCAACTGAGTTCCATATTTTCCTACCTTAACCAAATCTCTGTTAAACAGCAGGGGGAACAAAACAAAATTAACGAAACTTTAATGCATGAAAATAAAAAATAAACGAATACTTACTGGACATTTAACATACTGGGACACACTATGCTTCATTTATAATAGATAAGAGCCTTTCTAGCTAAGAATGACACAGCGTTACATTAGACTGGTACTGTATGGTGAGTTTGAGAATTAGGCTGTTGTGTCGAAACACCGTTCAGCTTTGAGCTGGAACAGCATCACGTGATAGCTTCAAATACATATTTGAGCTATCCAGATCTCATTTAAGAAATATAAGCTTTAAATGTAATTATTACATTTAATAATGACACATTAAATGAAATACTTTCATTATATAGTTATTTATTATCGTTGTTTATGATTATTGTCATGATATTTTATCATTATTATTATTTATTGTAGTATATATTAATAATATTGATATTAGACTGCATTTTAATAAATAAGATTAAAATAAATGTAATAAAAAAAATACTCCAAAATGTGTTGTTTTATACGGACTAGCAGATCATTAAAATAAGTTTGTAAAAAACTATCAAATATGATACATACATGCCAATATACATATTGAATATTGTTGGACTGAGCGAGTGAATCAACTAGCATTAACAGGTTAGCGCCTGCCCCCTCGTGGCAGCTGTGGGTACTGCGACAGTTTCCCCTTGCTCCCCCCCCCCCCCCCCCCGCCCGCGCCGCTCCTTGAGTACGAGCGATTCCTAGGGTCTCTTATCCGGGTTAGTTTTGTGCTCCGTGTGGCTCACGGCTTGTGGGATTGCATGAATATCCGTACAGTGGGCTCTCGCCGCGGACATGCGACGCTGCCAAGAGGTGAGTTTTGATCACTTTTCCGTGAAAATGTGCGCGCGCGTCGTTTCGGTGAGGAGGGGCGGTTTTAATTTCCTAGCGTGAAAAGCCACCTCGACTGTAAAAAGCGAGCCTGAAGTTATGTCCGTGCTTGATCATCCCCCACCCACCACCAAAAAACTGGCACTCCGTTGTTCCTGCTCTAACTTCTCTAACGCCGCTCTCGCTCTGGATCGGCTCGGCTTTTACTCGTCCGATCCGCAGGGTTGGGTTTTTCCTTTTTTCTCTTTTGAACGCACGGTGCAGGATTTTCCGAGGGACGTGTGGTGCATTACTCCTCACTGGAGGAATCGTGCAGTACCGGGAGACCTCATGGATCCCCCCTCCTGCGCTGCGTGAGAGCAGATCCAACCCCAAATAAAACCCGGTGGGGCGGGGGGGTCCTCTCCTACAGCTGGCTGTATCTTCAAGCCGGGGTGATCGCTCGTCCCCCTTCCTCAATGTGGTTCCTCTGAATCCCCACAGCAGTTCGTGTATCTGTCTGATTTATATTCGCAACAGTGTAATCTGGTGCCGATATCTCACCTCCTTGATATGAAACGCGATGCATGAAACTGGGAGGTGGTTTTGGGGTCTACGGGGGGGGGGGGGAGTTGCCTGCATGCATACATACACTGCGATGGCATGGCATCCCCTCCCCCGATCACAGCATGTAAGCCCCCCTGCACCAACCCAGGCTCGCATGATCTCAGCGTTTTTACTGGCGGTTCCCCTGCCGCTTTACCGGCTCTTTTTTAAGTGGCTTTTGCAAAGAGGCCCGCCGGAGACCTGGGAGTTTCCTGCTCCCGTCCGCACTTTGGCATGCAGGAGGCTCAGCCTCGCACCGGCAGCAAAGATTCTATAATTCATATATGTTTTTAAAAGGGCATGTTTTTTGTCAGAAGTGTCCGTAAGAAAACCCTCTTGTCATCTCCACATAAGCAAGGTGTTGATCATCAGCAATCAGACCACCTTCCGATCAACAGAGTACTAACCTGCTGTAAATATGTTTTTTTTCTATGATGCCAAGTCCAGTCTAACATAAAACAATAAAAAATACAAAATGATTTGGTCACTTCAGTTCGTGAGGTGCCTTGGAGTGTCCTGTTTCCGGCTGAGTTTTGCTGCTTAATCCACCTGGGTTTCCAGGACTGTCATTAGCTTATAAATTGAGCTCCTTGACAGTTCAGCTTTGGGGGATGCGACGTCCACACCCAGCCCTCATTAGACCCATCGCCCTCCTGATCGGATCTGGCTTGTCTGAAGGATAAACGTTAGGCGTCTTCGGCTAACCTCACCTGCATCGCTCTCGAAGCGTCTCATCTGGAGCTGCTGGCTGCTTGGCACCATGAGACCGCTGTTAAAACCTACAAGGGGTTTAATGTTTCCAGCCTCCCACTGTGCTGTTAGCTTTAGCTGGGGTGATATTTCCTGTAGTAGTAATAATAATGAAGTATCCATATAGTGTGGGCTGGTTGCTGCAGTGGCTTTGTGGAAATCCTGTGGCCTCACCCCTCCGGGGTCGCAGGTTCGATTCCAGCCCCCAGCTCTGTTGTTCGTGGTGTTGGCTTGTCCCCCTTCGTCCATTTAGGTTTCCTTTGGGTCTTCCGGTTTCTGTCCGTAATCCCAAAACATGCGGTTATGTGAATTGGTGCTTCTAAATTACACTTTGTGTGAGTGCTTGCCTCCCCCCCCGGGGGGGTCCCCCAGCCTTCTGGGACAGGCTTCAGGCTCACCACAATCCTGGACTGGATATGTGGTTATGGAAGACAGACGAGTGGATGGACTCCCATCTCCCAATCTATAAGCATATGTTAAAATATTAGGAAAAATTTGATTATTGACATGTAGTAAAGAAGTTTTATGCCAAGAAATGCCTGCAGGGTATGTAAGAATATTAATTTATTTTAAATTCCTGATATTCTACAACAAAATACATAAGATTCTGAAGTTTGTGGAGAGTGTCAAGCATGGCCTGTTGTTTGCGCATGATTAGCTGCATGTGAGCATTAAGCAGTGAAATAACAGCTCATTAGCCTGGACCTGGATTTGACAAAGTGTGATGGGTCGTGGGGACGGGGCTTCCTGGTGATTTTTATAAACTTCCTCTTACTGTAAAACAGCAGCAGCCACTGGAGATGGGCGAATCGCCACTGGTGCAGAAACAGAAGTGTGTGTAATGAATAATTTAGCCCTGTCATTTCTCTATCTGGCTATTATCTGCATGAATGATCTCTGTTTATAACGTCAGGGAGGTGTTATTGCGGGGAGATATCCTCCCGGGGGCCTTTGACGTCCCGGCCCCCGCTTTACCGCTAAATGGCCCGGGACCGTGCGTGTTGTGACACGTCTCCTGAAGCTCCAAATGATGAAAGGTGATATTTAATTAGCGGAGGGATGGAGAGAGAGAGCGCCCCCTCCTTGCTGGATGTGACCCCTCCAAAACTCTTCTTCCTCCCGTTCTACCTGTGCACCTGCTTTCTTTGTGGGTTTTTTTTTTTTTGTTCCCCCATTAATTTTGCTTGCTTGTGGTTGCAGTGCTCATGTGTGAATGTGGCTTACTGGGGTGATGGTTTGTTAAATTGCCATTAGCCCAGTTACCATTTTAAAGGAGTACTGTCCTGCAGAGGGCAGGGGAATAGATTCTGGGGGTGCCTAAGTTACATGCTATTCTGCTTTAACACCTTTTAATTGAAGGACTTTAAGTGTTTTATAATAGCTCTTGTTTATAACAAGAGTAATGTCGTTAGACTTGAGATTCGATATATTTAGGGCAGTGTTTCTCAACGCCGTCCTTAGGGACCCCCCCCCCCCCCCCCCCCCCCCACGTCTAAGTTTTTGCTCCCTCCCAGTGCTCAGCACAGGTGTACCAAGTATTTGCTGTTCTTGATTGTTTGGGCTGGGTGCTATAGGCGGGAGCGGATATGTGGACCGTCTGGAGGTCCCCGGGGACAGAGTTGAGAAACTCCTGATGTAGGTTAATGACAGAGTCACGGCTCGTTCATCCGTTTGTTCTTCTCTTGTGTAACTCATCTTGTTGCTAATTGTGCATCTTGCCACAGGGTTCTGTGCAAAGTGGTGTCCTACGGCACTGAGGTGGGGTTTACAAATGTCCTGTGTCAGAGTTTTCACAGAATCAAAGCATAGTAGGACTGCCACTAACAACTATTTTTCTGTGGATTTCTGTGGACGCCGGGTTTTTGGCAGTATTTTCACCCACAATTCGATAAGCAAATTAGTAGTATGCGGAAAATATTAATTACATGCGTATTGTGACACCCAGAAGTTGGTAGTCTTCTTAAATTCGGCGTATCCTTATGTTTATTAATCTCGATTAGTGGAGCGCCCGGTGCTATTGCTTTGGTAAATTATGGAAGCACTATAGTGGCAGTGAATGCAGACATAGCAACCACGAAATCTTTTATAAAGGAAGATATTGTGGATAAACAAGGTAAAAAGATGTTGGTGGTGTGGCGGTATTTCTTGCTGATTAAAGTCCACATTTTTTTTGTAAATATAGTTTTCATTTTTATTTCAGTTCACAAATTATTTTCTTTTATTTTTAGTTTTCATTTCAGTTTTAGTTTACGATAATAACACTGGTCTCAATTCCCAATAAGCCCAATGCACACGAACACAGACTGAAATCCACGTAGAAATTTTCTCAAACACTTATTCAGTGAGATTCTAAGGTAGCAGGCAGACAAGTTTATGGCTTTAATATTCACAGTATTTAGCAACTACAAGGACAAAAGGTATTTAAAAGCTCACCGTACTAATTTTAAATTACTAACGTAATTTAATAAACATGAACAGACAACACTTAAGGTGCTCTTGCCCGTTCTGGCAGTCCATCATGCAGAACAGCGCCTGCGTGTTTTCGCTTCAGGCGCTCGTGCGTAGCACTAGTGCTGCCGTCGTGAGCTGTCGCACTTCGCACAGTGTAAAACCTTTATATTCTGTGATAATTTGAACTACTCACATAATTACGTACTGATATTAAAGGAAAACATTTGTTATAATGAACTGAAGCGTTTTGGAAATCATAATGGTGATTTCATAAAAAATAATAAAAAAAATGACGCGTCAATTTAAAATATTAATGTCAACGTCATCGACTACGTTGACTAATCGAGCTCTTAGTAAAGAACCTCCTGATATCCAGGTAACTTTTTCTGTTCGAAATTGGGCCATGTTCTTGTTCTGAATTGATTTTAGGGGATAGATCAGGTTAGGAAGTTGAGTAATGGGGGTGTATATATACTGTATATATATATATATATTTTAGAAATGCCGAAGGTATTATTTTTAATCCCATCAAAAACAGACGCTCCTCTTTCTTTGATATGGAGATGTAATATTGAGGCGATGTATTGTACTGCACAGCCTTAGCCGTGTCTGGAGCCGCACTTAAGTTAAAAAAAAAAAAAAAAAAAGTCAAAGTATAGCGTTTACGTAGGTTAATGACACAAAAACAAAATGTGCCCTGAATGCACCGTAAACTGTTGGAGTAGATCACAGTGCATAGATCAGGGAGGTGCTGCAGATCGGGTAGTGATAGTGGTGTCAATAATCGAAGTGTGATCTCAACGAGGAGTTGTGTTCAACGAGGAGTTGTGTCCTTGTTTCCCGCTGCTGAACTTACACAGCGATGAGGCTGTTTAGGTTTTGTCTCTGATTCCATCCATGATATAGAGTTTATGGTAGTCTTCATGGTTTAGTTTCTGTTTATTTGTTTGTTTTTGTCTTTTGTTTGTTTATAAGTACCATCATATACCGTGTACTGGGGTGAAATGTCTAGAAGGTCTGATGATATGAAAAAATATCCTAGCTGTGGTGTTTAAGTCATGCACATAGATGTTTTACGTTTCCAACTTTAATGATTACGTTTTGAGGCGTGGATTGTTTTCATTGCGTGTCGCCCATTGCTATTTGTAACTTTGGCGTTGCTATTAATAGCGCAGGCGCTGTTGGCCATTCCCTTTGTTTATCTCCAGAGGGCCTCGGGTGCAGATGGTCAGACGCCTGTGTGCACGTGTATGTGCGTGCATGCATGTGTGTGTGTGTCCTGGTACTCTGCTGGTGCAGGAGTGGATAGACAACGCAATCTCGGCCAGGAGTCGGTGACCTCGTTATATACACAGGCACTTGGACTCTGTTTCTGTGCTGTGTGCCGTGACCTCTTTCCCCCGTTCGGGCTGCACCGGGACTTCCTCGGCGTCACGCCCTGGAGGTTGCGGGAGGAATTCTGAAAAACCGGAGCGCTAGCTGGAGTTGGGCCACTCTGAAGCTCTTTGGGTTCCTCCAAACACCACGACCCTCTTCTCTGCCCTGGAGCTGATAAGGCTAAGAGGATTGGACCGGATGGAGCCCCCACCCCCCCCAAGGAAGGGCAAAAGATTACTGCCTGGCACGCTTCCGGCCGCTTTGACACAAGCCAAGTCTGTGGGTCGCGAGACCGCAGGGCTGCCGCCTAACTGCTGTCGCGTGACTCCTGAAATCTGGCAACCCCTGTGTATTGTCCAGTCATACCCATCTTGCCATCATCTGAGTCGTGTGGCGTCTGCAAATTACCTCATTGACCTTGACAAAAATGGCCGACGTGGCTGAGGTTCGAGCTGTCATGGACTGCAGGCCCATGTGATCTAGCGGGAATGTCCCAGATGCCCCAGTGCCTTGCGCTTTTCCAGTAGACGAAAGTCCTCATGTCAACATTCAGCATTTAGCCGTAATGGTAAAATGATAATTTATTGGGTCATGTTGGGACAGGGAAATAATTCCTTTTCTTTCCTGTTCCCTGGGAGCGTCTGTGAAATGCTTCAGCATTGTTTGGTCTTTGTGGCTCAGCTTTTCCTGTACCTCTACTGCAAGCATGCCAAGGTTTTCGGCAACTGTTTCGCAGAGATTAATCAACTTAAACAAATGTTGTGTGTTTTTCCTGACTGCAGAACTTAATGTCTTTCGTACGCTTTTGGTTTAAAATGCCAGTGATGATTCTAAATGGACTATATTAAAAAATAAATATAAAAATTGCCTTTCTGTGTCCTAAATTATCAATGGAATAATAATCAGATATAGTTCAGAGCAACTTTTCTACTTTTAACATTGAAGCTTTCACACATGTACACTAACATATGTTCTTGCTTTGCCACAGTTCTTTGAGACTTGTTTGTCAGTTTAGTCGATAAGTTGCTTAGACAGAATAATACGCCATCTGTTTCATAAAAGCCATTTGGGAAGCTGCTGCCACCTGAAATGTACTGTCAAGACTGCATTCCAGAGCTTTCCACGGGTTGCTTCCGGATGCTACGGCCTGTGTCCTGCTGCTCTGTCCATACAGTCTTAATTTTTATACCTTTTGAAGCAGGTGGACCCATTTTATGATTACCATACTTCACACCGTGGGCCGGCACGGTGCGTTGTGTGTTGAAAATGTAGTTGAAGCCTGGTCAGCTTCATGGTAATGAGCTATGATGCGGTTCGGCGGCAACCAATCACTATCCGCTAAAGAGTGTTCCACAGAACACAAGCGAGTAAACTTTTGTTCTGACCAAGCAGTTCCCAAGCACCGTCGGTATAAACCGTGAGACAGAACATGTCTCCACATGCATTTTAACCATCTATACACGGTAAAAATACCCATGTTTAAACGGCATAAAATTACGTGTTTAAACAACCCATAAAAACATGCATTTTTGTACCGCGTCAACATAGCCACTGAAATTTTTTTTGAAAATTTCAACGAAGAGGTTCATTGTTTTGTTTGATGCACTGAATTGGAGCACTTGAAGTAAAAAGAGTAAAGTAATCAGGGACGGAGTTCAAGACATGGACAGCCTAATATAAAGCTACATAGACGATTACACTGTTGTTGTAAGTTTCCATCAATATATCCATTATCTAGGCTATTTATTGCACATTCTTACTTACAGGCTTTAATTTTATGTTCATGTATTTTTTACTGCCACGTTCCACCAATATCATTAAAGCGTATTTGATACTGGGACAAAATTAAAAAAAATGAGGCATAGACCAAGATGTTTGAAATTATTGGTAATCCAAGTGTGTTTGTGAAGTGCATAGTATTTTTGTGGGGAAAAAAGCAGGAAATCGCATACTATTTTTGGCGCCATAGAATGCGAAATAATCCAAATCATCAGTAAATTTAACGTTATTTATTTATAGCAGTAGTGTTTGTCATAACATAATTACACATGCTTTGACAAAATGTATCCTATCCACAGTTGGCACAAAAATAAGCTACAAGTTTGTTTGCTTTGTGGGCCGCTTTCATAAGTTTGCAATTGTATACGTCAGAGTGTCCACAGCATTTTCTACTCAATTAAAAGAAAATGTTTCCATGGTAGATATGTGCAGATATGTTAAACCTTCCTTGTCAATGGGCTTGTGTTATGAAACCAATAAATCTGCAACATTTTTACAGAATTAAGCAAGTGTCCTAAGACCTTCTGTGCGCATTGTGTGTGTGTGTGTTTCTCAAAGGAGAGGAAGATAGGATATGCGAAAAGATGTATTCCAATGTTCCTCTATTTCTAGAAATGGCAAGTGAAGCTTAATTTCTCCTCATTAGCAGCACTTATAGCCAAGATGGGTCATCAGCAGAGATCTAAGCTGCTTTAATAACCTCTAGTTACAGCAGGACCAGGCCATATATGGCCAGCATTCAGCTAAACCACGTGTATCATCACTGAATGGACCTTTCAAGCGAGATGCCCATAAAACAGGGTTCTGAAATGAAAAAACGCGCTTCTGGCCCTCAGGGTGAATTTACCTCGCTCCAGTTACTGCTGGGTGCATAGTAGGTTTGCTTAATTGCAGCGTTTGGGGACGTTGTAGGTTTATTTGGAAGCTGTATGTTTAGGGAGTCGCTCTGTAAATGAATCACATTCCCAAGCTCATCCTGTCAGCCTTCTTAACTTTAGAAAATACAAAAAGGAGTGTGTTTCATTTGGTTTCTTTGGACGTTGCACAGTTAGGTCCGACGTGTTGTCATGCATGCTGCGGATTGTATTTTTTGCAGTTTACTTCAGGATCAATAATGTTATTGAATGATGAAGTACAGGGTTGCCAACTTTGGTCGACTGGCAGGAGTGAGATTTTCAATGCGAGACACACCTGCACACTCATTTACTTGTATATAATAGATTTATTACTTTGTAAATAGTCTGTAGGGTTGCCAAACTACCCTAAAGCTTTTGATGTAGCTAATTTTAGGTTTATAGTGGAATAATATAGATTTGCCGAAGATTTCTTGTGTGAGCGTGAATGTCTGAAAGCAAGTGTCATGCCAGATGCGTGAGACTTGGCAACCCTGCAAGTTATACACGTATCTGTTTATCCATTCAAATGTCATTAATGGTCAGTCGTTAATCGTATGTGAAACTGCACTGTATTGTTGCAGGTTAAAACCAGGCTTCCATAGAGGTCACTTCGTAATTGCACTTAGAAGGGTGATGCAGTCGCCGACCTCCTGACCTGTTTTATTATGTCGTTAGGCTTCTTCTAGGGCCACACGATTGCGGTCGATGTGTTTATGAGGTCATAGCTTCTCCGCTGAGTGGCTCTGTGTTCCCCTTGTAGCTTTAGCAGATTTGACTCTGTCGTCTTGCCTTTAGTGATTGATAGGATTGGGAAAGTGCTCCAGATGAAGGTTCTGGAGAAGCCCTTTGTTCCCCTCCCTGCTCTGTGTATAATTCCGGGTCTCCTTGCAGAAAAACCACAGTTGGTTACAACTATAAGGCTGGGTGCCTCTGCGTTGTTTTGTTTAGGGCTGACCACTGCGGGGTTCCCAAGGGCGTTCAGTGTTTTCGTCCTGGGATCATCGTGATCTGAAGGTCGTTGTTCCAACCCGGAGCTTTTACAGGCCTCATTTGTCTTCTTCTGTCTCGCTGTCCTGAGGAAATGACATCACGCTTTTGCTGTTGTCAGGGTTTCTCTGAAGAGCTGTTGCGGAATTCAGGTCAAGCCTGCTGTGGTTCTGGTTGGTCGGAATGGCAGGCTTTCGGCCTGTCGGCTCGAGATAGTGGGGTGACAGATCCGCACTGGACCCTGGCTTTGAGGAAGACCCTCTAGCTTCCAGTCAATGCTTGCTGAACGGTTAGCACGTGACAGTAAACCCGTTTGGAGGTTGAAAATGCTTGGGATTTCAGATGAGTTGCAATTACCGTAAATTATGGTGTACTTTCTCCCCAGAAACAAACAGGACACCCTTCATATACTCAGCATTTGGGCCAGAGAGTTAGCATGTATTTAACGCCTGATCACGCTGAGCCTAGTGCTTTGTTTCCATGCCGTTCCCTCCCCCTGTGTTTCTGCGTCTCTGCTGCCGTGGCGACGGGCGTGTGGTGTTCTCACTTACTCTGTCACTGTTTACCCATGCCTTTAAAGATCCCATGTTTTATATCACCTGTTTTAACAATTACTTAATGAATGGCAAAACAACATATTTAGAAGTGCGGCTTTATTTTTGTTTTCTTTTGTTTTTATACGTATAGTTTTGGAACAGAATGGAGTCAGCCGTTTGAGTTTACGGGAAGCCTGAAAGCCACTAAGTTCTCTCTCGATGGCAGGGCGGAGTTAGCGAGGAAGGGGTCTGAGTGCAGAGCCGTTTACGACTCAGGTTCCCGCAATGACGACCGGCCGCATTTCTGCCATTTCGGCTGAGGCTCGCTAGTGAGGACCTGGCTCCTCCCACCAGAAGCGCTCATGATATAACCAGAGAGGAATGCTGTGGAGGTTGAGTGTGGGCCTGGCCGAGGGGAGATTAGGTGATAAGGCTGAGTAGATGCTGGAGGTGCTGTAGCCTCATGTCACAGAGCCAGCTTGTGCGCGTCTTATTCCTTCTTATTAATATCATCATTATAGTTCTTGGTGTGCAGCTCAGTGGGTTAAGGCGCTGTGATCAGAAGGTCATCGGCTCGAATCGCCATTGGACCCTTGAGCAGGACCCTAAACCTCCAGTTACTCAAGGGACTGTCTGACTCTGGTTTCTCAAAAAAAATGCATGTTGCATTGGATAAAAGCACCCGCGAAATAAATAACTATATCAGTTTATTGTCCTGCTGATCATCCACGCTAGAGCAGAGTGAGTGCTGAAAAGCAGGACATCTGTACTTAAAGCTTCTTTAACTGTGGTCAGATTGTCAGGATCCCCACCCTTCTTTGTCATTGTTGCATCTGTAGAACATCTGCCATAGCTGATGTCTTGACTGATCCATGTTTCACCCTGGGGAAGGAGAGGGGGTAATGTAACTGCTATTGTTCTTGTAGTGGGCATGCTTCTTCAAGGTCTTAGTCACCCACTTTTGGTCTGCATCAGTATCAGTTTGTAGATGGTCTTCGTTTTTTCCCCCCTTTCACATCCTTTGCTTCTATATTCTTGGGTAGTCTAAACGTCCATGAATTAAAAAAGATAGGATTAGAGTGATTTTATTATGAGTTTTATGTCCCAGTGGGCTTTGGGTTTTTCTGAAGTTACATTTGCATAATCTCTTTGCCGCTGTGAGCCAGCACTCGACAATATTTGATGAGCGTGGAAGTGCAGTTGGGGCAGCTTGAAGAGAGAGTTCCTCAGCACTCAGTAAGGTCACACCTGGATTATAAGTTCTCCTCCATTATTTATGAATAATTATGTAAACACCGCTTCAGACTGGAGGCCGAGCAAATGTCCTTTGACCATCTCACAGGTGAAGTGGTGTTCATTTTTCAGAAGACATGTCAGGTGATGTTTTGGTGAGACAAAAGTCAATAATTTTTCTCTACCAAAACAACAAGGAGGATACCCATGAGTTGACTCGTCCACAACGCACATGGAGAGTGGAGCCTGGTGCCGTTGTCTGCTAAAAGGTCGCGCCTCATATTTAGTCATTCATTACTCAAATTGTAAGTAGGTCACCCTGGGTGAAGGTAGGTCTCTGCTCCTTGTTTCAGATACCATACCTTCCCAGACACCCTTCCAGAAAGCCCTTTCTGCTAAATGCTGTCAGGGAGTCCTGTCTTCCACACCACCGCGGCCTTGATCACTCCTGGAAGTGCTCCACCCTTTGATTCATGGAGTTTTGTCAGTTCTGCTTCTGTTGCAGATTCAGATGTTACGTAACAGTATAGTCAGTGTTACTTATTTAAGAGCATTGCTGATTGACCAGATTTGATTGAGCAAGGTCTTGACGCTTATTCCCGAGCAGATGTCACTGATTTGAGTACGGAGAGGACATGGACATGTTAGCTTGTTACTCATCTAGTGTTGTTTAGTCATGAAACACCAAAGACTTCATTGATGACAAGTCAGATCCTTTCTTCCAGAATGCTGTCAAGATTCTCAGGGAGAGGATGATGCTGCAGTTACATCTTGCAAAAGCAGCTGTACTTTATTTTTTTTCCTTGGACAGTTGGTCTTATTGAGTGGGAAGGCGTGAAGGGGACAGCAAGCTGCTCTTTTGTGCATCCCTGTTCGCTCTGCACCCCTGGTCACATGACCATACAGCCGCGGGAATGAACCGGCCTTCTCAAGTCAAATCAAATCTGAAATTAATTGCCTTCCGGATGATTCAATTTCTTGGGGCGAGGATTCCCGTCTTCGGTATTGAGATGACTTCCTGTTGCGCAGGGGATTGGTGTAATTGTAAGGATGTAGGGACGCGGCCGATGGCTTTAATTATACTAGAGAGAGACGTCGTGGAGCCCTGTGATGTATTAAGCACTCTTATCCTCTCTAGTTTGGCTCTGTTGGGTCTTCAGAAGATGATCTCCTAGAAGACCGTGACATTGGGCAGAGGAAAACTAGTCTTACTCTATTGCTTAAAGGCGTAAAGCAGCGTTAATAATAATGTTAATCTTCCTTTATAGCTCTGAGCAGAAATAGGAATAGGACCTGGATTTAGTGTTGCTAATGCATAGTATCTACCAGAGACAACAAACACAGCAGGCAAGAGGACTATGGGTCAGTTATCTTGGGTCCTGTTAATCTGATCTGGAGTCATTAGAGATTGTAAAGTTTGACAGAGACCTGTTTGTCTGAACATTTTTCAGTTGTCCTTTATTAGGTACTTTCCCACCAAAGTTCCAGAACCTGGTTCCCGGTTTCAAGTTCATGGGCTGTCTGGACTGGGAACTTCTGTAGCTCCTGGCCACTTTTGTGTGTCACTTTCCCATAGCGCAACAGGAGCCAGGACCTTTATGCTGAATAAGCTTGGGAGATGCAAAAGGCTCATAGGTTAAACTTCACATGTAACTTCATATGTAGGGGAACTACATTGCCACCCTAAGACAATGGAGGGTGAGCAAGTTGATTCGTTAGTTATTTTTCTGTATTTTTTTCACCAACATATGTACAGTATGTACATCTGTTATAGATGAATGAATTAAAAACATGTATGACAAAATTAGAAATGACAGGAATGGTAATGCGCAAAAGAGAAGACATATGCCTTACCAAGGCAGTGCTGGCCTAATGGTTAGGGAAGTGTGTTTGTAATTGAAAGGTTGCTGGTCTGAACCCCTAACCAGCAAGGTACCCCTGGGGTACCCTGGGCAAAGTACCACCCTCGGGCACTGTTCCCTCGGTGCTGATGTCACAATGTCACATAGTTAAATGCAGAGGACACATTTCATTGACACCTGTATTTTGATGTAAGGGTAACGTGTTCATGGAAAGGATGGAATGGAAAGGGGCTTTTTTGGGAATGTCTTCACTGGGTTGCCTGGCAGCTTTCATGGTAGAGTATTGAGATTATCAACATTGTGGGAATTATCTGAGAATAAGATGCTCTTCCCAAACCAAATCAGGAACACAGGTGGGGCAGATGCAGAGCGCTGCATCCTTAGTGATGCAATATATGCTTTACAAAGCTGGTCTATGCAACCTTTCTCTGATAATGAAAAACTTACTGTTGAGAGAAGAAGGGTAGATGGCAATGAAGACCTGGTCAAATCCATGGTGCTGACTTGTAGAGCTCTGCGTAATCTATATAATCTATGTGAAAATATTATCTGGGGCAGTACACAACAGAAGCCTGACGACAATTAAAAGTGCACTTAACTGGAAAGATGCTCCATTTAAGGTATTAGACTAATATAAATTAAAACAAATATTGAAATTTGTTTGGCAATTTTTCAAAGGAAATGTACTGAGTAACAATGTTTCCTCACCATTCTCCTCCATCAGCTCCCCTGTCAGACTGAATGTTTCGAATTTTGCTGTGGATTCCGTGCAACATCACAGCAGAAGCTCTCTTGTTTACAAAAAGTAATATTATAAGTCTTCATTAAAAATGAGTGGCCTTGAAACTAGGGCTGAATGATATTGGAAAAATTCACGCATTGATATTTGAAATCTTTACCATATTGCAGTATTTATATAACAAAGTTGATCCAAAATAAATTACATCCAAATAGAACTTATCTGCCAAAAAAAGTCTGTCTTTGCTGGAAAAGGCAAGTCAGTAGTTCACATTCTGGTGAAGTTGCCAAGTCTCTACTTATTTAAAGTTTTATTAAGTCAATTTATTAATTTCACAGAACATGAATTTCAAGAACATTTTAACTAAATATGCATATAAAATTAGCAGCAGCACCATAATCAGATTCCTTACACTTGTTGCCACGAGTTGTGCCAGTGCTGACAAATCACTTGCTCTTGCTTAATATTGTCTCTGTAGAATCCAAAATATTTCCATTCAGGGAAAGACCGATGCCTTCTGGTAATCAGTTCCTATTTGCTTGTTCCCCTCACTTTCATAAAATTGCTCAAACGCACCACACGAGTGCACAATGATGAAAGCTCACACAAAAACAAAAACTTCAGAATGAATAAACCGCAAACACAAAGAACAGAAATCACAGCCAATTGTATTACTGCTAAATATTTTAAACTGCTCTTATTCTTTGATTTTTTTTTTTAAAGATTTATCGATTTCACACAGTCTGGAATATTCAACAATGCTGCCTCATTCCTACCATGTACATTATTTTGCTTTTAATTGCCAACAATACAAAGAGTTTTGTATGACACCTTTAACTATGCTTTTACGTAAATGTAACTGAATGTTTCTTTTGTGGCAGTGACATCACAAACTAAATGACACCACTCCATCATAAAAGAATAGTTTTATTAGACCAACAAAAGATGTAACGCTTCTGAACATTTCAGAATTGCAAAATTTGTAATTATCGGAACATTTTTTATAAAAATAAATGCAATATACAAACAGCATTCAGAACATTAGTACTAGAACGTAATAATGGAAAATAATAATAGGAAAAAATCTAGTCTAGGGATGGTGCCGTAGGCGCATTTCGTTTATCAAGGACCTGGACAAGCCGGTCAAAGATGGCAAGAAAGCCTTGCTGAAAAGCGTTTTGCTGTTGCCGCGCCTCCGCAGCTTCCTCTCGTAGAACAGCGAATTCTCTTTCTCTCTGCGCCGCCTCTTGAGCATCGTGATCAATAAGCAGCTGGAAATACCGCTCGCGCTGTTCATATCCCTGCCACAGGACATCCGAGCTTCGTTCCGTCATCTCTCGTATGGCCTCCAGAAAATCGGGATCCCTTTTCCTTTTTCCTGTCAAGTGCATCAACATTATCATGTCAAAATGCATACAGTGTCAGTTTTGTCTTTAAAGTCTATGTGCAACAAGTTGGCAAAAAAATGTAAAAGTCTTACTCCTCTTGTGCGGAGTTTCCCGCATTGGAGAAAGAGGATGTGGACAGTTGAAGGGGACAGAAGAGGCTGAACTGGACTCTGACTGTGATATCTCACAGAGATGATCTGGAAAACAGATTTTATGAAATGAAACTCAGTGGAGCCTGAACATATGGATCATGTTGGTACATTTATTTGCAGTACTGTGCAAAGGTCTTAGGCAGTCAAAGAAAAGTGTTACAATGTTTAAATGGTCTTCATGTTTGTGCAAATCTATATCACATCTGCCATAGTTTGTTAGCTTAGTTATTTCAAAAGTCACCCTCCTAAAGTCACCCCAGTATGTACAGCAACCCTTCAATATACACACATGCATTTATTTTTTTTTCTCAATCACCTTGATCTATCTTGTTTGGCCAATGAAATAACTTTTCTCCTCTTCTGAGCAAACAATTAACATACACCTAACACCAAAATAAGATTAAGATTAAAACGTACTGTACTGATCCCAGTGGGAAATTCTGGTGGATACAGCAGGGAGAACACATATAGTGCCAAATTGCAAAAACAGTATGCATAATGCAAACAAGTAAATGTAGTGCAAAAACAGAATATTGTGATATTATGGAAATATTTAAAGATAAGTATAATCAGTTAGCATAATAAGTGAATAGAACACATAGCACCGGACCTTTGCTGTAAATATAAATAGCTTTAAACATTCTTTGATCGCCAAAGTATGGCACATGTGCATATATTTTTATTCAGCAGACGGTTTTTTTTTCTAAAGCGACAAGAAGGTACATACACAGATTCGCAGCCCCTCTACCGAATGAGTTATTTTGCCTCCCCTCCAAGAACATCATCTTTTATTTTATTCTTAAATAAAGTCGTTCTTTCTAAAACCAATCCGGCCTCCACCAGGGGCGTGGCTACGGACCGTTCGCTCACCCCGCGATCCCTCCCCCAGTCGGATCTGCTCTGGCACCGGCACGGCACACACACTGCGCTACTTGTAATGGTGTGAACACTGAATGGCTGATGCTCGCTCCATACAAATGTTAAACGTGCTAGAAAAACCAAACATACCTTCCTTAGATGACACATCAGTGGCTTGCGTGTCGTCCACGGTCAATTCCAGCGACGCCGCGACCGATTCCTTTGTTTCGGCGTTTCCCGAATATGCAGGTCTGTGACCCAGAATAGCGTCCATAATGCTGAACCATTTGTTCGTTTTTCTCTCCGAGCCGTTTTGGTTATTGTGAACTTTGACTTTTTTGTAGTCTTGCTTCATCTTCTTTATTTTCTCGCGGCACTGCTTGGCGGTGTGCTGGACGCCCATTTCGGCCAGACGCGACGAAATCTTGCGGTAAAGCTTATCGTTGCGCGTGGTCGAATCAAACTCGCGCTGTATGTCGGCTTCGGCGTAGATGCTCAGCAGCGCGTGCACCTCCTCGTCGGTCCATTTTGCGCACTTTTCCATCTGCTCCATTTTTTCTCCACTACTACCGTTCTACAGGGATTGGGAAAAAAATCTCTATTTCCCTGCACTAATGCCTAACTTATAACCTGGCGCCTATGCTTGTGGCCAAACAATCAGCAAAGTTTATTACTATCAGCTCCACCTCAGTAGTTCCCGGTCGAATAAAAAGTACCTTCCCCGAAGTAGGAACTAAATAAACAGGACCAGGAACTACGTACCCGGAAATACAATCGAGCCTAGTTCCTGTTCCTGTAAAATGTTTCTGCGGTGGGAAGGGCCTATTCGTTCCAGTGTGTGGCTCCGTGTTAGGAGGAGCCAAGAATACACAGGGTATACAGTGAAAGGCAGCTCTATAAGCAGAGGATACTGCAATTAAAAATGATAAATGCAATAATTATATAATGTGATACATATATACACAAACTCTAGGTACCAAAAATATAATGTGTGCACATATGTACAATATAAATAAATATATTTACATGATATAGATTTCTTAGACTGAATTATAAATATATGACAAACTCTTACCATCACGGAGGTGCTACAGAAGTGTGAAATCAAGGACCACTTGACTGCAGAACAGTTTTTAATTATAAGTCATTGGGCTCGCATCCATGCCCCCCCAACCCCCCGAATGTGCTGATACCTGTGACCAGTGAGTGCTGTAAGCAGCCCCCCCCAACACATGTGCGCGCACACACACACACATATACAGGACAATACTGCAGACTTTGCACAGCCTATATACCTCTACTTGAGGGATTTCTTTTTATCTACTTATACTGACATTTTATGTATATTCATCTACTGCACTATATGTTTACATTGCACTCTGTGTTTTTTAATATTGTGTCTTAGGTTTGATCTGTGTCTGCTGTACTTAGATGGAACATTTAGAGTAAGATTTTTATTGTATAGTATAATTGGTTGTTTTACCGTATATATGACAATAAACTTCACAATCAGATTGTACAGTGTTTGTGGGGGCAGGGGGAGCCATCTTGGCTTTTGGTTAAGTGACAGTTTGTAAACTTTATAGCCTGGAGCTGAAGCTCTTCCTATGTCTTTCTGGTACAAAAATATCAAAAACGTCGTCTGGCCCTTAAGCACTGGATTAGGATGCTGTGACTTTGATGGGATGGTCGCCAGTGAGAATCCCAGGCTTGGTAGAGTGTCACCAACAGGACGTTCTGACCCTGTTCTCTCAATTGTATGTCACTTTGGATGGAAGCGACTGCTAAATAAATAAAATGTTAAACAGTATAGCTGCTGGTTTCAGCGTAACTTGAATGCATAAGTACCATGGATGAATGACGACTCCCCCCCCTGTATTTCCGCAGGTTGATGTTTTCCCCTAGGGAGCCTCCAGGGTTGCCTCAGAGACAGACCCCCCAGGGTTCGTCGCCCGTCTCCTGAACACGACCCCGCCTTTCATTGGGCTAACCCGTCCACGAGCTCTTGCCACACGTACCCAGCATTCAGACCCCGGCAGTCTCCGCAGGCGCCTCAGCCAACCCGCTGGGGTCATACGGCGTCGCCATGGACACCGAGTCAACGTACTCTGGGTACTCCTACTACTCCGGCCGTTCCAGGGGCTCCCACAAGCCTGGGTAAGCGGATCTTCCTTCTCTATAGTCCCCACTCCCTCCTCTGTGAGCCTTTACATCTCTAGCATTTGGTTTGCATTTCACCATTTCCAAGGATTATTTATCGACCACTATTTTTCCATTGCTGCCTCTGTCTTTGTCTTCCCTTTCAGTTCCCTTGTAGTAGGGAGTACTGAAGCTCTCTGATTCAGAACAGCTATGTCGACCCAGCCACAAAGCCGTGAAATAAATCAGCAAACCGCAGCCATTATAATTCATTATGAAAATAAACATGAAACAGTACAACAGACGGTACCGCGTAGATCAGGGTTCTTCAACTCTGGACCTTGATTCCAAATCTAGGCCATGTTTTCAGTTCTCCCAGGTAGTTGTTTAATAATTACTGATTCTGATTGGTCAGAGGCTTCACACCTGACTGACAGGTAAAGGAAGGCTGGAAAACCAGCAGTGCTCGGACCTCGAGTTGAATAACCCTGGCGTAGATAATATCAGCCATAAAAGTAAATGCTTACCCTTTACCTTCACCTCTAACTGCTTGCCGATGATCAGGGATCACCAACCTGCACATACACAGACAAATGTGTCTGTGGAAAGAGTCACCTGTGTCCATGATTAAAAAAAAACAGCTCTATAGAGTAGGATTTTTAAATACCACGTCGATGGTAAAAATTGCATTTTAATGAAAATGTCCATTATAATTCCGTCCATCATGTTGTTGACCCCTGCTGATGAAAAATTCCAACTCAGGCCATGCTGGCAATAGGTTAACTTTGAATGCTGCTCCTGTTCATGTGAATTAGAAGCTGTGGTGTGTGTGTGTGTGTGTGTGTGTGTGTGTGTGTGTGTGTGTGTGTGTTTTATTTTATATATTTTTTTTGAGTGACTAACAGGATTTAGTGTGCATGCACATCACACCATAAATGACCATCTTTAGAGGCAACTCGGATACCTGTTTCCTGTGTTATTCAATAAGGTTTTGCCCTGTTTGTGTGGGTTATATACAGCCATGGAAAAAATGAAGAGAAAAAAAAAAACATTTTTTTGTTTCAATCATTTTTCAGTTTATGGCTCTGCGTCTGTCAATAATGCATTTTTTTTTTGCAAACTGCATCCTGGTTCTTCTGTTTCTCATTAATGAAGGGCTTCTTCCTTTCTGTACGGAACTTCAGTCCTGCTTCTCGGAGCCTGATACAAACTTCACACCTGCACTTAATTTTTCCCGTTCCTTTTGAAGGTCACTTGATGCCATTGTCTGATTCATGAGAAACTATGGGATAAGTTAACAGTCATCTCTGGCATTAGGATATCCCTTCTACTCTTTACCTGGCTGGTTTCTGATCGTTCCCAGTGTTTCCTGCTTCACCTTATGCTTGTGTCCCGCTGTCTTAGAAATTTTGAGCCTTCTGCCAGCAGTAGCATGATCAAATCAGGATTAAAAAAAAATGCATATTTGTTTAAAAATATAGTGGTCTCTTAATTTTTTCCACGGCTGTATATATTACATTGTGGGGACCATTTTTTTGGGCCCCACAAGGGGAATCTCGATTTTACAAAAATCTGTAATCAAAAAGCTAAAAATGCCAAAAGTCTTGTGTTTTGTTTGGTTACCTGTGGTTAAGGTTAGGGCTGGGAAGGGGTTAAGGTTGTGATTGTTGGGATTAGGGTTATGCCCATAGAAATGAATGGAGAGTCCCCACAAAGATATGGATACAAACGTGTGTGCATGTTTATGTATAGTTGTATATATGTATGTGTACAGTGTTGTTCAGAAGTCTTAGGCAGCCAAAGAAAATGTTGTTTAAATGATCTTGATATTGCTGTAAAACTTTATTTTGTAGCTTAGTCATTTCAAAACCTGTCCTAAAATCAACCCTAAATTTGCAATAACCATTTAACATACCCATGTATATTTTGACCACTAGTGCACCTTGTTTTTCTAATCAATACCTCTTTTGGTTATTTAAATAAATACATCAGTTAACTGTGCTGTTGGTATAATTTAACTAATACACAGAATGGCTGAGGTGGCCCTGAGGAGAGGTTTGGGAACCAAGGCTGAGTTCTTCTAGCCGTCCAACAAGGTATCGGTAACTTTTTGGAGAACAGAAGAAATTCTTCTTTTTTGTTTGTTCTGTTATTGTTAAATTGAATATGATATAATGTTAAATGTTTTTCTGTCCTTACTTCCTAGATAAATAGCTTTAAACATTTTCTTTGACTGCCTAAGACTTTTGCACAGTACCATATTTCTTGCTGGGGTAATTCTCCAAGGGACCAGTTTTCAAAATGTTCTACAGAATTTTTCAAATTCTCCCATTACATTTCCCTCGACATGCTTGGAGGGGTCCCAAGTCCCAGTTTCCCTAATAGCTGCCCTGGACTCTGTTACAGGTTACTGTCACACACACTGAAGTGTGAAATGAGCCTTTGAAATGTGATCTTGTTTTTTTTTTTTTTTCTCTTCATGTTTTCAAAGTGGTTGAGTCTGAATACTGTTAATTTGTGTTATCGCGACACAAACTGCCGACAGATTCTGTGTGAATCCTCTCACCCAAGGCACTAACGCTGTAAACATTGTGGATTTATAGTACGAGTAAGGGATGTGTAAATAACTCAGTGTTAAGACAAAGGACAACAAACAAAAAAACAATGTAGAACCAGAAACATTAACAGGGGGATATTGTCAGGTTATATTTGAAAGCCTCCAGGTTCTGTGTCTGATTTTTTGTGTTGTGGGTTAAACTTTCCAGCAGAGGTAGAAAGCAGTTTCTTTGCACACTATGTCCAGAAATTTGAATCAATACCTGATTGGTATAAAATGTGACCTCCCCTGCCCTCTTTATATAAAAATACATGTTGAGTACCTCCCTTGACTACATTGTTTTACAGAAAGCACAGGCTGGTAGTGACTAGCCTGTATTTGCCAGTCTCTCTCAGCTACTTCGACTGGATCTTCAGATGTCTGCAGGCCAAAAAGTGCACAAACTGTGAGCAAGAACAGGAGCGGTTACTCCTGGCTCGCCGCTCTGCACTAGGGACCGTTTCATTGGTCCGAGAGGAGGGCACTTACCCCGGCTGTCAGATTCCACCAATTGGCTCCTTGCTTGCGGCTGTCTCATTTGCATTACTAGTGCCGGCATTTGGGAAGGCCTGCTCCTGAACTCCATTGGCTCAAACTGCCTTCCGGCATTTCGGTTATGTTTGAAATTCAAACTAAATTCGACTGTTAAAAAAACAGTGTAAGGGGGGCTATTTTTTAATGATTAATTAAGAATGGATGCTTCCTGTGTCCTATCTGACACACCCACTTGTGCTGTCTGCTGCCAAACACATACCTACGTGTGCTGCTCCTCTGCAGCTGCTGTCATCTAACTCTCAGACTGGGACATGTTGAAAGCCAACCCCCCGCCCCCCCACCCATTTATCTTTCTCGGCCCCCATCATTGCTGTTGTCACCTGTTTGTGGAAGCAGAGTACAGGAAGCCATTCAGTCCATCCCTCTGAGCTCATTCCCTGGGAATGGAATGGTTTTTTTTCCACTTCTTTTTGTACCCTATCATGATACACCCTAGCTGCCTAGTGCAGACGAGCACTGCATAGCGAGTGAGGCAGTAACGCTGGATTGGGGGGGGGGGGGGGACCGATCTCCTTTTCCTGATATCCCTAAATAGTGCGCTAGCAGACTGAGTTCGCATTTCGAAGGGATCCTATGTGTTGAGAATTGACATGTAAGTTTGTGGTCTGTCACCAGCCACCTTGTCTACACCTTCTTTACGTCTCATGTACCAGGTGCGCCCCTCCGAGCCCGATGGTCTGTGCCCAGTCTTGCCGAAGGGCAGTTAAGAGCTGACATCGTGAACAGGTTTTCACTGTATAATTAATTGCCATTGTAACTCTGTATGCTGGTGACTCGTTAAAGAGACCGCATCCCGAAAAAGTTTATTAAACGCGCGTCTTTTTTTAAATCGCAAGTATAATTGAAATGATGCCAGGGTCTGATGTAGATCTGCGGTGTCTTGTTCTTGTAATACAGCAGCACGTGGATTTGTGTCATTTCCTGTATAAGCCATAAACTTTTCATGGGGTGCTGGAGGGTTGCCGTACCAGGAAGTTTGGGCCCGGTGCTGGTGAGTTCGCAGCACGGGGTGCCTTAAAGAGCAGATCAGCAGCTTCGCTTGCCGCTGGGCTCCATGCCAGGGTGCTCATGTGAAGTCTGAGGGTTTCACTGCGGCTGTGAGGCTCGACCACGTCCCTTAAAGCATCTCTCCCCTCCCTAGTGCCATGACTGTCAGCCTTAATCTCAAAAAAAAAACCGCTTGGGCATTGTGGCCTTTCTTGACTACCCCCTTCCTGTCCCAGTACATCATGGGTAAACATGCATGCAGACACGCAGGACTGGAATCCACCTGAGGAAGAGAGGCCAGTCTGACACGTCCGCCTGAGAGCCGCTGTCTCTCCCGTGTCCTCAAGAAGTTATTTACTGCCAGCTGCTGCCGCAGGTCTTTGCTCTTCAGCCCTGTCACACACCATGGGAATTCCTCAGTGCTGGTCTGGTGGAGCCATGGGATTATCTGGTGGTCTGTTGGTCTGTTCCCTGGGTCGTCTCGAGCGTATTCTCATAGTCTTCAGGAGTTCTGTGGTGTGGAGTGGATCGCTCTCCTGAGCTGAGCACATAAACAGTGTTCAGTTCTGTCAAAGGCTGCTAGATGCCGATGTGTAGTAAGAGGATTCTTAGTAAGCGGCTGGTGGCTTTTTAACCCCGGAATTCAGTGATGATCTGGCACTTTCCACCAGGCTTCCAGTGAGAGAGGTTAATCACTGATGAGGTGGTGACTTTTTATTATTTTTAAGGGAGACTTAGGTCTATGAGTCAATCCGCCCCTGTACCGAAGGGCCCCTCGTGGGACGACCGTCTTGGAAAGCCAAACGCTTGGTCTGGACTTGATCTTCTCAAGCTTCATTCCCATTGTCATGTGAACAAACACCACTTCACGTTTTCACCCACTTTCTTTAACGACACCTAATTCAGCCGACACATGGGCTTATGACTCCTCTGCTGTTCATTTTTATTGTGTTCTCCCTGTCATTACCCTTTATGTGAGTAAAATACGCTAATTCAGGTAAGTGCTTTGTATAAAACCTGCACCACTGTGAGCCCTTCTGCTCCGGAACCACCTGACAGAGTACACCAGCTCCTCTTTTCTTTTTTCTCTTTTCTTTGCTTCCACCTGCTCTCCCAGATTTATGGTATGAGTTGTATACATAAATCGCATCAATTCCAGCTGTGTGCACCTCGTCTTACATTGCCCATAACATTCCATAGCGTCAGTTAATCAAATAGTGAATCTAAAACTGAATCTGTTTCCCATTGTCCATAATCAGAAAATTATTTTTGTATATTGGATATTGATTGTTTGAAGCTTTTTTTTTTATGGCGCGGGCCAAGGATTTTTTAGTTATGTGTATAACATCATTTGCCTGATTTTCAATAATGTATTGTGCTGCAGTACATGCTTTAGATTTTTTGGCTGTTTTGTGGCGGCATGACGAATCAGTGGGTGACAGACGGATAACGCCTCCAGCATTGAGGTGTGTGGGATTTTCCTTGGATTCATGTGGGTTTCCTCTGAATAGATCCATTTCAGCTAATTGGTGCCCCTAATTTGCCTGTAGTGAGAGTACGTCTGTGCACATGCATGCCCTTTGGAACACTGGCACCCCTTCCCAGTCGCTTCCTCCTTCCTTATTCATCCTGGGATAGGCTGTATGGGATAAGCGCTCGGACAATGGATGGATTTTAGCAGAGCTGTCTAGAATAACCTATTTTTCTCCCCCTTTGTTTATTTTTAACAACCTTTTTACTAGCTACTGGCCTATATGCTTTGTTCCTAATCTTATGGGCGATGCCAGCCCAAGATTGCAGAGGTTAACGCTCTATGGACCTGGCGATGGCTGTTTACCCCGGTCGAGTACACTGTAGTGCGGTGTCGACCATTTTAAAGGAATGGGGTGCTGTTTCAGCTTCAGTCATGTGATGGAATCCCCTCTAGCCACTGGGAGCAGACCCGAAAAGAGCTACACAACACTGGAAATGATTGTTTTTAATCCCCATAGCTTGAGTGAGTGTGTCTGGCTAATAGGAGACATAACACCAACGAGACACAGAGAAGAACCAGGCTGCAGTTTTCAAGAAATATATTTATTATTCACAGATGCAGTCATAAATTGAGAAATGAGTGAAACAAAAAATTGTGCTGTGGTCTCTAAAATTTTTCTGCGTCTGTAAGATGCCTGGGTGCTGGTCGTGGTGCTGCCTGTGCTTGTGAATGTTTCTCTTCAGTTTTTCAGTCTGTTCCTTTTGGTTATCTGGCCTCGACGTTTCCCGTAGACTGGTGCCTTCCCGTCCTGGTCTCCAAGCCATATATGCTAAATATGGCTTAATTCACTTGTAAACCTCAAGAACAATGGGCCTGTGTTTAGACGGCTGTGAGATGTTGCTGTTGCGAAGTGACGTTCTTCATGCCTCTGCACCTGATGATTTGCTAGTAAGGTTTTGAGTCGCCTGAGGAAATGTGAGAGGATTGTCATTCAACACAAGCCCCGAAAGCTTGAAAAAAGACGAGCGATGATAAGCAGATGACGTGTGGAAAGAAATCCCATTTGGGGAAGGAGGAGATCTACTGGTGTTCAGGAGGTATTCCAGGGAAGAAATTCAGGTCTCCTCTCTACTTCTGCCTTACAGTGTGAGAAACGGGATACAGAAATGCTTTTGTTACGGCTTTCAGAGGTTGTGTCCGTAAGTGACGTGGTCCTCACTTTCCTTGAGAAATATGTTCTTCTTGTTGACTGTTCAGTATATTGTGTGCTTGTGTTTTGCTGAATCTGGCCATTTTGATTGGAAAAATATTTTATTGTGAGTGTGTTTGTTTTTTTTGCATATTTATTCAAGACCAGGGTGGGGGGTGTGTGCAGCTCTGCCCCCTGTTTGTTGTGTAAATCATCTCCTCTTTGCCTTTCCATCTATATCCCGTTCACCTGTCTCCATCTCCACATCTCCCAGGGAACGCAGCCGACACAAGTCACGCAGCAAAGACGGCAGCCGCTCCGAGAAGTCGGTCACCATCAACGCCCCGCCAGCTGAACCACTCCTGGGAGACTCGTCCGTTCGCGGAGAGGAGGTCCAGGTGGGTCTGCTAAACTTACCGAGGGAATAAAGACAGACTTTCTTTGTCTCAGCCCCTACAGCAGCGAATTCTCAGAGGAAGCGATCTCAATTGGCCTGCCTATTGTTTGCCTGGCGATTCTGTTGATGAGGTCACCCTTGGTGTAAATAAAAGTGTCTTCATGCGCAATAAAAGCCCATTAATCCCTCCACAAATCAGAGCGGTTGGGTCTTGTTAACGCTCTGAGTTTTTACAGTTTTACAGTTTTGCCTGCAGACGGTTATTGCTGTAATTACAATGTTACAATTCATGTGGACAGCTGGATGGAAACAGGCAAAGTCATAAACACTGTTAGTGTACATGTTACTCCTGACATCCCCTAGTATTTTTTTGCAAACTTTTAATTTTTTTTTTCAGGATCATGCTCTGTAGTTTTCATTCTCATTCCCATGAGAAATCGGTGACATTTTGTTGTCCAGATGGAATAGATTGTACGTTGTATAGCAAATAAAAAAAACCTAAATCTCCCTGATGGGAGGTCTAGTCACTCAGTGCTTAGTGCTGCTGCCTCTAGCTCCAGGTTCGGGGTTTTGATTCCCCCCCCCCCCCCCCACTCTGTGTGTGTGTGTGATGTTTGTATGGTCTCCCCCCATCGCCCGGGTTTCCTCCGGGGATTGCAGTTTCCCCCCTCCCAAGACATGCCATTAGGCTAATTGGTGCCTCTAAGTTGCCCGTATTCTATAGTTGTGCATGTGTGAGTGCGTGTGTGCCCTGTGATGGACTGTCATCTCATCTAAGGTCCCCCCCCCCGGTCTAGTGCCCTATCTGCCTGGGACAGGCCCCAGGGCCCCTTCCACTCTACCCAGGATAAGAGGATGGATGAGTATTTCCATGACGGAGAATTGGGTTTTTCGTAAAGCCTGTTTAAAATTTCTCCATTCCCAATGCGCACAGTATAATTTAGTGTTTTCGTATTTAGGATGAGAAAGAGTTTAATGCTCCCTCTTAGAGATAAATGAGTGTTCTGTTTCTAAATAAGAGCCAAATTAATTTATAATGCCAAAAACAACAGTGCTTTAGCCGCAAATTAACCCACTTTATCTCTGTTGGTGTCGTTCATTAACTGCTAGCTTAGACACCCTTGTTTGAGGAAGCCTGTTTGCTTGGGCTCTTAAGAGCTATTCTGCTAATTTATTGTGATGTAGATGCTTGAGAGGGCCGCAGAGACTCTGGTCGCTCTGATGAATGGGCCGCCGGTCTTGCTGGGCTTCGCCGAGCTCGGCCTCAGAGAGAGGCTTCGGTCCCGGGGCTCTCTGGGGTTTCCTGTCTGGGCCGTGACCTCGGCTGATAGAGCTTACATTCCCGGTCAAGCCAATGACTGGGTCCCGTCCTGGCAGAGACCCGGAATCCGGCTCACGCTGCACTGTCAGAAAAAAGAGAGCCAATTTGTACCTTTGCTTGCCACTGGGGCCGAACCCTCAAGGGCCCGCCAGTTGTACCCTAGCTGTAGGTAAATGTACCTTTCAGTCTCATTCTTTACATTTATCTGATGGTCTTTTTTATCCTAAGGGTCAGCTTTGGCAGGTATCGTGCTCGGAGAAGTGGTACGATGTAGAGCCACACACAGGGGTAATTTTAATTTTTTTTTAATCTGTCGTTCTTTTTAGAGATTCCAGCGCATGCTGGCTGCTGGTTTGGAGACAGTTAGCCTGACTGACCTAGTTGGCTTTCATTCACAGGGTGAGAGACATAAATGAAGGGAGGGAGGGAGAGAGAGAGAATGAATCCAACTTGTGCTCTTGTGAATTTCTGAATAAGAATATGCAGTTTTGTTACTGAGCGTGATTGCCACAAAACAGCAGTTGCAGTGTTTTTACGTAATAATAACGTAATTGTTATTACTAGATGCAGTGCTTTTGTACAGATTCACCTGGATCTGTCATATGAGCTTGTTCATATGAGCTTTCATTGCGTTCAGGATGATTTCAGATTGAAACACGAATCACACGCACACCCACGGTGTGCATTGGAGCAGAGCTTCACGTGTCTCGTTCAAGCTCGTTTGCGCCTATGGCAACATGCAGGAAGATGATGCCCCCGCCAATATAAACTTGTAGATGTTCCTACTGAGGAGTTTATGGTTTTATTTTTTGCACTCCAGTGAAGGGTTGAGAGTGTCTACGTTTGTGTAATTGCAGAAATGTATCTAAATGCAGTGAATCCAGTGAAGGTAGCTGGATTTTGGCACGAAGCTTGCAGAACTTCTGTGTTACACGGCACTTTGAATGACGATAGTTATCCGGTGGCGGTCATGGATAATGAACATGTGGGAGCTGACAGCAATGCTAGAGGTGGTAATGGTAGTTTGCGAGCGGTGGGTCATTCAGTTGTTATGACGGATCCTTCGTCTTCACGGTTGCTGGTCCAGGCGCCCAGAAGGACCATTGTCTGATGTTCTTAAGCTTCAAGTTTAACCTGAGCAATCTGTGAAACATCTGGAAAATCTGTATGAACAGGGAGCACCTCTTATGTCGTGTTAGATAAAAGCAAATAAATGTGATGTTTGTAGATGGGCCGCCTGAGGCATGAATTGCATGAATGTTACTGCTGTCTGGTTGTAAGCAGGACGTCTCTGTGTGAGATTTCTGTTTGATGCAGAAATGTGGTGCGACATCCTCTCTGACTTTCTCTTTCTCGCTCTGTCACTCGTGTCCCTGTCTTTCCCTTTTTCCTGGGTCACCCTTCCTCTCGTCCCATACATCTCTGTAGATCACCCTCGTCCGAGAGTCATGAATGGATTGTAATTTAACACCAGGGGGGAACTCTTTAGAGGGTCTGTGTTTTCCAGCCCTGGGAGAGACTTGATGTAGCGTGGGCGGGGGGGGGGCACCAGGGTTCAAAGCCTGCAGTCTGGCCTATAGCCAAGTCAAGACCTATAGCTAAACAGATATATGGTGCTTTGGCTAAACAGATATTGGGTGATCTGTTCTAAGCAAATCCCATTTTTGAAAGCGGTCCATTGTAGGATATGGTGGATGGTGTAACAGGCTCATGGAGGATGTGAATTTGAGCCCAAGGGATTTGCCGTCAAATGGAGACTCGTTCAGGTGCAGGGAGTGTGAGAGCACAGGCCTGGAATGGGGCAAAGCGGTTGACACAGTCTCGGGGCGCTTCGGAGAGTAGTTCTGAGCTGCGCACGGCCTCACCCTGGCCGCAGAGAGAGCGGCGGGTGTGGCTTTCCGCACGCTATTCCTGCGGCGTCGTTAGGTCATCTCCCTGCCGCTCCTGTGCATGTCTCTGTTCAGGAAGGCTCTTTCCCTGGTAGCGTGTGTAACTGGTGTGTGTCCACAGCCCCATCCCACCGAACTTGGCGCCCCCTTCACCCATTATCTGTAATTTTATGCACAAAGAAGGTTAGTGGGACTCATTCTGACTCACCCATGACTCACTCATGACTTCCTGCAGCAGTCTTTGAAGTTCATTTTTACCCTCCCCCCTTTGTTCATGAGGGCATGACCCAAATTTGGCACATATTTACCTTGTCATCAGACAAACCGTCCTGTCATGAGGGCCTCCTGTGTTTACATGGAAGACAACTCCCGTAATCACTTCGATCAAGCTAGCGCTTGTGGAATTACGGTTTTTGTACGAATAATATGCAGCCGAGTGACTCGGGGGCAGCATGGAAACACCATTAAGGGTTACGGTTTGTGCTGCACAGATATATTTTCATCTAACATTGCAGATACCAATAACCAACACTGATATTCGGCTAAGCTCTGAGTTCTACAACTCTAAGCAACCACATCATACAATGCCGGCAGAGAAACATTACCACAGTAGTGCCGACTATGGAGACGGTAGCGAGGTTCTTGTGGTGAATGAGCCAATAAAATTCCCCGTTCTTCAAAATGGAAGATGACTGAATGCAATGCTATTATTTCCCAATGCAATAACTTCCATTATTTTCACACTTGCGTCTTTAGCTCTTGTGCTGCTAACATTGAATATTGATTAATATCGAATTATGAGCTAACAATATCGACCAAGATCAACACATCAGACCAATGTCAATGTCTTGATTTTTAACGAATGTCGGCCAGTACTGATATATTGTACATCTTTAATGATACTGTGAAGAGCTGCAAAGGTCCCCTTGCCTCACACATGAATCGTCAGTCTGATGTCCCCTCATTCGCCTGCCCTGCTTCCTGTCCCCTTTTCCACGCAAATGCGGCAGTCCCTGGCGCTGACACACGCAGCATCTGCTCTCAACCTAAATGGAGGGGGGAGTCCGTCTGCTCCGTTTCACACCCAGCAAACGGGACATATTGCTGACTGACCCTGGTCCCTCGAGCACTCTATGGGTCCTTTGATTGCAGCATCTTGTCCAATCGCATTGAGGGCCACTGGCACGCAAACTAGCAGAGCAGCACGTGCTACCAGGCAAATGCAATGAGCGTATCGGCTGAATGGCTTGTTCAAAGATCAGAAAAGCCAGAGTGTCTGACAATGAACCGACATACAAATACGGTTTATTCTCTTTCATAAAATGCTGGCAATGACCATTTATAGTTTAGAATCGTATAGAATCATAGTTATGTGTAATATCTCAGTCATGCCTCAGACCTCACAGGTTGCACCAGGTGAGTAACACAGACGGACACATGCTGGATTACTAATAAGAACTGGTAAGTCACTAGTGTCCTCAACAGTGAATACCCGTGCAAAACTATCATTGAACTCATTTACTATATCAATGTCGTTTTCAATTATAAGACCCTTACTATCCTGCAGATTAGTAATTTCAGCTTTTAGAGTTCTTTTAGAGTTCTTTTAGAAACCTCTGGAATGAAAGTTCTATTTGTGCATGCATGCAGCGCCACAGAGGGCGATGACCTGGACTAGTGAGGCGGGTGATAGGAATTCTATTTAAATCACGTCCGGCCTGCTCTAACTGTACCCCAGGGGATGTGGAAATCCTGTCCGTGAGGTGACCCCCCTCCCGTTTAGAGGAACGCACAGGTTCATCCCCGCCTCCGCTGGCCGTTTTTTCGTGCGTTTGGTCTTTACGGTGATCAGGTTTCACAGGATTTTCTGCCAGTTTCATAAAAAAAAGAATGGCCACACCCCAAGATCATGTTTCGGCTGTGGGATTTTCTTGCTGTCGTGTGTGTGTGTGTATGTACACTTGTTCCTGTAGGTCTTTGTTTGATGAGGGGTGGTTCTCCTGTGCCGTTCCAGGAAGTTCTTTTCCCTGCCACCTTAAATGATTGTGCTTTGTCTCTAATACTCTTCAATCAGTCATCGGTTTGTACATCATTCATGGCCCGCATTATATTTGTCATCCAAGTGAAACGGTTACTTTACTTTAGTACGAGTTGTTGCTCTTTTAATTCTTCTAGGCAAATGCATCGCGCGGTCAGTACTTTGCAAGTTTTACTAAGGTTAATCAGAGGCAGCTCTAGATTATTTTTTTTTTTAAAGCCAATGTAAAGCACCTAAATTAGGACCCTATAACTGCTAGATAATCTCTTTATCGCTGTCCGTTTGTTTTACATGTTTACCAGGTTATTATTTATTACTAACCCTTATGTGTAGCCAAGCTTTCACCATGAATACAGACCTGTCTAGTAGCGTGGTATGTAAACTCGGTCATCCAGCCTTTTGTTCGTGTTGTCCTGATCGCACTGTGAAAGATTAACCACCATTCAGGGCTCTGAGCCAGATGACGTCAGCTAACGGTGTGACCCCTCATTCGACTCCGTCATTCCAGGGGGAACAAGGCCAAAACGAGTTGGATTTGTTTGTTTTTCCCACTCAAATCAGGAGCTCGTATCAGGGCGTCAGCTGTAAGATGGGGTCACGGGGTTTGACATAATAAATAACTCATTGAGGGGTGGGGGGGGGGTGGACTTAGTTAAAATCATTTGCCATTAAGTCGTGGTATTAGGATTCTGACTGGTGTTATAAAACCACAATACGTGCACACAGTAGTTATTGGCTCAATGAAAGAAATCCTGCATCTTTCTTGATATAATTTGTTCACATTAAAAACCCGCTACTTTCATGCTTAGTATCCTTGGTCCCTGTTTGATACAGAGTGATATGGGTTATATACTGTAGCCGCGAAACACTTCACCATCTGCATAGTGCTATTTATCAAACCAGCCACATCTATGCAAAACATTCTTGTGTAAGACTTTGGCAGCGCGGCACTGAATCAGTCACAGGATACTGTGTCTGACCAGCTCACTGACAGCTGCCTTTGGTTCTCTTGGTTCCTGTTCTGGATCTGGGCCCAAACCTTCACTGATTGTGTGACAGTTTATCAAGATTGCAGTGGCGGGGGTGTGGAGGGGTTGGGAATTAAGGGCTAGGACCTCGCGGTATGTTCCGGTAGGGCCAGAAATGCAGTATACCTAGTTAAGGCCTTGTCCTCTACCTAGATAGCTGTGAGACTGAGGTTCCAGTGGTGGTGAAGACGCAGGTCTGCCATGTTTCTGCTGGATGTTTATTAGCACAGTTCGGAAGCTCCTCCCATCCAGTCTAACTCAGCCTGAAAGTCATCTAAAGATGAAAGCGTGGGGGGTGTAATTGGGCTTATCTCAAGTTTCATCTGGGACTAGTGATTCTGATTTTGTATATTCAAACAAAATGCTTCGCTGGGTGAAAGAACAGGCCAGTGTAAACCGATTAGTGCCGAAGGGATGAAGCACAGAAAGCGGAGCTTTAGCTGATTTGCTCCTTGAAAAGTATCTCCCTGCGACGTTCAGGCTGAGGCCTGTGAACCGGAGGTCGCTGTCCTTGCGAAGGCGTGAGTGGTGTGATGCGGACGGTGGAGACCCCAGCTCTGCTGTGGACTTTCACTTCCTTTCATTTAGACGCCATGAATAAGAGGAAGGGGATAAGGGTGGGGGCCTCGGGGGCTGTGAGAGCAGGAATCTGGCGTGCACATCTACACATGATTTTTTTTTTCCGTGTCGTTGCCACCGTCCCGTACAGTCTGTTCTCCGGCTTCTTCTGGCAGCTTCCACGTTCTTCCCCTCACCGCCGACTGTTTTCCGGGAGGCGACGATGATCTCTGTGTCCAGCTCAAATGAGAGAAATGGCTGTAATACAAAATATGCCAGAGTGAAGTGCAATGTGCACAGCGGCACTAATGTCACCGTAACAATAGGAAGCAGTTTACTGTCTGGCTTATTGCCGTAGAGTGTGGAAAGGCAATAGTTAAGTCACGGTGCCTTTTCATTTAGCTCACAGCAGCTCTTTAGAAACGGGGAAATTGTCCCTCTGAAATAGCGCCCTGCTCCTTCCTCTAAAATCCACCTGGTTCCCGTTTCACAGAAGCCCCCAGTGATGTGGCCTAACCCTTCCTAAGGGCTGTGGGATTCAATAGAATTATAAAGAACATACAATGAATAGAGGAAAAGGAGAATATAGCTTAAAGCAGGGCATGATGAAGTTGAGGGGTTAATTATACAATAATGCCAATACTGATTTACTAATGTTTAATAACACAGTGTCTAATATAATGCAGACACTAAAAACGGCAACTGGTAGACAAGAAAACAGGTCAAGATGACCTCGTCCTAAATAGATTGAGGGGTTAATCATTTAAGAATGCAACTAATAATTCTTCCCGACAGTAAAAGAACAGGAACCGAGCAGGGCAGGAGGGCCTTGTTCCCGACAGTAAGAGAACAGGAACCGATCATGTAGCTGATACTTATTTTTACTCTTTTCTGGGGACAGGCACACACACTAACTAGAGCAAAAGTCAAAATCTGTGGTAGTCACGTAGGTGGAAAAGTACAGAGAAGGGGGGCCACACCCCAAAAGGCCTATAAAGACCTAGAGCCGACACCTATGGTTCGAGCATCTTCCTGTACATGCTGAATGTATGTCAGATCGTTGCTCCCTGATTAATCAGAATAAACTGGTGACCTGCAACCACTCCTCGACTGTGCAGTGAATCTCTTCTCATCAACGGACTCCGGCGGAGATCTGACTCCAACAGGGCCATTGTGCTCACCGACGTAGCGCTGCACGGCCTGGCCGTCTTTAGTATCGAGTGCTGTTTCGGCTTCTAAGTGGCCATTGTCACCCTTGTTCTGGAAAAGTGAAAGAGGCCCAGACCACGGCTTGAGAGGCAGCCGCTTCTCGGTACGCTGCGGTCGCGTGGCTGCAGAGCATCATGGGAGCTCGTCCGACTGCGTCTTTTGGTGGAACCTGGCGATTTGGGGATATGGCGCTTGCTAATGACCCTGTCACTTCATTCAGACACCCTGGGGTGCTTTTTGTGTCACAAAACAGGGAAGGAGAAGGGTGTGTGCTTGCTTGCTTTTAATTTCCTTTTTACAAAGCTGAACCACCTGTGAAAGTCCGTCTCATATTTCATAAGCAGTCGACGGTGGGGGGTGGGGGGGGGGGGGGCATTGCAGTCCTGGCGCGTCGCCAGATATCCCTTCTTCTCTCCTTCTTTTCCGCCCACTCAGAGTTGCTCTGCAGGTCAGGTGACTCCCCTGCCTTGGGTGTATAGGCTGGTAGCCATCACGGTGCGTATGACTGAAACAGAGCAGTGTCCTCAGACAATGGGGAGTGATCGTACTTAGCAATCAGGGTCGTTTGTTATTAAACAGCAGACAGCAAGGATGTAAAATGGCTGGAGAATGCCAGAAGACAGGCCGGGTGGGCCTTACATATTCTCCCCCCTTTCTGAGGGTATGATTGACTGTGGAAATTGATTTGGATGTAGCGGCTGGAAAGAGGTTGGACCGTCCCAATAGAGTGGAACCCAAAGACTGCATCCGTGGTATCTGAGTGGCCCCTATCCGAGCAGAAAAGTGGTTTGTTCCTAGTTCTGGATTTATAGCTGTTGTCAAGGCCACACAAAGACATTGCTGGGCCCCTGAATTTTTTTACTGAATGCATCCCCACCCCCCCAAACCAAAGCTACCATTATCCATGCTCACAGTCATGAGCCCCCCCTAGTGCTGGGACCCTGAAAGTCTTCCTCTTTCTCCTCTCATCTGGGCTGTCACTCCTCTTTCTCCTTCGCTGTGCAGCCTGTATATTTTTCTTCCTGCTGTCACACGCCATGTGCTGGACCTTGGTCTATCCAGGGAAAATGACAGGTTACTCCGGGGCATGAGGAGGTGGCCCATTCTGGCGTTTGCTTCCCCAGCCCCCATTGCCCTATCCCCGTCCAGGTGTGAAGCACGTGGAGCAGGCCACGGCACGTCAGACCCCTAGCCCGGGGGGTACGTGAGCGGGCTTCCCTGGAGCAGTACCTCCCTGTTGTTAAAAGACCTCCGTTTCATTCCGATGGCTTGCGTAGAACCTTAAGGTGGAGCTGCTCTCAGAGCATGCTGGGAAGTAGGCATACCGTCACGCCCTCTGAACCACACATGCCCATTATCAACTGCGGGAGAGCAGTCGACGGCCAGGGAAAGGCCAGAGAGGTCCTTCAGCCTTGAATTGAAAGCACGTGGAAGGAACTTTGCGTGTGTGTGTGTGTTTTTCTTTTCCAATGGTGAATGGCAGGTTCTCTGTTTTGACGTAATTAGCTTTTACCTTATCTCCACCTCTGTAGTCAAAAATCCAACAATCACACACTTCCCCTTTACCCCATGGAGCGACAGAGGTCATCGCCCACGTAAAGGCAAAGGCAGACTTCGCTGTAGGTTGTTATGACTGCATTGTTACGAACTTGCTTTATTATTGTTAGGGCCTTTGCTTTCAAAAGCGTCCTTTTTGAAAATCTTTGCCTCACATCGCACACAATCGTCGGTAGGTTAACTAGCAAAACTGGCAGGCCCTTTATCCTCTCTGTGCCCCCCCCCCCCACGCCCCCACGTCCAGCCTGTCCAGGGCCAGGCTTGCTCCCATGAGTGCAGCACGGAGGTAAGCTATCCTCTTCCTCCAGACGGTTCTTTTGTGTTTTGTTATAGCTCATAAAAGATTGTATTTAAGCCTTTCAGTGGGCCGTTAGCAGAGTGTGGGAAAACTCAGTAAAGGGTGTCGAAGGGCCTCAGCTGAGACTCTCTGTCCACAAGGCAGACTGTTGGCCTGCATAACGGCAAGATGCCAGAAACCGTCAACAGTCACATAAGTGGAGGATGTCTGGGACAATTACTTATCACTTCATTGTGTGTCTGTGTGTTTTTTTTAAGTCACAAAATTGATCTTGTGAAAAGTATTGTTTTAGTAAAGTAAGAAGGAACAAGCTGTCTTGCATTTCAATTATTATTCATGTGTATTATTTTAGTGCCGGGTTATAGATTGATCATTTCAACCAGAGTGGACATCTTGTTGATTCTCCCATAATCCTTTGCTTGGTTTACACTGTAGCTAAGTGTTGGCGTTAAGGCTCTGCATGCTTCGCTGGCTTCTGCTTTTGTTCTCTCTCCCTTCCTTGAGCCCTGAGCAGCACTGCCAGGCATGACACAGCACTTTATTTCTCCTGCAGGTAATCGGGAGCTTTTAATTTACCATGCCGGCGGCCATTTCTGGCACGTTCTCTCACTGCATTCGAAAGGACTTTGCCCATGTCATCTTAGATCTTATTAAGCGTCTGGCCCAATACTGGGCCAGCAGAGTATAAAAATCACTTTAAAGGCGTTAAATCACCATACCGCAAAATGTGTCGAAGTTCTTCACTTATTACATGCAGACGTATGCAGAGTTGTTGTTGTTGTCATTATTATTATTATTATTATTATTATTATTATTATTATTATTATTCTTTACATTCACATATGTTCCTGCTAACAGGTATATTGTTCTAATTCGTTATTCCACCCTACGGCATGTTGGTTGTTTTGTTGAACCCTTACTGCGTTCGACTGTCGTCTAAAAGATGAATGCTGCGCTTGTTCTGTTTCTGTCTTGTTTTGTAGATGTGGTCACGGTGCTTCTTTTTTTTTTAATTAAGCCACTTACAGTACAGGGAAGGGTCACAAATTGTGTGCGCTCCCTGGGATTTGAACCCATGACCTTTGCCTCGTTAACGTAAAGCTGTACATGTTTAGCTACTTTTGAGATTTGTACTCCGACGCGGAAGTGATTGAAGCCTGTTAGTCTAAGCACTGCTTCTGAGCTCTGTGTTTAAGGTCAGATTTGCCCCCTTTTTTAATCGCAGGATGACAACTGGGGCGAGACGACCACGGCGGTGACGGGCACGTCGGAGCACAGCCTCTCGCAGGATGACATCGTACGCATCACCAAGGACATGGAGGACAGCGTGGGCCTGGACTGCCGGCGCTACGCGGCGCTGACGGTGAGCGCGGTGCTGGGCCTGCTGGTGCTGCTCACCCCCATCGCCTTCCTGGTGCTGCCACACGTGCTGTGGAGGCCGCAGGACTGCGACACGGCGTGCCAGGGCCTGCTCATCTCGCTGGCCTTCAAGCTGCTCATCCTGCTGCTGGCCGTGTGGGCGCTGTTCCTGCGGCCGCAGCGCGCTCGCCTGCCCCGCGTCTTCGTCTTCCGCGCCCTGCTCATGCTGCTCATGCTGCTCGTCGTCGTCTCCTACTGGCTCTTCTACGCCGTGCGCATCATCCAGTCGCAGGTGAGCGTCACCCCGTCCGAGCGGGCCTCACATAATATGTATCGAGTGGGAGGTATATATTAGCGGTATATGGCTCAGTGGGTTAGGGTGCTGTTCCTTCAAGGAGATGGTTGTTGGTTCAAATCCCAGGGTCAGCAGAGTGATGTCACTGTTAGACCCCTGAGTAAGGCCCTTAACCTGCAGATGCTCCCTAACCCTAACCCTAACCCTTAACCTGCTCTCTTTCAAACATGTATGTCACTTTGGATAAAAGCATCTGGTAAATCATTAAAATGTGATGTAAACGTGCCTGATCCTGGGTTACATCCTGCCTCATGCCCATAGCTCCCGGGAAGGGCTCCAGGCCCCCGCATCCCTGAATAGGACTAGTGGGTATGGAAACTGAATGATAATGTACATATACCAACATGTCGCATCCTTTCACAGATATTTTTTTTGTTTCTGATTCTTTAACTTATATTACATTAATTATTTAGTTGACACTTCTGTCCAAAGAGGCATACAACAGCGGATCAGGTTCAGACGGTCCCTGGAGCGATTGGCCACTGAGAGCCTCGCTTAAGCGGCCAACGCTGAAATCACTCTGCCGACCATGGAATCGCATAAAACACGCTTGGTGGTTTGGTGGCTTGTTATAAAGGTTTATAATCTGTGGGATCGACAGTCCCTCCAAAATCCGGAAAACACCGGTTTTATAAAACCTCTTCTGATTTACAATCCCCCCCCCCCTAGTATATCTATTGCCTAATAAATAATGTGCAGGAGAAAAACTGAAGTGACGGATACCATCGGTTTGTCAACAATGCAATACAATGTAAATATCCCACTGTCACAGTGATGAAGGTGTAAAGCCCAAACGGTTGTGTTACACCCACGGTGGATCCAGCATATAATCAGGGCTGTAGGAAGCAGGGGGACGGGCAGGTACATGTACCCCCCAATATTTAATTTGGCTTCATTCGTCCACCCTATGAATGGACCTTTGTCTTTAAATTATTGTCTCCCCCCAGCTTCAAACTCTGTCCCCTGCCCTTGCACATAATAAAAGATATAAAGTGTAATGAAAGAACAGGAGCCGTCTAAGCTGAGATGATGCTTTATTTGGCATCTGCACAAGTATGAGTGCAGATACACTGGAATGCTTCTCTCTGCCCACCCCATCTTGCTCCCCGTGAGACACACATGCAAGTGAGAGTAGCTTTGGGGGGGGGGGGGGGTCACAGCACAGGGTTAGCCGGCGGGGGTGAGGTCGTGCTTTAAGGATCGCAGGCTGGAACTAGCGACTGAGCCGCTCACCACCCCCCGATCTTTATTATTTCTAATAAACGTCGTGCCCAGATGTAAGGGCGTGTTTCTGGTCTTTTATTAGCTTGATTAGGAAGCCGCAGAACTTCAAACCAGAGCTTGTAAAAGAGTTTGGTTCAGCTAAGGCATGCTGCCGGGGGGTGTGATGGCCCAGCTGCAGGCCCCCCCCCCCCCCCCCAGCGCGCAGGGTGTCCGCAGTGTGCCGTGTGTGTCGAGCACGCTAACGCCGCGCCTCTCCCACGCCCCCCCACAGGATAAGAACTACCACGGCATCGTGCAGTATGCAGTGTCACTGGTCGACGCACTGCTCTTTATCCAGTACCTGGCCATCGTGCTGCTGGAGCTGCGCCACCTGCAGGCCACCTTCTCCGTCAGGGTGACGCGCTCCACGGACGGCGAGACACGTCACTACAGCCTGGGCCAGCTCAGGTCAGCCACCCGCGGGGGGGGGGTTTGGGGGGGGGGCTGTGCAAAAGTCTCAGGCAGTTAAAGAACGTGTGTGAAGCGGTTCATCTGGGTACTGAGTGGATATTTGCTTTGGGTGGAAAAAAAATATATTAGAACATATGGAAATTAACAGTAACATAATAAAAACAACAATAATTTCTTTGCTTCTCCAAAAAGTTACTCATATCTAGCTGACTGGCTAGATGAATACCGCTTCAGTTCCTAAACAACTTCTCCAGACCACCTCAGCCATCCTGTGTATTCATTACATTTCATTCATTCATTCATTAAAAAAAGTCAATGAGATATTGATTAGCTGTACGAGCTGTGCTAGTGGAGTCGAAAAATGCATGGGCGTATTGGACGGTCGCCACAAACCCTGAAGTGATTTTAGGAGACGGGTTTGAAATTGGTAAGTTAAGTTAAATGCTTGACAGACGTAATACCAACCATTTTTATGTAAACATGAAGATCATTTAAAAATCATCATGTTTGACTGCCTACAGCTCTTGCACTGTACTTTACAGGTGTTAAGGACATAACATTAGAGAGCCTTGGGGGGGGGGGGCATAGAGAAATGGTCTAGCTTGTGTTGGTAACCTACCCATAGTTAAATCTGTTCAGTACAACAGCAAGCTTAAAAAATGCACAAAGTAAACATCAGTTTTGGAATAAAATTATATAAATGTGGAGTCTCAGCTAGATCCTGCTGCTGCTCTCGTACTGCAGCCTTGTGCATAAAAAGTCCAGCATTTTCCTGGCCTTGTTTATTTTTATTAAATAATACAATAAACGGTCCATAAACTAATGGAAAACTATGTGAAGTGATGGAATATGGAAGCTACCCAGCCCAGGGAGGGTGGGATCATCATTCATTCCACATCAATGACTGGTTCAGTATACTTTCCCTTATTTAGTCATTGATTCTCATTGGCTTAATTGATAGTGATTGACAGCTGGTCCCACCCATCATTCTTTTGATATCCTTTTTCCCCCAAGAAATGCATATATTTACATGCACACACATCACTTGAAGCGGTTGACGGGGAAGGTTGTCGTGCGGAGGAACGTCACTGTGCTGCCAAAGGCCTGCTGTCCCTCGCTAGGGGACACGTCATGTGGGGGGTACGATCCACCCAGTTCTGGGGACAGTACTGCACTATGCTGGCCCAGGTAAATAGGAAGCACATGGTGCCGCGAGGGTGCTGCCGGTAATTAGGTTAGACAGCAATGTGTGTGTCCCAGCCTGGGCTCTGCCCGTCTGCCCGCGGGGGGCACTCCGAGGCACAGGATCTGCATTATATCACTCTGACTGTGTCTGCAAAGGACACATCCTCCCTAAACAGCCAGCTAAAAATGGTCATTCTTATCTTAGCATGGGAGGGGAAAAAACCTTATCACTAGTGCTGTGGGGGGGGGGGGGGTGTTTTGGTTTTATCTTGTGAGAGATGTAGGATTCCTCAGTTTTAATGACCTCCTGGAACCGATTAGGTTATGAACAGTGTTGGGCAGTTCAGGTCAAGAATCTACAAATCCAGACCAAGATTTTGTTTTTACCAACCAGTTGAGCATAAAGAGTCACAGTGGCAGAGTAACTCACCTGCTTGGTAGAAACAAAATCTTGGTCTGGATTTGTAGTTATGAATTGTAGTTTTGCATTGGGCTTGTTGGGAACAGTGTTGTTATTCTCCTCCATTGTCTTCTGGCTTTCTTTATTCAATTTCTTTCTTTCCTCCCCCCCCCCCCCCCCCCCCCCCCCCCCCGTTCTGTATCTCCCTCTACTTCTGTTTTATGTACATGCAGGCATGCTGGGGGGGAGGCTGTAAAGGGCTTTGGGACAACTCTGTTGTGAAAGGCGCTATATAAAAATATATTGAATTTAAAAGATAAATTGAATTGAATTATTATAAACTAAAACTGAAATAAAAATTGATGCTACATAAAAGAAAATTCATGAACTGAAATAAAAATTAAAACTACGTTTGCAAAAGAAATATGTTGGACTTTAATTAGCAAGAAGCAGCCCCACGCCGCCGGCATCTTTTTACCTTGTTTTTATACAATATCGTCTCTTTATAAAGATGCTGTGGTTGTTGAGCTGCCCCATTCTTGCTCATCGCTTCCATGATTTACCAAACAGTCACATGTGGCCTGGTCCACTAACTGAATTTAATAAGCAAAAGGATACGGAGAATTTATACAGATGACTAGCAATATGCATCTCATTAATATATTAGCCATACTACTAATTTGCTTATCAAATTGTGGGCGAAAGTAATGTCCGTATGGTGCTGAAAAGCCAGTGTCCATGATCTAAAGCTCTGCAATAACATACAAGTTTTAACTTGGAAAATTAATTTAAACAGTCTGTCTGATTTTCTGGAAGAAAATGAATTGTTTAGATTAATCGACCAATCACTAAAAAAAGTCAGTAGATTAATCCATAGAAAAATACATGTTAATGGCAGCCTTGTGTGTGTGTGGTGGATGGAATTTTTGCATACTTTGGTAAAATCTGCATTTCAATTTTTTTTTTACATTCTTTGGTACAGAAAAGTTGATTAGTCATTAGATTGGCGACTCAGCAGGGTGATGTTAGTAGTTTCAATCTGTTTTCTGCTACTGTGAGATTTTCTGCAATAATTAGGGGGGAGGGGGGGGGCACTGGAAGTGAATATCTGAGCCTTAGCAGTGATAAGGGGGTGACGGTTATTGCCGACTGCGGGGCCTGGGGCTCTGGTTCCGCCTTCTCAATGGAGTGCATTGTGACCCCCCCTCTGCCCCCCCAGCAGGCTCACTGTAACCACATGCCTCTCCATTTAATTTGTCTTCCCTCAACGTGATGCTAGTTCATCGGTGTAAAAGGAATCATGAATCATAACAGTAATATGGTGTATTTTATAAATATGTATACATATATATTTTAAACCAAATTGTTCATGTATACAAACCTCAGTGGAGGGTCTTTAGTGAATCTCTGCGTAAAAGTGCAGTCTTGGAAATCCACCAAGGACATGATTCACAGCGATAATTGGTACTCAGTTCGATGTGAAAAACTCAAAAAAAAATTTAAAATGGTGGAACTCACTCAGTATCACTTGACTCCATTGAGGGGTGTGATGGACTGAGGAGATTTAGAGGTCAGATACCTTCTCACGCCCCTGTATGGAACGAGCACAGTCGTGGCACGGCAGAGTCTCTGCGGGTCTTCAGGACCAGATTAAAAGCTGCAGAAATCTCAAATATATTTGCAGTACAAGTGCTAAATAATGTGGTAAAAATGTTAAACTGGTGTAATGCTCTCTAAAGAGTGTGAGACAACAGGAGGCAATGCTGTCCCAGGAGAGAGGGTCATGTGACCAGGTTGTTTGTGTAGATTCACCTGCCCCAGGGTCATGACTGAAGGTATAACCTGTTTTTTCATACCTCTGGGGCCCCGTGTACCCAGCCTGACCCTGACCCTTACACGCTTCCTGTCTCCCGCTTAAATCCCGGTTGTTCCCTGATTTTATCTTTTTCTTTCTACATAAAACAGTGTTTCTGACTGTGAGTTTCCTCCATCTGCTTTGTTAGCCTCAATTAAAACATTCTTCTGCAGTCCGGTTCACCTTCTTCACCATAGTGATTGTTACAGACCACATTTACACAAATGCATAATGCCCTCTATGCATAGCTGTACAGTATCCTGGAATTCTGAGAGCCACTTCCAAGCCAAGTCTGAAATTATGATCAAAATATGGTTAAATGAGTGAATGGTCACCTCCTCATTAAGCGTCTCTGGAATGGTACTTATGGCCGTGCTTAACCCCTGTCCATCGTCTCCTCCAGCATCCAGCGTGCAGCACTAGCCGTCCTGGAGAACTATTACAGGGACTTTGCTGTCCACAACCCAGCTCTGCTGATGGCTGCCAAGTCTCGTGCCGCCAAGCATCTAGCCGGTCTGAAGGTCTACAACGTGGACGGTGAGTAGAGCAGCGGAGCTCCAGGTGCTCAACCTGGTCTCATGCGGGTATAACGAAATTTTCAAAATCTCATGATTTTTATCGAATTTTACACCCTTCAAAATGGTTCCTTTTTCCTTTGATGACAGCATTGCAGACTCTTGGCATTCTTTCAACCAGCTTCCAGATGTAGCCACCTGGAATGCTTTTCCAATAGTCCTGGCGATGTTTCCACAAGTTCCGGGCACATGTTGGCTACCTTGCTCTTACTCTACGATCCAACTTATCCCAAACCAGCTTTATAGGGTATAGGTCTGGGGATTGTTGTCTTTCCTTGTTCACAAGATAATACTTACTGCATAACCTTAAGATTTGTTATCTTGTTGAAAAACAAATGATTTTCAGTTAGTGTGTCCAGACTTACACTCTTGCTCTATATAAAAATCAGAACCAAAAATCCAGAACTAAGACTGCTGTAATGCTGTTTATTGTATTGGGTTTGATAAGGTAGACTATGAAAATTATTAACTATTTCATATTATTATTATGAATATAGAAACACGGTGACCATGAGTACTAAGATGGGTGAACCTGAATCGTGTAGGTCCACCTTAAAGAGGTGGACAGTCTACATAGGGACAATGTGCATCATCTCTGTGGGACGGTCCACTGCATTTCCATCCTTGCCCTACCATGGTAGAACCAGGTCCATGAGGAACCCGAATGGAAACGTCTGCCGCTGCCTCTGTCCAACAATCCCTTCTCTGAGGTGTGAATGTTTTGGGGGGGGGGGACAGCAGACCCTCTGTTTCTCAGTACAGTCAGTATCATTCCGTCTCCAGCTATGGCCCAGCCTTGAGCCCTCTTTGGGGAGAGGACGGCCTTGCCGAGACCCCATTCTGACTGTTTAAGCCAGGGGTCTCCAACTCCGGTCCTGGAGAGCTACTATCCAGTAGGTTTTCTGTCCCACTTGGCTTCTGATGAGCCACAGCTGTTCCTGTTATTTACCTGAGAACAGGTGTGGCTCATCAGAAGCCAGGTAGGATAGAAAACCTACCGGATAGTAGCTCTCCAGGACCGGAGTTGGAGACCCCTGGTTTAAGCTGTGCTGTCCCAGTACCCGGTTCATCACCAGTCCGTCTATCACTGCAGAGCAAGGCATGGCCTTGGAATACCTCTCCTAAGACCTTGAGCACCTTGGAATGTCTGACGTTAATCCAGGTCTTCCCGCAGAACTTGATATCTCAGGGTTTTAAATGGATTTGCCACACTTTAGGTGCCTAAATAACAACCCTGTGTCTTTTATGCATGAGACCGTTTCATGCCCCCCACCCCCCTTTTATAAAATAGCCGCAGATCCAAATAATTTGCGTTAAAGTACCCATATGAACTCCACATTAAAATTCCCGGCTCATTATCGGCCTTCTATTCAGAGTTACGGATTCCTTGCCAAGCCCTGATGAGTGGCCTCAGATTCTCGTGCCCCGAGGTATGAATAATTCACCAACCCTGACCTGAATAGGCATCTACAATGTAATACAGCCAGACCTTCACTCTTAACCCAGATTAAAGTCAGTTTTGGGCAAAAACGGCATGTCTTGAATATTAATGTAAGACCCCTGAAACTCTTAATAGTTAGAAGAAGGACTTTAGACAAAGAAATTGGGGAATGGGGGTTATTTATGTATTCAGGGTACTTGCTATAGAAATCCAAAACACATTTCTGCGTTGTGCCAGAACTAGAGCCCACTGATTGGCATGCAGACTGATACCCAGGTGTAACTCTTTGTTTCCACATTTTGTAAAAACAGCTTCTTTTAAAAATTAACTGTGTCCAGGAAATGTTTATTTGTAGGTGATATTTTGGTGCAGTTTAACAGAAGATGCATGAGATTCCTTTTCCAGATGTCTGAACGCTCAAAGTGCAAAGAGCGAAGGTCACATTAGCACGCACAGATACCTCCACACAAACCCACTCTCCAGCAGGAAAAGGAGCAGGCCCATCCTATGGGGGGCCAGCCCTCCTGTCTGTTTGCCGCTCGCTGTTATCTTATCGTGCAGGGTGGGGGCTGGGGGGGGCACACAGTAAGGCCGGCTGCACCCTCTTTCCAGCTTTGTAAGTTCGGATTGGCCAAATGTGGTTAATGTGTTGGCTAAAATAACCGCTGACAAAAGGAGATGGGCTTGTGAGGGGAGGGGGGGGGGTTATAAGCGAGGATGATTTGTAGCCCTGGACTGAAACATTCACTTTTGTAAGATATGAGTATCCCCAGATGTTTTATATGTGTAGAGCTTAGATGTTTGGTCAGCTAGAATGACGTCTCTGGAAGGAAGAGGATTGCAACATAGGGAGTCATATGGCGTGATGATGTCACTGCTTTGTAGACCTCCTGTGTCAGAAATGTTGGGAGGACCTTGTCATCAGGTCGTCATGGTAATGGGGGACCCAGCAGACGGGGCAGCGCTGGGCCTGACGCTGCCGACGGCCTCTGTGACAGCTGCAGGTGATTCACCATCTCCCTCCCTGACCACTCCAGGCCCGGCGAACAACACCACCCCCAGCCAATCCCGGGCCATGATCGCAGCCGCTGCCCGCCGCCGGGACACCAGCCACAACGAGCTGTACTACGAAGAAATGGATCAGGAACGGCGCGTGAGGAAGAGGAAAGCCAGGTGAGATGACGATGGCCTGTTCTGCAGCACTAAGATGGGTCCCACTGATCAGGGGCAGTTCTGGGGGGGGGAGGCAGCCCCCCATAAATATATACGCTATGACCACGAAGCAATATTTTAGCTACCCAAAAAAATTTAATAAAAACCACAATTACTGGAATATTTGGATATGAAGGCAAACAGCAAATCTGGGAAGGAATAGTGTGGGGAGAGATGAATTGGATTTGATGACCCAGTAGAGGAGAGATTGGGTGAGCAGGGGGTGTACAAACGAGGGTGGCAACAGCAGACAGCCGTGTGACTTGGGCCTCGTCGGAATAGGCTGGTGGTGGCAGTAGAGGAGGCCTTCACGCACATCAAGCGCATGCAGGAGGAGGAGCAGAAGAAGACCCCTGGAGAGGTGATGGACCCACGAGAGGCAGCTCAGGCCATCTTCCCCTCCATGGCGCGCGCCCTGCAGAAGTACCTCCGCACCACTAGGCAGCAGCACTGCCACACCATGGAGAGTATTCAGCAGCATCTGGCTTTCTGCATCACCAACAACATGACACCCAAGGTTGGTCTAGAATACCTCACCATTGTGAAGTACTTTTGATGTGACTACAGAGCTTGTTAGCTTGACTTATCCACTGTATGGCATGTTGCGACTAACGATCTTTTTGCAAGACAAGGAGAAACCAGCGATTGAGATGTAACTAAAACTAATGATTAATCCCTTAGCAACATAGAATAGAATAGAATATCCCTATTGTAATTGTATATGTACGACAAAACTTTGTGTGGACTCAACATATCATAAGAATAAATTTAAACACACACACAATATTAGAGAGCTGTACAGTAGAGATTCCTTCCCCGTTTGTGGCCACTGTTCAGTGGTTCTCTGGAGCGTGACTTGGTTTATGATTGTGCCTCATTGGCTCATCGCCCATCCCACTCTGCCTCTCCCCACGTCTGTGAGCTCAGGCCTTCCTGGAGAGCTACCTGAGCCCCGGTCCCACGCTGCAGTACGCCCGCGAGCACTGGCTGGCCCGGCACTGGACTCTCGTCAGCGAGGATTCTGTCACCAGCGGCCTGAAGGACGGATCCGTCTTTCTGCTCAAGTGTATAGACTTCAGCCTGGTGGTGACCACCAGGAGGATCCCCTTCATTAAGCTGTCCGAGGAGTTTATCGATCCCAAGTCGCACAAATTTGTCCTTCGACTGCAGTCAGAAACATCTGTTTAGAAATACATATATAAATATATTTTTAATTACTTTCTAAATTTAATTTTTTTAACCAGTTTTCTTTTTTTCCACATTTGTACATTTTTTCAGTTCAGTTTGCTGTTGTCCTTTGGTTTTATTCAACTTTATATTATTCATATATATCTGTATATGAATAAATATATGCTTTTAAATATATATATATATATTTTTTTTGTGTGTAGTTCTGGAGGAAGTGGCAAATTTGTAAGCTCTAAACACACAAAACTGAACAAGATGAAGAACCGGACTGTGTATGCCGGAGTGAGTTTTCACGTGAACCCTCACTACCTGCTACCCCCACCAATAAAGACAATTAGGGAATGGCGAAGAGCCAGAAGACAACAGGGTCTGTTGCTATGACTACGGACATTTTGTGGACTACTGACGACTGCAAACTGATAGTGGAAGTGGGGGAGCAGAGGATGAAATTTTCAATTACTTTTATTTCATTCCATAAACAAGAGGTTTGTGAGCACTCAGTATACCAGCGGTTATTTAATTATTATTATTACTGTTTTTTTTATACCTGCATTTTTTAAAATGACACTACCTGCAGCTGGAGTTTGGTTACGTCTTGAACAAAAACGTCTGGATGCTCACTGCTTCAGTGCGTTCTTACATGTTGTTATAGCAACGGCCCTTTCGAGTGCACCGAAATTATCTTGACCAACTACAATTGTTCAGGTGCATTTTCAAAGATTTTTTTTTTTTATTGAGGAACTGTATATCTGTATGTATGTATGTTTGAATGTGTGCGTGTCTGTAATATATAACTTTTTGTGCACATGAGGAATGTAAGCTGCTCGCGTAATTCACACACATTTTTTTATATAAAAAGAAAAAAAAAACGACTCCGATGGACACCCTTCACTCTTCTCTCATAGCTTTTTTATTTTAAATGAGAGCCCCTGAGAATCTACCAGCCTCATTGCAGAAAACACTCTTACTGCATTATCGCGACTCTTGCAGCAATCTGCTGCCACATTATCCCATGTTTAAAATGTCCAATCTGGTGTTCTTCATGCCCTGAGTCATGGCTTGTCCTTCCGATTAATTTTTTTCTACACACGAAACAAAGCCCGTGTCTGTCTGACCAGAAATTGATTCTCCGCAGTATTTGGTGTTTTTGGGGAATAAATTTGATTATTGCTCAGTTGTATTTTCTCGTTACTCCTGCTAGACCTGCATGTCTCTCTTGTTTTCCCGCACTCACCGTCTACATACAAATTTAATTTCAAGTTCCTGCTGCGTGTTTTCATTGTTTTGTGCAGAAAGGCCAAAGACCACTGTTACCTTAGCAGGTTTACGTTGCGTTTAATAGAGCCAGGTGACCCGAACTGCCTTTTTTCTTCTGCCAGGTACAGTCAGGCACCTCTACACATGTCCTCCTTCCCAGCAATGTGGACCCTATGCAAAAATGTGTGTAGCTTCGTTACATAGGAAGGAGTGGAGTTCCGTGTGAGAAACAAAAGCAGCGCATTTCATCCTACATCTAAGTAGCAACACGTATGTTTGAAAGTTCTGCAATCTCTAGTCAAAGTTACACAATTGCTATAAGAAGCCTGGAAAATGTTGTCAGTGTTGCATCAACTGTAGGGAGAACGTGCAGAGCAAGTAGCAAAGCTCACCTATCTGTATGGTGTATCTTGGATATCCCTGAAACATTAACACGTTAAAAAAAATCCACGAAAAGCTGAATTCTGTTTTGAAATCAGATCCTGATTTTCAGTTTGGGCTCATGAGTATTGCGCTATATTTATAGATATTAAACACATTTTTTTGTTTTAGTTTCTGAGTCGATCTTTAATTTTCCTGTGGTGGGGAGGAAAAGAACTGAACAGAGCAGCCTGTGTGGGCACTGGGAGGTGGGAGGAGCGACGTTTTCGGTGTCTCCTGTTGTCAGAAGTTTTATGGCAAAATTGCTATTGTTTTCTGGGGCAAAAAAAAAAATTGTGAGTCAGAAAAGTATCACAGCACTACGAGGCTGATAAAGTCCTGCAGTACCGTACTTGATTACTCTGGGAGAGGATGGTACATGTTGGCTGGGAAATTGATCAGCAGTGTTCCTGAGGAACATGTGACCAGCAGCACAGGTAACCGGACCAAAGGAGACTCTCTGGCATCTCGGGGGAATTGGGACATGTGCTTTACTCCTGCTTTGAGCATTGCATTGAAATGTAGTAATGTCCCCCCACACAAATATTTTCAATCAGTTCTGATCTGTTATTTTTAATCCACGAAGAGTATTATAGCAACAATGATGATCTTTTTCTGTAGGCATATACAGTCCAAATAGTAAAGCATGTTGCGCAGTTCGCACATATAATACACACAAGACTGGAACAGCCACAGCCTTCCCCAGTATCGCCACCTGATTTTTTCCCGGTATTTAGCCCTATTTGGAGCAATAATTATTGAAGTGTTGCAACACTGATATTCTTCACTGTGAATGTTTGGAAATGCATATGTTGTATTTTAAAAAAAAGTTGTATGCACAAAGGGTAAAACAATATGAAACTGTATATTGTCTGTACATGTTAAATCATTTTTACTACTTTGGGGGGGGGGGGGAGTTTATACAACCCACCTTTTCAGTTTTTACCGATGGTGGGTGTGTTTTATATGTATGGTGCATCCCAGTGTGACTATGTACCTGGATTACACCTGTTGTCAATGTAAGTCTTGTCTACATGTTAAAGACTCCCAGTTTCAAATACCTGGTGTCCTGGTTGCATTAAAAATGCCCTCTTTGCCCTAAAACTGACATCATAGTCAACTCAATTACAGTATTTATATGAAAAAAATAAACAATTTGTGAGTGCTTTTCATAAAGGACTGGCTCTCTTTCTTCCCAGTAATAGACAATGGTTCCCAGTATGCTCCATGTCATACAAAATACTTTCCACCTTAAAAATAATATTCAAGGCAAAGGTAAACTGAATGGCCTCGTTAACATCTTCCGTCTGTCCATCCATCCATCCATCCATCTTCTGTTCCCACTTTTCCTATACAGGGTCACGGGGGTTTGCAGTGGGCGAACCAGCTTTGTCTTGTGATGTAATTTTATGGATGCCTGTGTATCATAAAGCTTCCTCAATAACAGCTTCTGTCCATAGCTGCAGGTTATAAACCCACTATCACGTTATTACCTGGAAGGTAGTTGCTTATAGTCAGCTGTATTCAAGCATACGTCAGAGTGCTAGTCTGTTTATGAACATCACTGCCCCTCACCACACACACACCCCCCCATCTATTTTACATAAAAAGCCAATCAGAAGCTAGCATGACTATGTCCAGTTTCAGGGGAGATGGGATGGCAGCCAACAGCCTCTGTCACCTGAGTCACTTCATTCACATTTTCCCCTCGCATTCCAGACTGAACACGACTGCCTTTGATCACCGTGTGCCACACTAACAAACTTTGTCACTAAAGAAACCTGGTTGCTACCCTTTCAGCAATAATACAGAACCAACTTTGAGTTTGATGCCTTGTCCGACAGAGGTTCCCCTTCAGGGATTTGAAATAGGAGTCTCCTGGCTTCTGAGTTCTTTAACAATCACACCACATGGCCCCGAAGCAATATGAGGATTTGTGAGTAGGAATGCAAAGGTTTAGGATCCTTGCTATAAGTAATTTGCGGTGTGCCACAAAGAATTTGGAAGTGGCTAGCATTGTTTGCATTGTTTACTTCGTGTGTTTGAATGTGGGTACTAGTTATAACTTCTAAAAATGGTGTTTTTTTGCATTATGCCAAAAATGCATGGAGCAGGAAACAAAACATGTTTACTGTTGTTGCACATTCCTCAGCTCTGAGACGGTAGAGAAATGATCACAATGCTGACATCACGTCTAGCTCAATTTGCTGCCACCAAAGCTCTTCATACAGCAGTCTTCATAGGGGTACAAATTCCTGCTTAATATGTTTTCTGTCCCTACAGATTTAGTGCTAGCTGCCCCGGCATCCGTGCAAGATTTGTGTGGCATACAGAGAAGGGGACAATATAATTATATTCACTGAACCTTTGTCCCCAGTAGCAGATTCCAACAGGCGTGAGGAATGCAGATGTCAGAAAGAAGAGAGAAAAAAAAACGGATTAGTCTTCACATTGTTGTCTTAGACAATGAGTAATTTTCTTACGATCCCTTGGAAACATATCAGTTTGGAAGAATACTTCTGCATCCCACTAGCTTAGTAATGCTAAACAAACACAAGCCTTTATGGGCTTGTTGTGATCCTGTAGTGGTATGGTATTCACCAGCTAAGCTCCAGTCATTTGAGAGCGTCCTCAACACTCACAACAGATTAGTTTTTTTTGTTCCCTCCATTATCTGTTCAGATCCACTGGTTTAAAAAGCCTGCTGCGGTTGGTTAGTCGTTAATGGCTCGGGGTGCGCTTTTTTTCTGCAACACAAGGGGGCAGCAGTTATAAAAGCTGTATGTTTGTACCTGGAATCAAGATCTAAGACACGTGTAAGGAGCTCCAAAGCTCCCTGATTGTCTTTTGTTGAGGCAATTTCAAGGTATTGGTGTCCTTCAACATTTTCCTCAAATTAAAAAGAAACAAAATTGAGCTTTCCGTATGCCCGGTGCCCAGATACAGTCATGAGTGGCATGTTTTCAGTAGTTTCATGGGACTTGATCTTGACAAGCTGAATCAACATAGTCCGTTCCTCTGCAGTTCCTTCCTCTAGACCTCTGGATTATTATTTTTTTGTTGGGGTACTAGCATGAATAGATAGGTAGTGCTGATTTGACAAAACAGCAGCAAATACAAACCCAACACTGTACTAACACTGTAGAGCAGTAAGAGATTATAATAAATCTGTGGGTAATAACTGTAGCTGTTGTACTTGTCACTTACATTGTCATGGTTATTGGTACAATACAGATTACATTATCTGTAAGGTTGCATTGCTTTCTGGACATAGTCTGGACAATTGGTTAGAAAAAAATTAAACAGAAAACTTCTACTAGTATATAAGTAATAGTAGTATTAGTATTAGTATTAGTATTTTTTATTGCTCGTTGTTACTGAACCGTCAACATTATCCCAGTTCTTCCATTCACATTTCACATTTCGCTGCCTTTTTTCCTCTCTAGCACTATCGGAATATTCCATTCCCTTTTAATAATTCATGCCACAGGGCAGCCAGGTGTTGGCCTCAACAGTAGATCCCAAAGAACCACCGCTCCACCCCCCCCACCCCAACCAATTGCTCCTATAAAGACATAGACACACACACACATACACACATACAAAAGCCTCTATCTGAAAACACACACAGACACACACATTTTATTCCTTCCACTGTAACAGTTTCCAGAGAGGCCTGGTTTTCCGTTCTGGTTGCCTGCTCGCTGTAAGCCCTGTGATGTGTGGTCTCTATACTGGAGAGGAAAGGCATGCAAGGGATCAGATTTCGAGATATTATGGGCAAGAGTCCAGGAACACACTGGCAAGTAAATGTCTCTGCCTGTGTTCATACATGTCGGTTACTTTTCTCTTTTTAATATTTTAAGACCACAAAATTATCCTTCGTAGAAGGTATCAGTATAAGCCATCGAAAAGCAGCCAGCGAATAGACTTCATTTTTAGTTGTGATGTCTCACACACGTATCAATATCCAAGTCTGCCATGAAGAGAAGACTGCATGAAAGCAAATACAGAGGGTTCACTGCAAGATGCAAGCCACTCATAAGCCTTAAGAATAGAAAGGCTAGATTGGACTTTGCAAAAAAACATCTAAAAAGCCAGCACAGTTCCGGAACAGCATTCTTTGGACAGATGAAACCAAGATCAAACTGTATCGCAATGATGGAAAGAAAAAAAGTATGGAGAAGGGATGGAACAGCTTACGATCCAAAGAACACTGCATCATCTGTAAAACATGGTGGAGGTAGTGTGACGGCTTGGGCGTGCATGGCTGCCAGTGGCTGCCAGTGGCACTGGGTCTTTAGTGTTTCTTGATGATGTGACACAGGATGGAAGCAGCCGAATGAATGCTGAGGTGTTCAGAGACAGCATGTCTGCTCAAATCCAGCCAAATGCAGCCTAATTGATTGGGCGGCATTTCATAATACAGATGGACCATGACCAAAAACACACAGCAAAAGCAACCCAGGACTTTATTAAAGCAAAGAAATGGAATATTCTCGAATGGCCAAGTCAGTCACCTGATCTCAACCCCATTGAGCAGGCATTTAACTTACTAAAGACTAAACTACAGACAGAAAGACCCTCAAACAAACAGCAACTGAAAGCTGCTGCAGTAAAGGCCTGGCAGAGCATTAAAGGAGGAAACCCAGCGTCTGGTCATGTCCATGAGCTCAAGACTTCAGGCAGTCATTGCCTGCAAAGGGGTTTCAACTAAGTATTAGAACTGAACATTTTATTTGCAGTTATATTAATTTGTCCAATTACTTATGAGCCCCTGAAAGGAGGGGATTGTGTAGAAAAATTACTTTAGTTCCTCACATTTTTATGCAATGTTTTTGTTCTACCCACTGAATTAAAGCTGAAAGTCTGCACTTCAATTGCATCTGACTTGTTTCTTTTAAAATTTATTGTGGTAATGTACAGAACTTAAAAATTGAAAAACTTTGTCTCTGTCCAAATATTTTTGGTCCTGGTCGTAACTTACATTTTCATGAAGTACAAATCTTTTTAAGCATATGTTTCATTATTGTCATACCTTTGTTGCTGTAGGGTCCGATGAGAGAGGCTCTTCTGAGTTTTAATCAGTAGTTTCTTTGAAATAGTACTTGAATTAACCCAAAAAAAAAAGAATCTCACCTGCCCCAGTTGCGATTTACAAATCCAATCTCAGCAATGTTTTTGATGGGTTTATTCATAATAAATAAAATAACAACACTTTAAAAATTATTAGATCATTTTAACCCTATCTGGACTGGCATTATTGAAATATTTCCATTGCTGTGGAATTTGTTGACTTTCTAATTAACAGAACAGTTGTAAATGTGTAACATTGGACAAAAGTTGGCTTTTCCTTTCGTGTAGATTTATAATACAGCCACTTCAGATATCTTAAGATTCTCATCAAGTTCGAGCTGTTTTACTCTGCCAAGCGGTATTTAAAAAAACATGAGCCGCAATAACCTTGAGGGTCTCTACTCTTGCACTTTTGTTATCTTCACACATAAATACTTACAGACTAAAGGTTCTGCTCCTTTGTTCTTCATCTGCCCCCCTGGCTAAGAGACAGTCCCCCGAGAATGATTTGTTGTAAAAGTGCATTCTGTGTAATTATTTGCTGCCAGAACCTCAGTGATGTTCAGAAGCCACAATAGAGCAGCGAGTAAAAGGCACTTCACTTAATAATGTGCCACTTGGCATCGGTCAGTAACTATATGAAAACACGAAAAGGACGAAAACATCTCAAGTACACTGACTTGTCCAATGTTAGCACAAAAAAAAAGCTATTTACAAAAATATTTATTTTATGTTTTGGCTAAACAGTTTTCTTTGTTTCAGTTTCATAGTTTAATTCAAAATGTCAGAAATATAATATTGTATTAATTTTAAAAAAGGTTTAAATAACAGCCAGCCAAACCTATCTGTCAGGAAGTTTATTACAGCGGGATATAACTATGAGACTGTACTGTGAGTTTATGACAGTCTGTGGGAAATATTCTTTTAATTGCATACAGTAGGCAGCAATTAACATGGAACTTAATTAAAAACAAATGTAGCAACTCATAGAATACCAACAGAATGGGTGATGTTAAAAAAATCAGTCTTTGATCACTCTCTGATCACTACTTCATACCTTCAACTTTTGGTGCCCACACTGATCAAGTGGAAATTGTCTTTTCTTTGGGATGAAAAATAGGCATTATAGTAGGAGATAAATACACGTACAAAATGTACAAAATTCTCTATAAAAGCATTCAAGGTACATATTTCATTTTGATATTGTTGCTTCTTTGAAATGCAGAGTCCAGCGTGAGATGAGATTTTTTTAAATGATGCCGGTAATGCCAGGTTCCAAAATTAATTCGAGAATGTGTATAATCTAATCATCATCATTGTCCTCATCATCTTCGTCATCTTCCTCATCTTCATCGTCATCATCATCATCTTCATTATCATCGTCGTCATCATTGTCATCATCGTCGTCATTATCGTCATCATCATCGTCGGCATCATCATCATCGTCTTCAGTGTTGACCTTTCCAGACAATACATCTTCAATCCAGTCTTCCAGCTCCTCTGCTGTAGGCAGATCTTCATCATCAGGCATATCTAGCCAAATGCTATCCGCCTGCCAGAAAAATCAGGATGCAAAACCAATTAAATCACTTCTTCAAGAGTCAAAGTTAGGTCGCAATAATACATGGCTTTAGAAGTACCTCTTTCTCTATATTTGAAGATTTGTTTCATCTTCTAAATCAATGGTGGTTCTACTGGACATGAGAGTAATTTATTTCTGACTTACATCTGTCACGTTGACCACGCCAATCTGAGGCTTAAAGAGGTCCACTTTGAAGGTTTTCTCCCAGTAGGTAACCAGCTGAAAATCAAATACAAAGGCAGAATGTACAGCAGAAAATTAATTCAGTTTGAATTAGGGGCAATAATATTGAAATTAAATCCTGTGATCCAGCTGTTTTAGTTTTACTTGAACGTCTCTATTTTATGCATACAATAGCAGTAGAACATACTACAATCATTTACTCACCAAGGGAAAGTCATCTGGGTCAATCCACACAATGCTCAAGTCAGGGTTGTTTGTATTGTCTCTGGCCACTTCCTTCAGGATTTCAAGGAACTCAAAGCCGTCTGAGAAGGTTCCAGAAGGTTATAACTCAACACCACAAAATGTACAAATGAATAACTGAAGTGTACTGTTCTCTGTCTTTTTTGCTCACCAGGATCCTCCTCTTCCGCAAAAGCGACAATGTGAATCCCTTCCATGTCATCTTCCTGGTAGGCGAAAGAAAGTTTTCAGAGAGAATCAGAGTCATGATGCATGATCTAGATTCTAGATGTTTTTGTATTTATTACAAACATGTGGAATTACGAAAAATCAAGTGATGTGTATCGCATTTTTCATTCATGCATTTTCAAACAATATAGTTTGTAAGTATGATCCTATATGAATTTGGCCCAGTATTATTCTTTTGCTTAGGATAACTCATCAACTGTAAATGACAACAAACCCAGGTCTCAAACATGTCCTCAGCACGCAGTTTTCTCAGTGTAGGCCTGGAATAGAATAATTACAGCATCACGGCTTGTTTACAGAGTAGACAGGCTCATCTCATTAATTAATCCTGCAAGTCACTCTTAAGTCCAGAAGTCAAGACCACCGTGGCCAAAACTGACATCAATCCAACCTATATGTTTAACTCGAGGTTGAAAAAAGAAAATGAAAGGTTTCCCTAAGGCTACGCCCAATTCTAAAGTACATTAAAAATACCTAGGTCTGTGTCAGATTACGACGTCACTCATGCAAAGATTGACATGACATTTTTGACATGACATTTTGCTCCTGTTGGGTATATGCAAACATTACCGTCTATGTTTATTGACGAAGTCCACAATGTCCTCCTCTGAAACTGGCTTTCCTGGAATGGTCACGGGCTCTTCCATGAAGGGCTCGTAGAAATCCACTTCATTCATCTTCAGAGTCAGCTGCTTGGCCACCTGCAACAAATCAGGCTCCCTTACTCTGCCGAAAAATAAACCGATTTGAACAAGTAGCGACTAGCGTAATGAGGATAAAATCTGAAGTTTGTATCGTTCCTCATTATTTGTGTTTTTTTTTTTGCATAAAAAAATATTTGCTGCTTACGGCTTTCTCGAATGTGCCGAAGAACTTGACGTAGGGCTGGAAATGCTTTGCAGCCTCCAGGAAGGCAGCGAAGTCTAGAAGGACAGAGAGAACAGCCCTGTGTGACATACCTTGTGTCTGCACCATTTGTGCCATTATGGAAACTAACCACTGTGAAGTCAGAAAAACTATGAATGTCTAGTCAAAAGGCATTAAGGCAGCCTCTGTCTAACTCCCGTTAGCCGTTTGAAGTTCAAGGAGCCCTTGAAACCTTCCATGATAAAACTTCAGGGGAAAGTTAGCTACCTGTTGGAAGTTGGTACAAGTACAAGTCTATCCCTGCAGCCTCTTTCTATGAACGTATGCTGCTCTTTTTATATATAAATACCACAATAACTGCTCTTGATTTACTCAAGCAGAAGATCTAGGCTATTTGAAGCCTGGCAGGTCACTGGGGAACTTCTGGCAAGGCCTTGGGCCCATTAACATTCTGTGCTCCATCTTCGCCCCTATAAGTGCTTGTGCAGGAAAATGATCCAAAGGTTTACATGGAGACCAAATGGGATAAAAATCACTATGAGGCTGATCTTTAACTTACAAACACTGTCTGAGGAGTGCTACAGGGACAACCATACCCCTTGGCTTTACAAGAGCTGAAAATAGTTAATGCATTAACTTCAGCTTTTTATCAGGGATCCGAGGCAACGGAATATCCCAAAAGTTAACAATGATTCTTGGACTGTAAATGCAAGCAGCTCCTTCAGAATGGTGCCGTGGAGAGCAGAGCCTCACCACACTCGCCCTGCCTGTTACTCACGCTCCGATTCCTCGTTTTTAAAGTAACCGATGAGCCGTATGTCCTCCTCCAAGTTGTCGAAGGCACGCAGCTCCATAGAGTTACTGATAAGTTCCACGGGATCCTCCAGCAGCTGGCCGTGGGAGACAGGCTTTGTTAAGTGGGCTGCCAAACCGGGGCAGACATTTCTACTCAGTTTGAATAGAAAAAAGCTGATTTGGCCAACAGTGAAAATTGCCCATTATAAATTAATTTTGTTAAATGAACTTGTATATAGATAAGGAAGTACATCTTAAATGGAACTTGTTTAATCGTTGCATCATAAAAACAAACATCAAGGCAGATAGATAGATAGATAGATAGATAGATAGATAGATAGATAGATAGATAGATAGATAAGACATTATTGTCATTGTAAATACGACACTATGGTAGCTCTCAGAGAGAACAGCAGCAATAGAAAATACACAAGATAAAATTACAAACACGAGGTAAAATTACAAGGCAGATTCTTCTTAAGTAGCATGTTTAAAAGCAGTGATGTGCTTTTCATTTCGGAATGACTGCATCCTTTCAGGGCAGAGGGGATGATTAACGGATCCTAACAGCCCTCTTATCGACTCATAACTCATAACGTAGTTATGAAAGAAAAAAGCCCCACACAAGCCAGGAGGCCGGGCGATGGCTGCCCCTGTACCCATCTGCCCCGGAGAGTGCTTACATCCAGCAGGAACTCCACCAGGGTGTCTGCAGCCAGCTGGCCATCGAATTCGATGACGCGGTCTTCCTTGAAGACGTAGATGCTGCCCTCTTCCTCAAGTCCTGGGGACTCAAAGAAGGTCTTTTCAGGAGACCTCCAACTTCAGGCATTGACAGGCTTTACATAACAGTGGCATTCAAACGTGGAAGCTCATTTGTTTGCCACACCTATGTCTTACCCAGTTTCTTGGCCACCTTGGCGTCCTTCTGGGAGTCTACCATTCCGAAGCCGATGTCCTTGTCCTCCAGCACCTGTGCAGTCAGCTGTGGACGGGGAAGACCATGAGTAATTAATGAAAGAGCACCATGAGAAATCTGTTATATCATAACACTCCATTATTAACTTAACTATTTTGTGAGAACTGTATGTTGAGAACCCTATTGGTACCACTGATAAAGGCAGAATTTTGGGTTTCTCGCTGTGCCTTTAAATATAAAAAAAAATTAAATTAATCTCCCCAGTCTGGAAAATCCAATTAATCTCATCAAAGGTCACCCTTTAACGCCATCTTGGCCCGGGTGAAGGCTGGCACATCGATGCTTGTGCTGTCAGCCACCTGCTATGGGCTGCTGGCTTCATTCACCGACATGTCTGGAGGACCTGGCCACACGCTCAGTTCCACTCACACTCACACGGGCATCCAGCTGCCGCGGATCGCCACTTGAAACATGGCTCGGCTGTCATTCTTCGAACCTCTTCACCACAGCTATTGCAGCACAGTGTCAGCTGAGACCACATTCCCATGGAAGGCCACACCTTGCATTGAGTGACGTCCCGCTGGGGAGGATTTTCTGTCACTCTTTTTTCCCACCTTTTCCGGTTTCCTGTTTTCAGTTTTGAATTAATTTAACAGATCTAAATTAACAGTCTAGACGTTAAGCATTACATTTCCTTGGGATAACACCAGCTCATGTCTGAAATGCTTTAATCTTCAATCCACTAGGAGAAAAAAAAACACTAATCAAATGTGTTTCTTTTATTTGTATACATTTTTCGTGATGCAGTTATTAGTTTATTTGAGCTCTGCAGATTTGCTGCAGCTACACAATGCATTTTGATATAATACAAATTTTGTGTGAGGGGACAAAACATGATAATCAGCTTTATTGCTTTTCAGGCAACAGAGAATCAAAGATCAGTAATAGGAGATAATGGTTTATGGGTTAATTAGGGAACGATTTAGAGAATTAGTTGGCTGCAGGATAAATGGACCCTGTTGTATAACCATGTAAAAGTGATCAGCTCTGTAAATGGAGTCATAGTGAAACTCCCAAGTGATGTCAATAGAAAGAAGAGGCCCGGCCTTAAGGCGGTGACCAATGACCCGACCGCAAGCCACACATCTAAGAATAAAGATATCATCTGTCAGTAATGCCTGATAAAAATGGGACAAGGACAGCGAAGAAATCTGTTGTCTATATCGGTGTTTCCTAACCTGGTCCTGTTTTTGCTCCCTCCCAGCTACCAGCAAAACGTGGACTGTCTGCGAGTCCCGAAGGAACGGATTGGGAAACATTGGTCTATATCCACAATTTGTGGTCTTTGATGACAAACTGACAGGTGGTATTGGCCTGAAAAGCCAAAGGATTGTCGCATAAGAGAATGGACTGAAAATTCATGCATTTGGCTAGATGATGAGCTTATCAACGCTGCATGTGCCTCTGCTCTTCCAGACTCACGACACATATGGTCTGGTGTGGAAAACCGCATGTAAGGTGATCAGACCATAAAACCAAGCCAACTTCCATAATGGACTGAGAAGGACAGCTCAAGCTGATTGTCCTCCAGAGATGCAAAGTAAAAATAAAGTGTTGAAAATGTGAATCCACACATCTTAACAACAGCTTGGCACTACTCATCAACACTTCTGTTTTCTGTTACCAAAAATACCTATAAAGTTAGCACTGAGGCTTCATTCCAAATACTGTGCTCCCAATTTTTGTTCATTAGGCTAAACTAAAGAGCTAACTTCTCCAAGTTTAAATAAAAGTTAACCTGATATGTGTCAAGGACAAATGTTCAACTTTTGTACTGTTTTGATCTAGTGCTTTTTCTAAGCTGTCTTTGTATCAGTTGATTGTACTGGTTAGTATGATACATTGATAGAACTGAGAAATCCATACCAAATGACAGATACAATTCTGTTACATGGCCATGAACATCCCATGTCCCTCACAAAAGCATCACCACTATATTCCTCTGTAATGTACCTACATAGCAAGCAAAGTACCGTTTATGCATAATTTCACCACGTATCTGGTACAGGGGGTGAAAATTCTGTTAAGCAGACATTACTTGTTTATATATTTTTGCTGATTTCAAATAAAAAATTACATTCAGTGCCTTTATACAGTCGAATTATAAACCTACAGCACAAGCCAATTAAAGGCTTTTTGAAATTTTCTGTACATGATGGAGTTTGAACTTTTTGTAGAACCTCTTTGAATCGGGCACAGAAAACTCTGATGTGCCAGATATATTATGTTTTCTGAAAATGAAACAGAACATTAACTCTCTCTCGCCCAGCAGAGTTAGACTGAATGAGTGGTATAATGAAATGCTACAGGCGCAAAAAGAAGGTTTGAATAATTTATTTTTCTTGCGCCTATATCTCCCAGGCGCATAAAATTCACAATCCCTTTCAATTACCAGGTTGCATAAAGCCTTTTAACTTGATGTGTGATGCTTTTCGAAGCCGAAGTCATGCCATACTATAAGGTACACACAGAATGGTTTGATCACATTCAATAAATCCTGCTGTCAGACCTGAAAATCTGCAAGTGCCTTTTATGTTTCCAGAATTTTTTTTACCATTGTCTGCCTCACTCTTCCTCAACCTTCATGTTTAAAACACTCCTCTTCTAAACTCCTCTCCAAGTAATTTTATAGCTAAAATCTTATACCTCAGCACAATCTCAGGCGGTTTTCCACGGTTCTCCCAAAGCTCAAGAAATTTATATGACGTAATTTTCCATGACGCCAAATGACACTTGGTCAGGTAACCTAGGGGTGGACACCATTCAGCTGCACTCATCTTCTAAGTCTTACCTCCAACACTAGTTCTGTCATCTGGTACTGCTTCTGAAGCTCCTTGCTGGAGGTCAGAGGCTCATGGTAGAGCAGGCACAGCATGTCATACTTCTTCAGTGCCTTCTTGTAGTTCTTCTCGCTGATGTCGATCACCCTATCCTTGCCATCGAAGCTGGGGAACTCCAGTCCTTCCTCGGCGTCACTGAAGGAGGCCAGGTAGAAGCAGGCCAGTAGGAAAAGGCAGAGGGCCTTCATGGTTCCCATGGAGATCGGCACCCGGCTACAGGTGAGGAGAAGAGGCCCACAGGACACTGGGACTGAGAAGCGGTGCCCAGGTTCAGGAAGAGAGCTGGAATAAGTGGACCTGGTGATCTTCTACTCTCTTTAGTCCTGTTGCTCTATCTGCCACCTTGACCACAGGCTGCCTCTTTCACTCCCCGTCTTTCCCGAAGACAAAGAGAAAGACAAAAACGATGGGAGCCGGTATCAGGATGTGGGAGCTTTGGTGCTGGATACCTTACATAGCAAAGCCCATATCCCCTGCCATTTCAGAACCATTTTTAGGAGGCCAGTTGTTTCTGGTCTATAAATAAACCAGGAGCTCGCAGAAAGGAGGACAGATAGAAGCACAATCAGGGATTTGCTCTGCGTTTCAGAGCCATGCGTGATGAACCACCCCCTCCACAGAGACGGAAGGAAGATCTGAGGTGTTTTTTGAATCTGTTTAAGGACTCAGAGACAGCAACAACATAAATTACACTGGTTTAGTTTCTTACTGAGATGATTGGTCAGAATGTGTAGAAGGTTAGTCAAAACGCTTAATTTTTAAACAATTTTAAGGCTTTATTCACTGCCGGATCATACAATGAGCTTTTCCTTTATGCATAATGTAACTTAGGGATAGCCTCAGCCTTTAAATGAGCCAAGTCAAGTGACAAGATAATAGCTTGGCGCAAATAGAAATGTAAGCATGCATACGAGCATACTGTACATTTGCTCAGCTCATTGAGTAACCTGAGACTCTGCACAGTTAAGTAGAGTTTAAGGGGTTTGGCTTGTTGGTCCATGTATGCCGCATGTAAAATGTGACGACCACATCGTAAAAAGGTCAACAGTGTGCTTGTGCAGCACTTGGCCAAGTTTAGTCAAAACACAAAAGGGACTATACCTTTAAACAGACGGTAGAGTTACGAGGCTCACAGCACGTCCGTCTGATCTTTCAGCCACGTAAATCATTGCATACACCCTTGGAGCGAATCCAGTCAGACTGGCATATTTCTACCAGATCCGCGTCTAGATTCGGAAGGGCTGAGAGCAGATGCTCCAAATAGATTTTCCAATGGGAGGGAGTGTAATTAGTCCCCCCTAATTGGTATGTGAAAGTAGAGCACTCCGAGCCGGTCTTGCCCCAAACGGGCCGATCCTGGAATCTGCCCTCTGACCTCTGACCCCAGTGGCACCACACATGCAGCGCAGGGGAGCGACCCGACAGCTGAGGCCTGCTTTCACAAAAAAGCAGGCCCTCAACACCCATACCTGCACTATTATCTGCTGATATGCATGTATATTATACATAATATATTTATTATTCCAGATACATTCATATCTCCATATCCATATTTACATATTTGTACTTATATTGACATATTTGGTGCCCTGCGATAGGTTGGCGCCCCATCCGGGGTCGTTCGCTGCCTTTCGCCCGTATCTTCCAGGATTGGCTCAAGACCCCCCCCCCCCCCCCCCCCCCCCCGTGACCCTAAATAGGATAAGCGGTTTAGGGAAATGGATGGATTTGCATATTTGTACTTGCTACTACTGATATCGAATGATTGTCCTTATGTCCTGTTATTAGTTGTATGTCCCATGTCTCGTTATCTTGTGTCTGTCTGCATCTCAGTGTACCCGAACTAGTACAAATGACAATAAATCAGTCTAATCCACTAACGAGAGCCGAAATGTTGTATTGCTCTAGGAAAAGGCAGATTATGAATTTGTTTAATTATTACAAGTATTTATACTGACTATTCATATGCTGATACCTATTTTGCCACCTTAATCCAATCAGTGCTCAGGTCATTTCATCCCACTGCATTTGACCTGCACCAATTTGTCTTATTTTCAAATGCTGCAGTAATTCCCTAAAATATCATATAACAATTTCTGTGCCAGGAGCCATCAAGCCAAGCTTTATTATTCTAGTTTGCTAACCCAGCATGCATTTCACCACGTAACACCTACATGGACAAACAGCAAAGGAAGCGCGATGTCTGCTTTTACTTACACTCTCACTGTTATTTGTATCTGAGGAGCTGCATTCAGCACTGCAGAGACCTGTAACTTGAGCCTGTATTGCTGTCGGTGCTGAAATAGACACTGGTATTCTGGGCTGTTATGTTGGGTTGTGTTTGAGTACATTGTGTGGCGAGATGCTAATCATCTCATCTCATTCTGTCTTGTGTTTTGTATCTATGAGTTTAGCTATGAAATGCACAGACCTGATACATTGCACACCTTGGTCGTTAATTTCCGCGGTTAACCACCGGATTATATAAGGAGAGGCAGTGGAGCCACAGTGTGGAGGCCACACCAAACCCCTGGGGTGCTGTGTGGAGTGTAGATGTTCATTCCTGTGATTTATGCAGATCTTGGTGCATAGCTTAGCACCGACGTTGCTGAAGGAGCAGCCCGAATCACTGATTTCCTGGGAGCATGTCTTGAGCTCTTGCAGATAATGGGATTTTTTAAAAATGTATTTATGTTATTTTGTTTGTGATGATTGTACTAAACTTTATGATAATTGTACACTTGATCGATTGCCTACAGGATGACAGAAATGTGGAAATCATTTTGAGATGATGGTGTTGCAGGTTGCTGCTTAGAACAATCCAATGTGGCATTCAATATAGAATGCTGCCCAATTTTAGGGAGGGGGGGCTGGAGGTGTTCAGTCTTACACATTCGTGTCATCAGAATTGTGAAGAGAGGATTATATTGTTGTGTACAGATGTAAAAATGGGGCTTTGAGTCCCTGTTTGTCTTACTCTTCCCAAATGAAGGATTGCAGCGTCAGCTCCGATTTGTGGGGCATGCTGTGTTTGGGGAACGTTAACAAACTCCGCATGCCGCCCTACAGGCCAGACTGAAAAATGACGGCTCACCAGGCTTATGACCTTCGATAGCTGAAGCATGTTCCTATTTTTAGGGAGAAACATTTTACTGACCCCCTCCCTTGGGGTCAGCGGTGCCCCTGGCTTTAACGTCACCAACTGGCACATGCTCTACCTCGGTGGCCTGAGGAAGAGGCTCAGCCCCCGCTAGTTCATCTGTGTCGGTATCCAGCCGGGTTCCGCGGCTTAGATGATTTAATTAAATGGCCTTCACAACATCAACAGGCTCATCTGAAATCTACTTTGACTTCCCTTGCTTGACAATGCAAAGACCCAAGATTTGTCTTCCCTCAGCCCCTAAGGCATGCAACAACTTGCTTCGAGAGCAATTTAAACAAGGTATACTATCAGAAATGTTATATAGAAGGAGAGGATTTTGAAGTTGATCTCAGACTTATCGTTCAAAAAGTGGGATTAACGTGCAAACTTTATCCCCTTTATGCCCTTTCAAAACTATGGATCTCTGCTGTGTTTAACATATCTGTTCGACGTCTAAATGGTCACCTAATTTCTTTCTGTGTTGTAGTTTTGAAAACTTTTATAAGGAAAAAACTTTTATAAAGACAACTTCTGAGATCTTATTGAAATGATAAAAGTTGTTTTGTTCGGTTTTCCAATAATGCTGCCACGGCATGTTAGAACAAGCTGATATGCATAGTTTTAGTATTACTTTTTAAAGGGCTGTTCAGTTTGTTTATGAAATGCCTCTATTACGCTATAGTATAGTCCACCTTGGGTAATATGAATAGTGGAGATTTACCAAAGCGTATTTAATGCTCCCTATTCAGAGTATTATAGAATAAAACCTCATCATGAAAACTAAACATGAGCTTTTTTTAACAATGAAGAACAAAGAGCAGTTACACACACACACACATACTGTACACACACACACACACACATACTGTACACACACACACACACACATACTGTACACACACACACACATACTGTACATACACACACATACTGTACACACACACACACATACTGTACATACACACACACATACAGACGCTCCTCTACTTACGAATGAGTTACGTTCCAAACTAGGATGCTGGGAGTAGCACACTACGCTGCTGTGCGGCAGGAGTAGCGGCCAGAAGTCGAACCAGGCGGAATTGGCGTGCAGAGAAAAAAAAATAGATGTTGCGTACAGGAAACGGCAGCCCAAGGAACACAATTTGGACTTACAGTCTTCTTTGTTCGTATCTCTGAAAGTTCGTAAGTTCGTAAGTAGAGGAGTGTCTGTGTGTGTGTGTGTGTGTGTGTGTGTATATATATATATCAAGTTCAAGTTCAAGTTACTTTATTGGTACCCGAAGGTAAATTTTGCTTGCAAAAAGGAGGACAGATAGACAGAGTCCACACACAAGCCCAAGTAGGAGAAACACAAAAAACACATAATCACACATCGCTCATTATACCACAACATGCAGTACTATCAGTAAAAAATAATAATAGTAAATAAATAATTAATAAAATAATAAATCCTAATAACATAAATACTATAACTTATAACTTATTCCTCAGTGTAATGGCTGCCAGAATAAAACTATTTCTGTAACGTTTTGTCCTTCACCTGTGCATTATGAACCTACAACCTATACAATATATACATAAAATATAAATATACACATAAAAAGTGCTGGTTTATTTTTCACCGTCTCCCCCTGTAGTCTGACTTACAGCAAAAGGAAAATCCCAGGATGTTTGCTGTGTTTTTTTTCCCTTGAGTCTGCATGCCAAGGGAATACAAGGTAACCAAGCAATGGAAAATCTGAAGGAAGAGGTACACAGTCGTCATGGTTACAGCTGTGATGACGCTGAAGCTGTTAGTTTAGGGGCAAATCAATATATATGGTTTTCACAAAAACTATTAATTCATTTTTTTAGGTTGGCAGAACAAAATGATTGCAGCAAGCCAGTGACGTATTGATACCATAAAAGTTTTTTCCAATATTCTTCTGTACTTTTTTATGTTTAAGAAAATGTAGAGAGATATTAGTTCTGAAGGATAAAGGGACACTTTTTTTGAAAGCTGAGGAGAACATTTCCACAGGATCCTCAAGTACCTGTCAGGTGGCAGCCACAGAACACCCCATCACATTGTAGGCTGCGTACATCAGTCAGAAACCTATTAAGATGCTCTTTTAGAAATGTTTTATCAGTTTATTTAGAGGTCCACTGACCTCACACCTTCAAGGCTGTGGGTCAAACCCCTGCCCTCGATTCTATGGGTGTGGTATTTGCTAACGCATTGCATGAGCTCAATTGCCCATGGTATGAGATGGTTTATGTCTGTGTGTGTGTACGTGTGTGTGGTGGGTTTGTATTTACCACATTGTGGGGACCAAAACCTGTTACTTTTTACCTTGTGGGGACATTTTTCAGGTCATGTAGCTATAGCAGAGCTACTCCCACAGACAGCAGAAAGGGTATCTGCTTTGTCGGGGCTGTGTGAAGATCTTACAGTGGCTGGAGTGCCAACTCTGTCACCAACCCCCGAATTTGTTGGAGGACCGCTTGCAAGGCCAGATGCAATTTAGCATCATACCCAGGACCAATGCTAAAGTACAAGAAAACAATTAACATGTGAACTAGAAAACTAATCACAAAATATAGTTACGGCAGAGGCCAGCCTGAAACTCACAAGAGCAGAAACGTCTTAGTCACATGCTCAGCCCATTCGGCAACATGGTAGCCCTGGAGGCAGAGAAACACACTAAAGTGCAAGACCAAGGGCCATTAGGGGAAGAGAGAATGGGATGGCCAGCGACACCAGCTGGCCAACCTAAAGAACGACAGACAAGCCCAGTCTGTTGGCAAAAACGACAGACAAGCAAGCCCAGAGCAGATCCTGACAGTCTTTAGCCTGTTATGGCTCATCAGTCTGTTTCTCTGTTTTTTTTTTTGTTGCATTTTGAGCATCTGGGGCAGGTCTGTGTCCTTTTGGGTCGGAGTGAGGCCACCGTGACCACGGCTGGTGGGGACATTTCACAGCTGGGCGCGGCGCAACACCTGCGATGTGACCACGATGTTGAGAACAGTCACGGGTGTGTGGTCGTCCCCTGGCGGTGACCCCCCCCCCACCCCCGGCACGCGCGCGGGCTTCTCCAAACATCTGTTTTGTTGGAGAATTCCTCACGATGCGCCTCATGCTCCCATATTCACCTGGTCCTCATAGTCTGCATGAATTCATACAGTTTATGTTCATGTAAAGCTCATCTGCCCACTGTATATTGTCAGGATGCGTAACGGGTCGGTATTTCAAATCATCTCTGTTCCTTGTTTTAAGCATTAAGCATTACTACATGTGAAAGAATTACCTAAAGCAATATTAGTGCTATAATTATTTACATTTTGTTTAACTAACCCCTTTAGCAAAGTGAATGTATAATATGTTAAAGTTAAACCAGACATATTACATGCTACATTCCTCTGGCTAGATGACAACTAAATTAAAACTCTCGTGGTCATTTATCTGAACAGCAAATTCCGTTATACTCTCCAGTTGGGCTTGCTGCACAGTTTCATTGTACTCTGTAATTCTGAGAGGCTATAGGCCAGGGATGGCCAATCTTATCTGCAATGGCCGGTGTGCATGCAGGTTTTTGGGATAACCTGTATAGGTCAGCTGTTCAAACCCAGGTGTGAGGACTCTTCAGCTAATCAGTCCTCTAATTAGTAATCTAGTTAGGGAGTTGCAGCGAAAACCCACATACACACCGGCCCTTTGCGGATAAGATTGGATATCCCTGGCCTAGGCAAACAAATGGAGATGAAGTTAGCATTCTGTGCTAGCTTGTTGCATGAGCAAGCTGTGGCCGCATGCTGTGCTGCATGTCTGCTCCAGTGTTCAGAGGTTTGGTAATATGGACCAGAGAGTGTGGCAGACTGTGGCAGAAATTGGGAAGAGGAAGCATTTAAGGCCCAACTAACAGAATGAGGGTATGAGGGTGCTGAGTTTAAACAGCCTGGACTGAGATTAACAGCTAACAGTCAGCTAACTGCGATGAGGGCTGAACACCAGACAGGTACAGACTTGAGTGGCACAGCGGAAAAGCGGCAGGAGTCCAGAAGAGGAGTAGACTGGGGCTCAGACCAGAGGCAAGGCTGCGTGGTTGGGCTCCCATCCGCTGATGCAATGGTTTTCCGAGAAGGTGGTCATGTGACTGGACAGTGACTCCTGGGTTATTGGCTGCCTGTGATGTCTTCTGATGAACTGCTTATGCTTGAGGTGGAGCTGGAACTTCTCTCAGAAAGAGGACAGCTTGATTAGAAAATTCTGCTTGCTGAAATACTGCTGCTCCCTGTGAAGTTTAATGTGGCTTATCAGTTTTTTACGTCACCCCCCAGTGAACATACCCAGACCCCGACGTCCAGTGCAGCCCTCGGCTGTAGCCCCCCAGTGAACATACCCAGACCCCGACGTCCAGTGCAGCCCTCGGCTGTAGCCCCCCAGTGAACATACCCAGACCCCGACGTCCAGTGCAGCCCTCGGCTGTAGCCCCCCAGTGACCAGCCCTCGGTTCCCCCTTCCTGTGTTCATGCTGTCTCCTGTGTTCATTCCTCCCTGCCAGGTTTGCTGAGCCGTCTCCACTCTCTATTCCTTCCTACCGTCCCTTTGTCACATGATTCTCTTTGCCAGCCCAATTAGATTTTATTAAAGAGCTTTGTCCCTTGCTTGATACTTCGCCTGTATAGCTCAGTGCAGTTAACCCAAGAGAAAGGATTACCCACTGGAGGTAAAAAAGGCATCCGCCTCTCCTGCTGATCGGGGTCTGAGGATGTCAGAGGGGGAGCCCCCCACCATGGGGGGCAGCTGTCAGCAGATCCAGTCTGTGTTTAAGAGTCTCTGAGCGATCCTGGGCTCCTGGGTTCCTGGCTCGACTGCAGTGACACACCTCGCCAGAACCACTTGAGCCCTTGGCTCAGGGAGGGGCCAGATACCCAGCTGCCCCGTCTCTGTGCCCATCTGGCCCCCAGCTGCCCCCATACACCTCCCAGGAGCATGTCAAACCAGGCCATTTGGGGGAGGGTCTGAAGATGATGATGCCCCACATGACACACTCACACACACACACACACACACACACACACGCACTCTCACTCCACGGGTCCCATGTGTGCTGCAGGAGGCAGTGTTTCAGGGCCAGTGAAGCGCAAGGCCATAGGGCAGCAGCTGCACTTCTATTTTTACTGCTCTCATTATTTCTTTTTGCCCCTCCACCCCCCACCCCCATCTTGTCTGGGTGACCTGAGGCACCAGAGATCCGTGGCAAAGGCTATGTGGTCAATATGTGTTGGGTGTGGAGACAACACCTCCTCAGGACTGGAAAAGCTCAGTGGCTCCGAAATCTACCCTTTTCCCTTTAGATGGTTACCATGGCGATACCCAGGTGGAGGATACTGTATGATGTCTGCCGTTGATTTATGCTCTATTGCCAAGATACCTGGACTGGTACACATATAGCCACCTAAGCACATGTGCTGCTTTGCCTTAGCAATGCCCCACGTTCCCAATCAGAAAGCCGTTCCATGATTTGATTGGGAGCTGGAGGTGAGGGGTTTTCCCAGGGCTGGCCTCAGTTTATGGTTTTTCGCAGCTGGTCCTGAGCATGGGCTGTGCCCAACATGGCACTTTGCATCATCACCCTGAGCCAGGCCTCAGCCAGGACCCAATGGCTTGGGCCGTCCGAAGCTTTGCCAGAGGCTTGGGCTTCAGCAATTGTAGTGAGGGAGGCTAGCACGTGTGTGTGTGTGTGTGTGTATATGCAGGTTTGTATTTACTGCATTGTGAGGACCAAATGTGCTCACAGTGTGGTAAAACCTATTACTTTGTGCCTTGCAGGGATACTTTTCAGGTCCCCGCAATATAAACCTCAATTTAATAAAAATTTGTGAATGCAATTGAAAAACTAAAAATGCTTAAAGCTTTGTACTTAGTTTGGTTATCCATGGTTAAGGTTAGGGCTGGGTAGGGGTTAGATGTATCATAGTTAGGATTAGGGTTATGCCTAAAGAGATTAGGGTTATGCCTAATAAGAGTCCCCACAATGATAGAAATATATAAACTGTGTGTGCATGTGTATGTGTGTAAATGTGTGCATCAGTAGGGTATGTGTGTGTGTTTGTGTGTATGTGCGTGTGTGTGTGTGTGTGTGTGTGTGTACGCTGCTCTGATTGTGCCCTCAGCTCGTCAGCTGCCAGCTCCTGTACGGACAATGCCTGCTGTAAATAAGATGTGACACAACAGCTGGGGCTTTGATCACAACCTCACAGCGGGGAGGGGAGGGGAAGGGAGGGGCCGCGAGTCAATCAGCGGCCCAGGGGCACCGCACTGAGGACAGCCTGTGAACCACAACTCCTAAAGCCTCACTGCCCCAGTCCAATTCTTGCCATCATTCTGGGATGCTTGTTAAACATCAAATACTGATTTAGCATTCCGTGTATGCTGCACATGCATTTTATTTTGCTGAATATATTTAATCAGCTTTCTATGGGCGCACACATGCTGCAGTCCCCTCTTTTCTGAAATAATCATGAGTATAAATGCAGATGGTTGTTTAAGATCACATCAGATGTCAGAGCCTATCACGGCCCCCCCTGAGGGGGTCTTTGCAGCTGTTGTGTAGGTCTGTTCATCGCCGTCCCACATGGGGATTCCTGTATCTTATGTAATGGGTCTGTTCGTGGAGAGGCCAGGCTTGCGCTGAATTGTCTTGATTGCTTTGTTCCTGATTCTGAGGGCTTTGAGACAGCAGGCTAGAGCGACTAAACTGGTAAAAAGCACTGTCCTCACCATCCGAGCCTTATGCTTTCCTCACACTCCTCTCAGTGAGGTCTCATAGGATAGCCTGCCGCAACTGCTGTCTCATTTTTCCATCTAAAGTCTAGACTTACCAGCCTTCATTCACCCACTCTTATGTTTTCATACATTTATGTTATTTCACCCTCTAATGAGACCATCTGTTTCAAATAGGCCGCTAATCACGAGAGGCTTGGGAGCCACTAGTGTATATAATCACAGATCTGAGACCAAATCACATTACGTTAGATTTAATGCTAATGCTGAGTATGGTCATGCTAAAGTTGAGTACGGTATTATGATGCTTGGATATGATTTTGTTGTATTGTTATATTGTTTGAGAAGTTCTAGTTCTAAATTGAAAACAAGGATTCATTAGAACAGACTGGTTCTTGTGTATTCTGGTCTTGTGGTGCCATCCACTGGATATATTTGGGATTGCATATTTGATTCAAGAAAGACTTGGATTTATTAGATTAAAGAAGTTTAAGATCGTAAATCCAGGGTAATATTATGTAAAGATGTAGAGTACTATGAAATGCTATGCAGTGGATTCAAAAGAACGAATCTTAATATGTTTCCAGGGATGGGAATAGAAAGGGTAAATATTAGGGGTGGAGCCGAACCCGAATACGGTATTCGGAAAGGCACAAATAATGTGTTTTTTACGAATACTTATTTCGAAAAATATTTGTATTCGTGAACAAGAAAAACTTTATATCAAAAAGCTGCGTTTCCTCTTGAGACCGCAGTGCATGCCCGGATGAGTGAGTGAGTGAGTGAGTTCAGGAGTCGGGGGGGGGGGTAGTAAAAGAGGTGACTGACACAGGCTGCTCCACACAGCAACAGAGAAGGCTCGGCTGAGCGAAAAAAGACGTAACTGTATCACTATTTTTGTTGAATAGATTTTTGTACCTTAACTGGGTTCCGGAGGCAGTTTATAACTTTCGGGAAGCAGAGTTTGATCGGGAGATTATTCCATTACGCTGCATTATTGACGTCTGCAGTCAGGTGCTCTCATGTTCGCTCTGTTTACGTAGCTCTGTTAGCTCGGTAATTTAGACAATAGGCTGTTGACAGAGTAACGTTAACGTTTGGTTAAAAAGGTTAAAACAATGCTTATGTAGTTGTGTCAAATTGTATGCACTTGTAGGAGTTATATGGTACGTTTAAGTTACTCTGTCTACTGCATATCCATAATTATTATAATGGATATAATTAAAGAATACTTACACTATAGCGTAAATTAGAAGTGCAACGCAAAAAAACTGGATTTTTACGCCTATTTTGAATTTTACTCGAATACGAATACAAATACAAATACTTTTCCCCCCTCAACAAATACAAATACAGATACAAATACCGGCTGCTTTGCACACCCCTAGTAAATATGTATTTATTACAAAAGAAGCAAATCAGTTAAGGCCACATCCTGCAAAAACAGAATTTTCCAAACCCAGTCCTCGGGGACCCACAGACGGTTCACATTTTTGCTCCCGCCCAACTCCTGGTAGAGCAGAACCATGGACTGTCTGTGGGTCCCGGAGAACTGGTTTAAGAGACATAATGTGTAACATAATGTCCCTCACAATGTCACTGACTGCAGCAGATTTAAGCTGGGAACATCTTCATGGAGAAATGCCTTTCACACATCCTTGGTCCAGAGTCCTGCTGTTATCGATCAGCATTTCCCTGACCTGCTCTGTGCCGGGGATCATGTGTTCAGCACATTTCACAGGCTGTGCTCTCAGATTTGCCTGGTGTTGCAGTTTTCAGTCATTTCCTTTCATTCTTCCCCTGTCTAATACCAACTGTTTACAAATTTCCCAAATGGAGTTTCCACGTGTGCCAGTGTGCCACGTTAGACTCACGCTGATGTGACATCGCTTGACTGTGACATCCGTGTTCACATGTTATTCATCCGAACGTCTCTGAAGAATAAAGAGTCCACAAACAGGCCAGTCACATACTTACAAATGTCACCGTGTCAACCCTGGTCTGAACCTAATCATCCCACTGTCAGCTGTGTGATATTATGGAATATTCCAGAGCCCTGCAACCAAACCCCCCCTCCACCCCCTCCTGAGATTCCAGACCATCTGACCGCTGCAAAGCCTATAACCATTATTACATGGGGATAACATGCAAACTCCACAGTCAGGAAGGCATTGAGCTGACAAGTCTGGAGGTGATAAGCTTCAGCTCTAACAGTGCTGATCACTGAGCCACCACATTAATGAGTTAAAATTTGGATGCAGCTAGTAAATAAATAAACTTGCATAGCAAACAGCTGCTCAGGAATGTTTCCCGTGGGCAGCTCTGTTTATTGCCTTTATCTGCTCTTAGAAGTGGCCATCATCACCCTCTGTTGTGCTTTCAGTGTCCGCTGTGGTTGGAAAACGCTGCCCCTTGTGACCCCTGGTCAAGAATGTCAATATTCATAAGTGCCAGAGACAACAGAGCAGGGCAAACTGCATCCTGAGTCTCCCAACGCTCATATAACTTCTTATGAGATTTTACTGAACGTATGAGAAAGGAAGGAAATGTTGATTTATCCACCCATGTCTCATAACGGCTTATTCAATACAGGGCAGTCTGGACACAAGGCAGAGACCAGTCTGGATATGACAGACATAACCATACACTATAGGACAGTGGTGGTTCTGGCATACTTGTGGGGATTGCAGTTTGCTAAGTCGGCGCCCCCTCAGAAGATGCCGCCCAGGGCAATTGCCAGGATCCGCCACTGACTATGGGTAATTTAAGGATGCCACATTCTCTAATTGCACGTCCTGGGACGCCGCATTATGACGTCAACCTGCAAACTTCGCACACAGTATTCTGATTACAATATATTGTACTTTAAAGACGGTTACATTGCATTGTTTTACTATATTTCATTCTTTAAAAATAAAGGTAACTTTGAACCACAGACCATATCCTAATGGAGGGGAGTTCAATGTTTTCATACAAATCCATTTTACTTTGTGTCCAAATAAACCAGGAGGTGCAGAAATGCCCTAATATTCCTTAAGGGCGGCTGCCGCAGCGCAGTTTGAGCTCGTTCTCCGCGCGCTCGCCTTCCCGCAGCCTTTCTGCGTGCGGGTCGCGCGCTTTCCCGCAGCGTCGGCGTATGCTGCAAAGAGCATCAGCATCCGCGGCAAGGCGAGACGGATCACCCCGCACCTGCCTCGCCAGTTCATTCGGCTGTGGGGCGCCCGAGCGGGCGAAATCACCTTTTTGCTCGTTGCCATATGCTGTAATCATCGTTATGCAATTTCATTTCTGACGGATCAGCCTGTTAGGTCTCCCGCCGCCGTGGGAACGCTAGAACACGAATATAAGTCATATGTCGAACACTGCCGTACATCCGGAGCACCTGCCGCTTTGCCTGAACGCAAAAAAGTGATGGAGCAGTGACTTAGTTTTCCCCTTCCGATTAGTCGCACCAAAATCTGCCACTAATGAATAGGGGCGTACTAGCATCTGTTTTTCCCGACTTAAAGTTCTCATAATATATGGTGTATATAAACCACCTGAATGACTAAGAAGCATACTGACTGCCATTGTATCACTCTAAGACAGTAATAATAAGAAGGACACAACCCTTTTTTTGTCGGATATAAAGACACAAGCAGAAAAGCAAGGTTATTCATTGATTGATTTATTCATTTATTTCAAAAATAGTTTGTAAGTAATCAACAGTTGCAATATAGTTCATAGATTGTCACATTCAAGCCCAAGGGCACAGGTTTGGTTTCAACACTGGTTGGAAACCCCCCCCCCCCCCCCCCATCTTACTCGCACCATATTGATAGGGACATGTCCCTACTGTCATACCAAAATCTACGCGCCCGTTCAAGCCAGGGGACAGAAAATTCAAATTCCCTGGCGTGATTTCAATAGACACTTTAATGTTTTAATTCTAGTCCACTTCCCACCTTAAACAGTGCTAAGCTTCTGAAAAACAAAATAGTTGTGGGATGAGTCACAAAGCGCTTCAACCCGCTTTTGCAACCCTTCCCTGTTCTGGAGCAAGGTCTCCATGGCCACTAAGCGGAGGACCCCACGGTGCTGACACGACCCGGGCAGAAGCTGTGGGAGGCTGGGCAGATAGTATAAGGGTTGTACTGGCTGTTGAGTCTGCATGTGACGCACCTCCAGCAGTGTGTGATGGCCATGCAGATATCAGGATGCGGGCAAGAGATGTATGCTCTCCTAGCTTACACTCACCTACTGTCAGCTTTAAGGATACACTCTGGGAGCCTCACCAGTACAAAAGAAAACATCCTTTCAAAATCCTGTTGACTGACTTCGAACATCATGTTTTCCCAGAGCAAATATGGCCTCTGGTTTATTTTGGGCAGGTAAGAAAATCTCTGTCAACAATTCAGGAGTTTGGGTCGACACCATGGCGAATTCTGAAGGACATTTTGGTCAAAACGTCATTTTTATCACGGGCATGATGTCTAAAAACGTACCTTACACACATTTTGGCACTTACACAAATGAGTCTTGCCACAGACACGTGTGTCTGTGTACGGACGTGATGATAATCCTCGGGCAGGAGTATATCCTGTATCGATGTCAGTTATGCCCAAAGCATACACACGTTCAAATGTAGACACCAGTTTGCTTAACTGCATGTCTTTGAAGTGAATGAAGAAACCCAGGTAACACAGGGATTATATGCAAACTCCCCACACAGAACCGAAGCAAGTACAGCAAACAGGAATATTTTCAGCAGAATAAACAGCAATCTTATGACAAAGAGAACCAAGAACCTCAGCGGGTTTCCAAGGATGGCTCACTGTGCGGAAGATCTTTTCTGTTAAACAAAACCAAGCAACTATATTCTTCAGAAAAGGCACATAGATTTAGGATTAGCAACATATTACCAACAAATATCAGCTAAAAGGCACATGGTGTTAGCATTACCAACATGTTTTAGTGATTCAAATGAAAGTAAATGTCGTGTCATTTCAAAAACCAAAAACAGAGAGACCGTTCCCCTCATCAAGGCAAGTCTGTGAGACAAGTTAGATGCAAACACTGTTCAGCAGACAACACTTGCTAAAGATTTAAGAAAAAGCTCAAATATAAAGGTGATAAAATAAAGTTAATAAAAATAAAGACTATTCTTTGTCACATCACGTTTTAGGTTCAAATACCAAAAATGCAACTGCTGTGTATCCACTGAGAAACTTGTGCTCCTTCTACCCATCCTTCCATCAACCAACCACTTATCCTGGTAAGGGCTGGGGGGGGGGGGTGCAGCACAGGGCACAAGGCTGGAGTACACCATGGATGGGAAATATAAATATATGTGATATAAATTCCGTTTATAAAACTTTTTTATATTGCATAAATTCTGAAAAGTTCTGAGTTTCTTCAGTTTGCTTGCGGTTCATAAGGGACACTGGGGATGAGGCCATGTGTTTAAAATGAGACTGTTTTAATGTTCCTGTGTGCATATATGTATTTAAAAATACTAAAAGTCCAAACACATTTCATGGCCAAGCTATTTGGTGTAAACATATAATGTTTGTGCTCAAAAACCTCAGCACGTCAGAACCCTTTCGCATTACACATTTTGGGTATTAATTTTTTAGGGTAAAGAATGTTATGAGACATATATTTACAGCTTGAATGCAAGCAACATGGTTATTTTATCCAAAGTAAATAACTGAATCTTGGGGGCAATGTCTATAAGGACCACACACAAAATGGAAAAAATAAGTATACAGAGTAGAATAAGGCAGTTTAAATACACTAATCTGTGAAAACACTGCAACCCTGCATTGAATATGCAGTTATAGAAGAGGGATGGATACATTTTCTATGGTATCTTAAGCTTATTACAGAAGCAGAAAACTGCTAAAATACAAAGATGACTTAAAAAGGACTCAAACACAAAATCATGCCAAGAAACTTTTTGCATGTGTAGCAGGCTTGCATGCACTAGGAACAGTAGGAGCTATACGTTTGGAGTGATTTAACTTCTGTCAGGGACACTCAGATTAACACAGGACTCACAAGGGGCTAGATGACACTGTTGCAAAAGGAGGAAAGAAATGGTAAACAGCATCCCATCCATCCATCCATCCATTATCTATACCACTTAATCCATCTAAACAGCATCCCTTATCTGGAAAAACTCACCACAACAACAAACATCCTTAAAGAAGCAGACAGAATGCAGGATATTCTGGGTAAATGCTGTCAATAAGGCTACCAGAAGTCAACACAAGCCAGATGGCACCTCATAAAACATCGCCATGTTTCCAACTAATTCAGGGACAGCATCTCTCTACAATGAGAAGAAGATAAAGAGGAAGAACCCCACAACACATATTAAAAACAGAAATATGTTAAGAATCACCTTGGTTGTCCAAGGTTCATACAACATCGCACTGAGGATCTCCTCCTCCACTGCTTTTGGTTGATCTTTCTCAATGTTATCCGTGTTTCCACAAAACCATTCTGTCTTCTTCTTGCACTTCCCCCTCTCCCCACTACTTCTGACACATTCTGAGCTGTCTTGGCCCACCGTTCCCACGTGACCATTTTCTGGCTGTTCCAGGGGTGCAGAAACCTGGTGGTTAGAGACCAGTGGGGTGTCAAAAGCAGGAGCAGGCAGCTTGAGGTCTGACCTGTTGGGGCACAACTCTATCTGAACATCTCCTTGCGCCGGCTGTTTGTGGCAGCTGTCATCACTGTTGCAGTAGACCTGTTTATTGCTAGTTTTCTCCTTATTTTTAATGCACCATTCTGCTTTATGGCGTAGGCCCCACAGAGTGGTGCTGTGGATCTGCTCTTTGCTTGGTGGTGGAGTGCACAAACTGACTACCACTGCCACCAATCCCGATATCCAGAATAGGACGGCTGCCACATACATGAAGTGGAAATGAGCAATGAAGGCCGGCCTCTCATCTGTCTGATTACAGCACGGTTCCTTGTAGATGAATGCAAGGGCCAAACGCATAACCCCCAAAACAGAGCCGGTCACCCCTCCCCAGAAGGCACCAGTCTCATTACAGCGTTTCCAAAATACCCCCAGGAGGAAAAGGGCTGCAATCGGTGGGGTGAGGTAGTCAGACACCTCCTGAATGTACAGGTACATCTGTCCGCCATGCATCTCGACAATGACAGGGACCCACATGATGCCAATGGCTACCATCAACACCACAAAGAGCCGGCCAACCATCACCAGCTCCTGAGGCGATGCGCTCCTCCTCAGCATCTTGTAGATGTCGAGAGTAAAGATGGTGCTGGCACTATTGAAGACAGAGTCCAGATCGCTCATCAGAGCCGCGATCATCACGGCCATCATAAGGCCTCGAAGGCCCACGGGCATGATGTTCATGACCAGCCGAGGATAGGCGATGTTGGAGCATCCGGCTTGATTGCCACACACCTGCATGCAGTGTTCAGGGCTGATGCAAACAATCTCATCAGTGAAGAGGACCCGAGAAATCATTCCAGGCATTACAATGATAAACATGGGCAAGATCTTCAAAAATCCCGCCATCAGAGTCGAACCTTTGGCGTGAGCAATGTTCTTGGCAGCTAGCACCCTCTGAACGATGACTTGATCCGTACACCAGTACCAGATAGATGCTGGCATCTGGCCCAGGAGGAAGCCGGGCCAGGGAACATCCTCGTCTGAAGGGCCACGCAGCAGCTTGAAAGCCAGCGGTTTGGGATGGATGTCGCACGTGTTGGTATACGTCAAGTTAGTGCTCGCCAGGATGGCGCTGACATTTGGAGTGGCCTGCATATACTTCATCTTCAAACCCTCCATGCCTCCGACTTTGACCATGCTCATGACGCTAAGGATGACGGCTCCAATGATCATGAGGGTGGCCTGAAAGGTGTCTGTATAGATGACAGCCACCAGCCCCCCTGTTACTGTCAGCAGGGCGGTCATACTGATCAGAAGGATCACAGACAAGTACAGGTTCCAGCCCATAGACTCCTGAATGAATAGGGCACCTGCATATAGGTCCACAGATAGCTTGGTAAAGATATAAAGGACCAACGAGAGAGCGGCAAAATAGACTTTGAGTCGACTGCCACCATAACGCTTTGAGAGATACTCCGGCATAGTATACAACCCCGAGCTGATGTATACCGGGATGAAGACCCAGCCCAGGAGCTGCAGGAGGAACACTGCGTTGAATTCCCAGGCACCAGGTGCGTACCCGCTCATTGCCCCAGATCCCGCCAAGCCAATAAAATGCTCACTGCCAATATTACTAACAAACAGAGATGCCCCTATGGCGACCCAATTCATGGACCGTCCGGCGAGAAAGTATCCCCTCACTGTACTCCGGTTTGCCTTCCGCATAGCTAACAAGCCAATGGACAAAACAAGCACGAAATAGAGAGTCACAACGACAATGTCAGCTGCCTGCAGAGCGGATGCCATTTTAAATGGATTTTTAACGACTAAGTCGGAAAAATGCAAGAGACAGTTCAGGGCTAGTTTGTGTCCTCTGCCCTGTGATTTAATGGCTGGATGTAAACAATAGTATCCACCAGCAGGGAGAATTCAGTTTGCACAATCCACTGTCCGATTAGCTTGCGTGTTAGATGTTTTAGGAAATGCTGCACAAAAAACAAACAAACAAAAAAACTATATTTTAAATCTTGAAAGACAGAAAAACTATTAGGTGCATTGCTGATGATAGGAAATTAATTACAACAAAACAGCCAAAAAAATGTTATATGACAGATATGTAATTTTTTTTTAAAAAACAACAGAAAATTTTGAAATTTGTGTACACTTTTACTGAACAAAGTGAAACTAGAAAAACTTCACAGATGATCATTTTACGAAGTACAGATAAAAAATAGCTCTCACAGAATCAGGAGAGAGAAGGCTGTAGGAGTGCCTTACAGCTCAGTATGTGTGTACACCAGAAGAACTATTATTAGGGAAAGCGGGGCATCTACATTTAAACTTTTCTGCGGTACCCCGCACAGTAAAAACCTTCCACTAAAGGAAAATTCCAGTTGAGCTATTTAACTTATTTCAGTTTATTAATGTACTTACAGTAAAATACGGTACAAGGTGCAACTGTTCTTGGTTTGTCAATGACAACCAAACAATATAACTACGTGCACATATTAATAATAATAATAATAATTATTATTATTAATACTATATTCTTCGGGTGCTATATAAGTGCATTTTAAGGCAATCACCTACCTTATTTAGAGTTTTGAGTTCCTGAGCTTGAGTTTTTTAAACACACTTCTCCTCCAAACTATCCATAACTGTAAAAATATCTAGAAGCAATGCTCAGATTCTCGACATATTTACTTTAAAAAAAATACTATTAACCGTTAGTACATTACACTGCCCACACAGGTATGACTTTAAAGCCATGCCACTTTTTGTTAGCGATGCTCATTCAATGAAAATAAACAGAAAAGCTATTTGAGCTGTACATAAGGTTGACCTTGTCTCTGCTCGCCCCTCGGAGCCTCCATCCAGCTGCATGAAGTGAGTCTCAGTTCAACATCACGCAGGTCTGCTGTTGAAATTCAACACCTCCTTTTTAAAAATTGCATTTCAATTCAGCCGAGCACACGAGACCGGCGTGTTTATCACGCCCACTTGCTTACTACTTTTATCACAAGTATAAAAACGCTGTGACTATAACAGATATAATGAATTTATGGTGTGTGTGTGTGTGTGTGTGTGTATGTGCATACAAACACACACACACACACGCTACCCGTTTCTACATATGAGAAGAAATGATTAATTCTCGAAAATAGAATATCCGGCAGTTACGTGTGGGTTATTGACTAACAGTTCATTATACGGCAGTTACTTTATTTGAACGACTCCGGTATAACAACAACATCCCAAAGCAACTGCAAAAGAGTTGTAGGATTTTTTTATTATTAGAGTTCATCACGTCAAGCACACATTTCCCATAATGCACCTGTGGCGTTAATGTTTGGAAAAACTACGACACCCATCGTTCTATGCGTTCTCGTGACGCTACATCCGTTCATGCGCACTCAGTTTGACCTACACAGTTTCTGGAGATCATGGCTGCGGTAGGGTTGAGCCAGCAGGTATGACATTCATTAAACCTTTTTAATTGCGTTTCTTTGGTGTTCACTGTTATGTATTTTGTGTGAAGGCTACACATTACTCAGTACATTTGAAATAATTTCATGTATGTATTTAAGTATGCTAAGTACGGTTTCTAAATAATGGAAAAGGCCTTGCGTTCTTTGCCGGGACGGATATATTATGCGCCTGTATGACCATTTCCCCCCAAGTCGCTAACGTATTTGTCATTGAACTTCCAAAGGCAATTAATAAAAATGGGTTATTTTTCTAAACTTTATTTAATCATACAACCAAAATGTTGCTTCAGAAGTGCATCTCTCGATCAAGATTATGCATAATTCCGCAGTCCAGCTGTAGCCAAAACGGCTCATAAAAGAATCATGCAAATCATTTGGCGTCTAGTATAACAGTACCCACGTATGAGGTAGTGGACATAACTGATTTGGTGCACAAAAGGCAACATGACCTTAATGCCCATACCTCCTTCTGTGCATAATATAGGTTGACTTTGTGGGTACTGGGGTAAATATGTCAAAGCTTTTGGTTCAATGCCATACCGTTAAATCGCGTTGAAACAAATTTGTTACATATGTTTGTCATCCAATTTCACGTTATTACTGGACAAGCAGCAATTAACTAATACATATTTTTCTTTATCTCTCCACTAGGTGCGCCAGTTCAGCACTACAGTCATTCGACCTGTAGCCAAGTTAGTCAAGGTAATTTAACTTGGTTTGCTACACTGTATCTCATTTAAAATATCACCAGTTGTTGTCCTTTCATCACTGAACAGATTTTGATTCATCACCTTCAAATGCTAGCTTAAGATTTCAGTTTGATCTGAAAATTCTCCGCATGCATTTGTATAGCTTGTATAAATGTTGTGTTGGTAACCTGGAGCGGTGCATGCCCTAGATAATGGCCTGTTCTCCCCATAGCCCCCCATTCAAGTGTACGGAGTGGAGGGCCGCTATGCAACTGCACTGTTCTCAGCTGCCAGCAAGCAGAAGAAGCTGGATCAGGTGGAGCAGGAGCTGGGGCGTGTGTCTGTAAGGAGCAACCAGTCACCTGTTACACTGAGAGGGCCTCATGATCTAGGATGCCTAATTTCGTGCCAAATCCACCATGTTGACATGAGAATGTTTTAAATGCCATTTTCCTGGGCAGTTAGCCTCTTGGGATATTTAAAATTATAATAAACCATCATATAGAACCAAGAATCTGGAGTGCACGTTTTTCCCTTCTGATCTCAACACAGAACTGCAGTTTGCGGTTCCTCTGTTCCGTAACATGTGTGCTTCTGTGCATTTCAGCTGTACAGCAAGTTATGCAGCCAAAGCAGAAATGCAGACTGCATACTCAGTGTTCTTTGTATGCCAGGTCAGTGAGTGTTTGTATAAAGATCAGCTTCTCTTTCCCGCAGACCTTGATCAAGGACCCCAGATTGTCCGGCATTGTTATGAACCCCCACGTGAAGCGCAACATCAAGCAGAAGACCTTCAACGACGCACTGACCAAGGAGAAGCTCTCGCCCATCACCATCAACCTCATCAGTGAGTTCGTTGGGGCATCAGTGAGCCGTCATTAGTTCTGATACCACAGAGCACAGGGTTGGGCATTTCCTTCACGGCTGGAGGTGACTCACTGTCCCTGTGTCTATCTTTAAGATGTCCTAGCAGAAAATGGCCGCCTGACCCTGACTGCTGATGTCATTGCCGCCTTCGGGAAGATGATGAGTGCCCACCGTGGGGAAGTCATCTGCTCAGTCACTACTGCCCAGGTAGGTTCCCTCTCCTCTGCCTGCCCCTAGCTGTGACTGATACACATGCTAGCATGACACAAATGGACATGTTAATATAGACCAGGGCTATTCAGTCACGGTCCTCTAGGTCTGCTGATTTTCCAGCCTTCCTGTACCTGTGAGTCAGGTGTGAAGCCTCTGTGGCCAATCAGAATCAGTAATTATTAAAGTAACTGCTTGGGAGAACTGAAAACACGGCCTGGATTTGGAATCAAGGTCCAGATTTGAAGAGCCCTGACACAGACAATCCCTTGTATTTAACTCAGCCCCTGGATGAGGCCAACCTTGCAGAGCTGAAGACCGCACTTAATGGGTTCCTGCAGAAGGGTGAGATGCTCAAGCTGGAAACTAAGGTAGGAAAGCAGAAGGTGGAAGAAATTTCCTGGCAGCTGACTCCATTAGTGAATGGTCCCTAGGCTTTAATGCACCATGTTACAGTAGCTTTCTGCTTATGCCGGTTGTTTATTCGTGGATTGTGGCTCCTGGACAGTATTATAAATTAAGCTATTAAATTATCACAGCTGTTGACCCTTCAAAATTTGGGAAAACACTTGTAGGAGGGAAATCCTGATGGCTTTAAAAGCGTTCAAGTTAAAGTTGATGTACTTTCCACAGAGCGATTCTTCCATTTTGGGCGGAATGATCGTCAGCATTGGGGACAAGTACGTTGACATGTCCACAAAGACCAAGATCCAGAAGCTGACCAATATTATGAAAGAGACTTAAGTCCTGTGGACTCATTAGTTGGAATGTTGGGGATCAGTGCTTTACAAGGCCTGGATTGTCGTAAAAAAAGTGTACCTGTGTTCATAACAACTTTAATAAATATTCTGTAATGTGGAACTCTTGTGGTATGGATGTAAGTGTCCTTTATTCACATTGTTGAATATATAGCTTGTCTGCTGGGAGTTAGTTGTCTTGTAGGGTTGTTTACTGCTACATTAATCCCAAAACTCCCTTAGACTCAGAACCTGAAAGAAAAAAAAGTATGAAATAGGAATTGTAATACATTTCTGGGTTAGATGTTTGTCTTAACATGCTAATGGTAATAGTATAAAGATCATTATGTTTGGTATAATTAGATAAGCTGTTCATTCCATGCTTAGTGCTCAATCAACAATGTCTGTTCCTAATAATCAGTGTAGATGTGGGACAAATTGTGTGACGTTGAATGGACAAGCTCGGGCTTAGAAATTACTTGCTTTAATGAGATTGTACACTGTGGTTCTATAGGTTACAGTACTGAAAATCTTTCATACAGTGGATATGAGACAGTATATAAAGCACGTCCAAAGACACTCGATATTGGGACAAGGAAAGGAGAAACGATGAAATGCACTAAGAAATTACCTAAATTGCACGGAATACAAATGTTAAAACAAGGGATTAAGAACCCATGGTTTTGACAGGGCTATAGATGTTTCTAGTAATTCTGGCAATCTGAGAACATTGTTACCAGATGTTTATTTAGACCAATTTGGGGCATTACATGTTCTTGCAAAGAAGTGTCTACATACCTATAAATATACAAATACACCCCAACAAAATCTTACAATTTTCACATATGTAAACTTTAATTTCAAATGGACATGGGTTGACTATCTGTAATTTAAATATTAAAGATGCGTTCGAACATTTACACATATCATGGTTCCATGTTACACTTCTTAGGCCTTGTTTAGAAGAGTAATTGTCTGTAGACATGGGTTAGGACTAGCTCTTTATTCATGAGAGAAAAGTCCCTCCTTCATAATGGATGGCACTCTGGAATGGTGACTTCATGCTGTACACAGAGCCTAAGAGGAATGAGCAGTGACCAAGGTCGGGAAGCACTGTACCTAAACCTAAACCAAACCTGAGAACAGCCAACTCCATCCTTGCAGCTTCCCAGGACTGCAGGGCTGTGACTGGGCAACATAGTCGATCAAGTGTCTCCTTGCTACATAATACACATTTTCACTCATCAAAGTTAATTAAAAAAGAAAATGAGCTACTGTGCCAGTCTATCCATGCTTAGAACAAAGCAACATTAAGTCTTTCTGTGACAGCGTAGGCCTTGGAGACACGATGTCTTTGTCGCAGTGTAAAAAAGAAATTGAGCAGAAATAATTGAATGCAGACCATATTTGCAAAGTGATACAGGTGACGTTGCCAACTCAACTGAAATACAAGACCCAGGAGTTAGCAGGCCTCAGTGTGGACAGGGTCCATTTAATACTTATTTTTTATATAACGGTTTGGTTACAGTAGTATAGGTTGCTACAGTGTCCTACATTACCAAGCCACTAAAGGCATAGGCAGACATGGGCCCTATTATTTTACACTCTGCATGTAGTTTAACGGAACAACTTCAGGGATGGAGACAGTAACAATAGAATGCAAAACTAATAAATAAAAATGGGAAACAGGACAAGGACACACTGAATGGGTACCGTATTAGGCAAGGCGAGGTGCCAAAGCTGCTGTTCCCTTTCTTCTTTTTAATTCTACGAAAGTTTGTTTCTCAGACAAATTAAGTCCTCACCAAAAGCCAGGTGTCGTAAAATTTTAACGTGTGACGAAAAAAAAAATATCCGTTAAATACAACCCCCCCCTCCCCCCCTCAGTAAACATTTACAACTTCTGATATGGATACTACTAAAATCAGTCAAGGCTATATCTGATTTAAACTCTTGAAGTTCTTAGATAAATTAAAAGACAACAAAGAAATCTATATTCCACAGTTACTAACAGTGCAGTCGAAATAGGACATTTTCAGGACGCTGCCTAAACTGAACTTTGCCACAAAAATATCGTGTGTGATGTAAACTCTCTGGTACATATCAGTCATATTATCACACTGTAAATTACTGTATATCGTAATTTGCAGAAACAAATGAAAAACTACAAAATATATACAATATATTTTTATAATGCAAATGTATAAATACATTTGAAAGAAGGTACTGATTTGGGAGTACTCCTAAAATTGATACCACCAATGATCAGATCTCTTTTCTAAACTCCTTTTTTGTAGAAACTCAGATTATTTATTCTACAGTGCAGTCCATATATGGTAAAAGCAATATACATATATAAACATAAGCTTGGAAAACAAGTCTTCAACAAGCACAACATGTCTAACTTTTTTGGATTGCCTTTACATAGAACTAAAACAAAAACCAGTCTACCATGGGTATGCATCCAATGACATGATGTATAAACCACATTCTCAAACTAGCATCATTCTCAAAGTATCTGAATCTCACTTATGCAAAGCAATTGCTTGTTATGAATTGTATCGTTGTAACGTGTCTGACGCACCCGCACTGATCATTATGTAAAAATAATGACTTCAGTACTCAGTACTCAAGTAAATATATTGATCCATTCTGGAGTCATATGACCACTGTTCATACCATAGGCTAATCTGTTCAACCACTCTGTACATCGGACATACACACTACAATACAAAAACATTCTGAAACTCTTCAAAGATTATTTAAGGATGACACTTTTTCCCTATAAAGTCTGACACTTGAGGGTCTTTCCTTTCCCTACAGCCATGCACAAATCACATGAATGAAGTTTTCTGCTCCTTATCGAGTGTGCTCTACTGAAGACTCAAAACACAGAACCCCCCTACCCTAATTCCATATGGCACACAGGCTTCCAAACTTGAGGGTGATATTCAAATAAATATAAATGTTTCATGTGACCTTATACATCCATTGGTGGGCAATGACAGAAAAACAAATTTTTCAATTACTCATATACTTTTTAAATAAATATTTTCATGTCTATAATAGACCCGAACACTTTAATGTTTGGGACAGTTGGCAGAAAAGAACTGTACACCTGATCAAGAAAATTAAGAAAACTTCAAAAATTCCTTCACATACTGAAAGAGTTCACAGAATCCTTCCTATGTGATCCTTCTGTTATGTCAATGTAAAAGTAACAGTAATATTAAAATAATGATAACAGTATCATGTGGAAACACAAAGAACCAAATGCTCTTAGAAAAAACACGCAAACACACAAACATCTTGGGTGGATATAGCATCTAGCAATCCAGACCTGCAAGCTGCATTATTGGGGGGGGGGGGGTTAACTACGGCTCATCAAAGAGCTGCAGGTCCAAACGCACTACGATCTCGCCCGTCGGGACCTCGTGCAACAGCAGCCGCTTGGTGATTGGACCCTTCAAACCCTGGTCCTTCTTAATGTCTGCCAGCCGGATCTCTGTCCTGCCCAGGAAGTCTGTGAATAGATACGTTCAAAAGCAATCAACAGCTTTCATTAGGGTTCCAGAATGTTCCAACGACAGTTGATATGTCACACGCTACATGTATGGCCCCTAGCATGAACTGACCGTCAGGGGAGAACTGGTCCCTCTCAAAGACGGTCACACATAACACATCCTGCTCCAGGTCCTTGATGAAGAACTGACAGTTCGAGTTCCATTTGGGGTTCAGTGTGTCCTGCAGTGTCTTAGTGATGTGGCACTGGGACCCCATCGTCACTTCACAGTATGGGTTACTCTTCCCTGGAACATAATCAGAATCAGAAGACCTTGTACCAGAGCGATTCAGAGCAATATTGGATCCCAATATCATAGGGTAACACTGTAAGGTCACTGCAGGTACTTAAACCAACCACCTTCCAGTTACAAAGGTATATCATTAAATGCCTCTTTCATTACTCTAAGATGACCATGTATCTACTGTTCATTACTCTGGCTATCACCTACAAGAGGCTGGGAGTACATCTAGTAGTAAGTAACACTACACTAGTAGTAAGTAGTAAGTATGTCTTACCATGAGAACGGCAGGGTTTTAGCTCAATACCTTCCACTATGTTGACCATCAGCCTTCCAATGCCAGTTGCCCTCTGAGATCGTACTGCAGATAAGAGACGCGTAGGTCAGGGAAAAGCCATACTGGGCGAGAAGGCTACCTTCTGACACCTAAAGCTATGCTGGAAGTTCCACTAATCAATGACACCAGAGACTTCCTATAAGGGATATTTCCGTGTGTATGGAGGCTAGGTGTCTACCAAGATACGCCTTCTCTCTTTTCTTCTTGTCCGTCTCAATGTAAAGCTCTGAAGCAGCCTTGATCTTCTGCACCCAAGCAGTCCTGCAAAAGCATACAGGCATCATTTGCATGCTGTGACCCTTCTGCACTGCATTCTTAATGCATTATTTTTTTGTATCTTTTTTTACAGATGGGTATTGCGTGAGATGGTTCCCTACATGGGATAGTTCCTAATCCATTCAGTAAATGTCAGGGTTGATGGACCGGTGCTGTGTTCAGTACAGGGTGTTTATAGGCAAGGAAAACCCTGCAAATGCTGGTAACTACCTCTCGTTGATGCTCTCTGCCCTGAGCGTGTAGACCCTGTCAATGTGGGAGATGTGAAAGATGGGCTCGTCTCCAGAGGGGTCTGTGGGTAACTTCACCAGTACCTCATTCAGGAAGATAGGCTGCACAAAAATCATAGTTTAACAATACACTTAGCTTACACTGTATACATAGTTTAGTAGTATAAATTCTGGTTCTACATGTGGGATGGGTAAAGGTCATGTGAAGTCAAATGCTGAAGAATACACTTCCTATGCATAAATATAGTACCAATAAGCTGATATAATTACTGGGGACTTCCAACATACAAATTACATTATCCAATTAAATAGATACAGTGGCACCTAAACCCACAGCTAGTTAAAGCTAAGTAAGCACTTAAATTTGGACGTGAAAATACCCACCCCCTCTACTAATACCAATTACTGCAAACCCCCAGCTTTCCACACTGCCAGTAAATGTCTATAAGCCTCTCCACCCACTCACGGTCTTGTACATCCTGTACTGAAGATGTGACTTGGGGCTGAAGACTTTGTCTGAACCGGAGGAGCCAAGGGGCTTGATGATCTGCGTGAGCAGCAGGAAGTCGTTGAATAAGAAGCCATAGAGCTCCTTGTTGCTCTTTGACTTGTAGAGTTTTCCGCTGTGGAGGAACTTCCGAGGGCCCAGGCAGTTGGTCACGGAATTGAACACCAGTTGCTTGGGGAAAGATGGTGGCAGCATTTATTATTAATTAAAAAGCATATTGACAGCTTGCTTTGTTTCATGTAGTTCATCTGTTTGTCAGTGAAGTAGAGGATTTCTGGAAAGGTGGTCTAGTCCTGACCAGAGAGGCTGCTAAGCCCATATATATTATAGTTGTATGAAATACTAATTAAACAGAACAAATATAAAAATGATAGTACAGCCTTTCCCCAGGTTACGATGGGATTACGTTCCGATAAACCTATCGTAAAATGAAAATATGGTAAGACAAAATGCATTTTAATACCCTACACCTAAACCAACAAACACCATAGCCTAGCCTAGCCTACCATAAACATGCTTAGAACACTTAAATTAGCCCACAGTTGGGCAAAATCATTAACAGAAAACCTATTTTATAATAAAGTGTTGAATATCTCATGTAATTTATTGAATAATGTATTGAGAGTGAAAAACATTTACCCATCGTAAAGTCGAAATATCGTAACACAGACCATCATGACCCTGCATGACCAGTTAATGACTCTATATTAGACGATATAGAGATGAAAGGCTTTTATAATCTCAGGCGCAGAGCCTGCAGATGGTCACGTCTGCGAGTATGGCGTGATCAAACGAGTATACCTCAGACAGCCCCTCACACTGAACGTGTCCCTGGATCCACTCCAGGCGGTCCGAGTTCTCCTTCTCCCGCACCCCCTCGTTGACCTGGGAGCAGAGCTCTTCGGCCTTCTCCAAAGCCTGCTTCAGGTGACTGTGATCTGGGTGGTTCTCTGGAGTATTTTCCAAGATCTGAGGGGGCCACGGGCACAAAGATACAGGGTCATTTAGTAGCTTAATCTCAACGTTTGGGGACAAATCATTTGATCGTCTATAACAAGTAGAAAAATAATATAATAATATTTTGATCAGGAAATAACCAAATTGTTTAACAATTTCACTAGTTACCCATACAGCTAGCTAATTCTCACAGTGTTTGCAATCCTGTAGTAACTATGCTCTACTTTATAATAGAGCTGTAGATCTATTATCCTGCAGAATTTCCAGAGAGAAGAGGGAGCTATGTTTGCATGTACTTATATGGTCTTAATCAGTATAACGTGACATGAATAGAACTGAACAAAGTACAACAGAAACTTCTAGACCTTGCAATCCCGACCAGTATAAGGATAGAGGGAACATGCAACAAGGGCATAAGTCACACTGAGGAAACATGATACGGACAGCAGAGTGGCAGCCAGCGGCGGCACGGCATGAGGGCACGTACGTTCTTGATGATGAGGGGGTAGCGGGTGACCCTCTGCATGGGCTTCAGCAGGAAGCTGGACAAAGGCATGCCCTTGCAACGTGGGTCCATGGCCAGCCGCTGAAAAGGAGGACGGAGAGTGGTTTCAGCAGGTCAGTCCAATTGCCCAGCCGTGTTTGCTCGCCTCAGGGGACCCGTTACCTTGACAAAGTCCTTAAATTCGGGCACCTCATCAGTCTTCTGCTGGATGATGGCGGCGCCGTTGAGCTGGCAGCTGCAGAAGCGGATATAGGGCTGCATGTGGGGTAGCTGCGAGGTGAGGATGTCACCGATCATCTTCACCGGCATGCGTTCGCCTGACATCTTCTTACGCACCCGCAGAGCCCTGGGGGAGGGAGTCAGGAACAGGTTGGTGACTGGGGGGGGGGGGGTCAGAGTACTGATAACCCGAGAGTGGGGTTACTTTTAGAGCATCATTAAGAATGACGGAGCATTTTTTGGATGCAGTGATAAACTATCCTGTGAAAATCACCTACAAATAATGTAATGCAAACTTAAGTAATAAAAAGCATGAATTATATCCATGTTATTTTTAACAAAAATGTGATTTTTAAGCAAGGCAAACAATACTGACTCACTGAGTGTCCTGCCATTTGAAATTTGCCAGTAAACTGGATTTTTATGCTGTACATCATTAGCAGCATAAGCAAAATCTCAACGTGCATCGCAAGGCAAAAAATGTGTCATGAGCTGAGTAGGTTTCAGCAATTTATAAAAAAAATATCTGAGTCTTTCAAAAGCAAATACACAAGTGGACATGGATTTATGCTCTCAGGGAGATGAAAGTCAAAATGACCAATAGACTATACTGACGTTCTTTGGAATCATCGGTAGTTATTAACAGTTAACAATAGTAGTCTTTTTGGATAGATAATCATAAAATCTCTTCTGAGTCACTGCGAAACATAACGCTGTTTTTCTTAGACAAAAACTATAGGCATAGACACACTGCATTACCACCAGTAACCAGAGGGGGTGCTGAAGTACCCTCAATCACCCTACTACTATAGGCAGGGGCATGCTGCCCTACAGTATTCTGACACTACATTACCACCAGCAACCAGAGGGGGTGCTGAAGTACCCTCAGTCACCCTACTACTATAGGCAGGGGCATGCTGCCCTACAGTATTCTGACACTGCAGTACCACCAGCAACCAGAGGGGGTGCTGAAGTACCCTCAGTCACCCTACTACTATAGGCAGGGGCATGCTGCTCTACAGTATTCTGACACTGCAGTACCACCAGCAACCAGAGCGGGTACATACTATACCTAGCACTAGGGATGGCACGGTTCATGAAAAAAAACCGAACCGTTCGGTTCGCTTGTCTCGGTTCGGAGCATGCATGCGTCGCACGGTTCGACGGTTCATGACATGCGCAATGTAGCCTCGTGCCCCGTATATGACGTCAGTGTGTTTCCCTTTCGCGCGAAAGAATAGGCTATATAGTTTGTCCGTAGTGATTCACGCACAGCAGCCCAATTTCCAGCGCTACTGCTAGGATTTTACCTTACAGTTCTAGAAAACTTTCAACACCTAAAACAACTGATAAAGTTCCTCTGACGCAACTTGACAAATGTTTTTAGCTCAATACAAACTGAGGTCAACCACAACGAAGAGGACCGGCAATTGCGCGATCAAATGAAGTGTAATCTGATTTTCCACTTGGGCAGGGGCGGGGGAGGAGGGCGGGGGTGCATACTTCAGCAACTTGACGTTGCACATAATTAGCTCCTTCCAGTTAACGAAGATCATGGCTACTTCCTTCTCAGTCAGCAGCTCGGACTCCAGAAGCGGCTTCTGGAAGACCTGAGGCAATAAAAGCAGGGTATTAAAGTTTAATCGGTGTTTCAAAGGCTGTGTACGAGGGGAGATCAGCACATTTTCACCTCCAGTGCAGATGAATTATCATTCGTTTCTTGAGAAAATGCATGTATAAGCATGTTCTTTATACATACGTTATTGCACATTAGTGAGAACCGTACATGCTGGCTAGGAAAAATTCATCCATCCATCTTTCATGACCACTTATCCTGAACAACTGCATGGTGAGCCTGGAGCCTAGCAGGCACTGGGCACTGGGCACTGGCAGGGACACCCTGGAATGGGAAGCCAGTCCACTACAAGCCACAGACACAATCGCAGTGTGGATAAAGTCACAACTGCAGGTGTTTGAACTCTGAGGTGAAAGAGAAACACATGGAGAATATGAAAACCTAACCTTCAACGAGCCCCACCCCACCCCCACCCCCACCCCCTCCACCCCCAACTCCATAAGAAAAGTCCTCCAGGAAATGATATACATGGTTTTGCTTAAGAACATACACTCACTTCACTGTAGACCTTTTATAGAAAAGTAAAAGTTCCGATCCTTAGAAACACATTTTCTACTGGGTTGGGGGATTTCCAATTGCATGTGTAATCAACTTCAAAAATGGCCATAACACCTGAGTAAAACATGCTTCCTCTATGGCAGGAAACAGGCTGTTATTAATACGGTGCCTGACAATCTGTAAAAACAAAAGAAGACATTTTTGCCCTTAATCGGCTGATTAGTTTTTGTTAAATGCTGACTTGAACAAATGCCTAATTAGCCTGATTTACTCTCTTATTCTCTGTGTGGATCTCAAAAGGAGCTTTCATGTGTGTGCAGATCTGACTTAATCAAAGAACAGAGCTCAGGGCTGCACACTGTCGCATAGTGCCCCCCCCCGATGCTCACCCACCTCTGTGACCAGCTGCAGGTCGCTGACATAGTTTTCCTCAGTGACGATGAGCTCATGGGTGTAGCCCTGTCTCTTCCTCTCCGTGGGGGTCAGCATGTCCAGGAGGTGCAGGTCAGCACACCCTGCAGACAGGACAGCGGGATGCGTTTAGTCATCCTCTGCGGATCAACTTACCCACAGCTGGTCATCAACCATCACCAAGGTAAAACTAGACTTCAGACAGATTTGTTTTATTGCTAAAATTATAACATTTTAACTTCAGTTACATCTGATCACATTGACTGAATTTTAAATTCATGCATTATTTGCTTTGACTTGATGGAGAACGATATGTACTGGGATATGTACTGGGATATGTACTGGATAGCAGAGCATTACCATGTACATATCGGTCACAGGGTCTGGGATTCCTCGAGCTGATGATTCCCTCTTGACACCCAGACCCAGATCATTCAAACAAGTGCAAACATATACACTAACAGTCCTCCATGACGACAAAAAGCCAGATCAAACCATGCCAGGCCATGTTAATAGTATAAAATGTAACTGAAAACCCATTTAACAGTTTGGATACAAGCTACAGTCCTATGCATCATCTGCTGACACGAAAAGACAACAGTGGATTATGTTTTAAGAGAAAAATAGAGTACCCAAATGATTAATGCTTTGCTTTGTATCTCACCTAAAACAAAACAGACCAATGGCAACCATGTTGAGTTCAGTTACCATGTTTTTCAGTGACGTGAAATACAGATCTCAAAACCCACTGCAACTGCTTAAAGAAACACACACACAAACACACATCAGGTCCACAATTGATACTGAGTCTTTTAATGGTTATGTACACATTTTTCTTAATAAAGATTTTGCTACAGTCATTTTAAAGCTGAGTTGTTTGTATATATTTTTATATGCTTTACATTCATTTCCCACTAACGGCTTCCTTGGCGAAGTGCAACGTAATAGAGACTCCCTCTCATTCCCTACCTCCCAGATTGCCCATGTGCATCTTAGAAAGAGATAAATAATCACTTTCTTAATGTAGGATGGCGTGCACTTTAACTGCCAACCAGGACCGTGTTATATGGACCAACATTCAAGCCGCTTTTTTAATGTCCCAAGGTTCTCCACAACTTCAAGTGCGACCAATCAACGTCTGAGCAGCGTACCACTGTACGGTCAACAAAAAAAAGAAAAAACAAATACAGTATATGTGCCATATATAGAAAGACTTACTGTAACAGAAACAGAAAAATAATACTGCTATCAGAAAGGAGAAAATGACAAGACATGGTATCTGTCCTGTTCCATCTCTTCTAATTACTTGTCATGGTCTTGGGGGTTAAGGTGTGTTAAGCAGCTGTGTTAAGCAGCTGTGTTTTGAGTTTCAGCCTCATCAAACTCCATCAAGTCTCATTTGAGTTTGCAGAGAGAAAACATACAGCCTCCCTACAGCGTTTTATTGCAGTAAGGACTGTTACGAGTTGTGTTATTTTTACATTACAGTTTTAGTTACAGGTTAAAAAAAAATATATATATATATATATATATATATATATATATATATATAAAATTAAATGAACAAATAAAACTTGCTGATCCAAGTGGTTTGTGACAGTCGGTACCAATCACTCATTCTCTCTAAATACTTCATTTTCATATGGACAAAAACCACACTATATTTAACACATATATTTAAAAACATGATCTAATACATTTTCATACAATTATAAAAAATAGCCTATGTCATCAGTGACCTAGGATGCAAAGTTCTGTCTGTTGTGATTCAATAATAATTTTGAAATTGATCAAAAAGAAATCAATAATAATAAAACATATGTAAACCTCCAGCTGATTCATAAGACAGCCTCAGCCAATTATGGACATCATAATATTGTCATATGACCAAAACAAATAATCTGAAAAAACATTCTGGGGGTTTAACAGCGAGAGGGTAAGCACACATCATTTACACATATTGTAATTTTACCCTGTACTGGTCACATCGTTTAGTTCGACAAACCAATATTTATTTCATCGTAAGAGAAAAAGGTAAGCAACAACACAGGATGTCAGAGAAGTCAGAGTCACAAGAAATGTGAGAACAAGTGAGTCATGTGACCCCCCTATGTGGTCACGTATCTGCTGCTATGATTGGTTCCAGGGGGGGCAGGAAAGAGTGAGCAGAGGAACATTGATAACCCAAGTGTGACCCCCACCCCAGTCCCACAGGCGTGATTCTCCATCCTCTTACAGAGCCAAGTACTTCACATCCCTTCAGCAGCCGACCGATGCACCGTCGCAAAACAAGCAGTTATACGGGTGTGATTCCCCAATTACGCATAAAACATTTCTCATCGCATGCAGCATTTATTGGTTGATAGTGGGTCTTTCTGTGGAGCTACAGGCAAGGGGGGAAGCTGGGAGAGGCTGTTAGTCAGGATGGATGAGGAAGTTGACATCCAATAGAGGCCTCAGGGCCTTTCGTCCGCATTGCTGTCCCAAGTTCAAGGACATAAAAATGGCGATTTCCCAAAAAGCAACAGTGATAGCAGCACCACCACAAGAGGGAGAGGTTAAAAAAAACATTAGTGCTCAGAAAGCCACAAAAAGACCCACTATCCAGATTCATTTATTAGTACTCATTTGTTATCATTTAAAACAAGTTAAAAATTGTCTTCGATTTAAAAATAAAAATAAAAAAATCAAATTAAGGATGTTTGTAGGATTTGCGTGCATCTATCGCTTAAAGAAAAAAATGAGAGGTGTTCTTCCAGCCAGAGGGCCAGGGGCCAATCATGCAGGGGCCACATGATCAGAGGCTGCATCTCCCATCATCCCTCGGGGCAGTGTTTAGGGGATAGTGGGTCTCTTTGAGGACTTTCAAGGCTGAGTGGGATATGGGCAACATATGATTCCTAGAAAGAGGAGGAAAACACAGCACATAAGCAAAAAACCTACAAAATAAAAAGGAAACAAAACAACATTTAGTCGGAGAAATGAAAGGAGATCTCAGACACCACGGTGGAAAGGTCTAGAAAATGTGATAAGATGCACAGTAGAAAGAAAAATGAAAATTCTTATGCTAAGAAAGGAGAAGATGGGAATTCAGAAAGGATCCATGATGTGCAGGTGGGTAGGTGGGGGGGGGGGGGGGGGCATGGCTCTCCCATCTTGCGGAGGTCAAACATGCTTTAATGACACATTACCACAGGTCTTCAGGGACACCGTTGTTAGCAGGTCTGTGTTTTAGCCATAATTGATCTAATTCAGAGCTCTTCCTAACCCCTCCCTGAGTTCGTGTAAGGTGTGATGGCAGCGAAGGGGGGGTGCTGATAGCAGAGACTCACATTGCTGACTGGGGTCCGTGTCCGTGGTGAGTTTGACGTAGTTTGAGGGGAAGAGGCCCATGGTGCCATTCAGCTCGCCCTTCCACCAGTCAGGGTCGTCCTTGCTCAGCACGTTGATTATCTGCCCCTTGGCAAAGGGCAACTCGTCGTCATTCTGTGCGATGTAGTCATACATGCCGATCACCTGGCACACTGCGACATGGGGGGGGGCGGGGGGTAAGGTCAGTGCTCACGGTCACTGAACCAAAAAGAACTTCGATATCAGTGAAATAAATATGAGACTGTAGATAAGACAGCTCCCCTAGACACGAGATCACCGGCCCCATTCGTACCTGCACTGGGCCCCTTGGGTTTTGGGGGTGTGGGCTCCGTGGGTGTGGTCTTACTAGTCCCCGGGCTCAATAGCTTCACGTAATTGGCCGGGAACCAGCCAATCTGACGCTTCTTTCCCCGGGCCTGAGTGAGACAGAAGCGTAGGTCCCGTCACACACGTTACAGACTGATAGCTGGTAGGACGATAATAACGATCTAACCTTTTCTTCCTGAAAGGGCACTCCAGGCGGCTCTGATGGGAAGAGCGCCCGCCACCTACCTGCAGCTCCCCTTCCCACCAGCCTCCGGGGTTTTTTTTCCTGATGAGGATGAGCTGTCCAGGGGCCAAAGTCAGCTGCTCCGGGCCGGTGGCTGCATAGGGGGCGATGACCTGGGCGATTTCTGCAGCGAGACAAAACGAGCAGGTTCAGAGCCAAAGTCCTGCTGACACACACGAGGCCCTGGCTGTGTTCAAATCCCTAAAATATCCCTGGCCAGTCTGACCCCCTTTTAAAACCACAAGGATGGTTTGAGAGCTGGGACACTGGCATTCGACCACCTAACCCATCACTCACCTGGCTTCTTTCCCAGACTGCTGCTCTTCCCGGCTGGGCCCGGCCCCTGCTTGGGGGTGGGAAGAATGGGGGGGGGGTTGGTTTAGTCAGCAACAAATACCGAAAAACACATGCGGCAGGTGAGGTGAAAATGAAGCAGGCGATCATTATTCAGGTTCATTTTGCAGGACAAGAAAACTCACAGCATTGGAGGGAACACATCATTCTATTCATTCTGTTTTTAAAACAAGATGAATAGCAAACTACATGTATCATATGTCCATCTAAGGAACCATCTTCTAACAGCCTATTCTGGTCAGGGTTGGGGGCGGAAGGGAGTGGGGGCCGGAGCCTTTCCCACGAAGCATATGGCACAAGAACCAATGTTTCACCCTGGATGGGATGCCAGTCCATCACAAACCTCACACTCACACTATGGGCAATTCAGAGATGCCACTTCACCTAAAAAAAAACAGCTTGTTTTTTCCAGACTGCGACAGCGAACAGGGTAAGCACATGAACACCGCAATCACAGGGAGTGGAAATCGACCCAACAAACTTGGCAGTGCAAAGCAGCAGTATTATCCACTGAGCAACTCATTACTATTAGCTATAAGCTGCTCAGCAGACACATTCTATACAGCAAACCTGTAGACGCCATTTAGATTGAGGGGTAAGTAGCTCATAGGTAAGTATGTAACGATTCACCCAATTCACGATTCAGTTCGATACTGGGTTCATGATTCAATCTTCCCAGGATATTTTTGAGGGAAAAAAAAACTATCAAAAACTGCAAAATTTTCACATTCTTCAGCAACTTAAGTATTCCTTTTGTTAAACAAAAACAAAGTTTCATTTTCTTAATAACCAACAATAATTATTTAGAAACATTTATAGAGGCTGGAGTAAAATGTAGCCTATTAAATATTTTGTCCATTCATACATCCATTTTCGGTAACCACTTATATTCAGGGTCATGGGACTGATATATTAAAAATAAAAAAAAAGTTTATAACAAATAGGCTTTTTCTTAATAACCATTTCGCCACTCCGTAGAGTTATTTCTGCAGGCTGTATTATTTGATTGCTGGTAGGGGGGCAGGCCAAACTATTGCGTCTTCAGCTGTCTGAAAATTGCAATTACAGCTAAGAAAAACTAAGAGATTATGCATCCTAATAATAATAGAAGCCTTTTTGTGGATCATTTTATATTTCCACAATTAAAATCGTAATAAATGTGTACCATGATTTATCGTTGCACGTTACATGCTTACTAATAGCTACGATGAAGGGGACATTTTGGTTCAACTCTACATCGTTAACGGTTCTCTTCCCAGAAATGCTATTAATATTTGTTTTAAAATGTGCACGAGACAATATAACAAGAGGTGCAAACAGCTGCCCTTAAGGTCAAGCTTCAGTAGAGATATACTTACGTCAGAGTCCTTGGGTTTGACGTAGTTGGACGGGAAGACTCCGGTCTTGTCCCCCGCTGTCCCAGTCCACCAGTCTCCCTCCTTCTTCAGGACGATGATCACGTCCCCCTGCTGGAAAGTCAGGTCCCCCTGCTCGCTGCTCTCGTAGGTGTACATCGCTATGTATTCTGGGAAACAACGCACACTTCATCGGAATTCAGCTTCAGCCTAAGCTTAAGCCATAGTTTCAATGAGCGGGTCAACTAACCACAAACTAAATATTTTTGCAATCGAATAACAAAGTACTTCAGAGTTTCACAAGTTTTATATTTTGATTCATTCCCTGCTGTATATTTCCAGATGTTCTTAGAAGAACAGCGTGGTTATTCTGGTGCAAAATGGCAGCCATGTGTGACATACTGAGGTCATTCACAAGCCCGTACCTTCGCCACCCTCGAGGGGCCTGCTGCTGGGTGAGGGGGTGGGCCGCTTCACATTTGGGGGGCTTTCTGATGAACCTGAATCGATGCTGATCGGGGCGGGTCGACAAAAAGAGATTTGAAAAAAAAGATGATGTCATCAACTGATCTTATTGACTGGCAAACCAGGCAGAAGTGTGCTTTCAGGGAGTCATTGAGGGAGGGAGATTTAGAAAGACAGCAACCTCACAGCCACCGTCTCACCTAACAGACTGACGCTGGGGGCCTGAGATGAGCTTGACGTAGGACTTGGGGAACCAGCCCCGCATGCCCTGCACCTCCCCGAACCACCACATGTCCTGCTGCTCCAGCACGGTGATCACGTCGCTCTTGTTGAAGTTCAGGTGGTTGTCCTTCTTTGCTCTCCAGGGGTACAGGGCCTGAGCCTGGAGACCCTCCACCTTCTCCCCCTGCAACAAAGGGAACAAAAGCGGAGAATCCGGGGAAACAGGAAGTGAAACAGACATGCTGATGAAGGTCTGCTGCCCAAGCGTTTATGTTAAACCCACAGTGAAGCTTACTTTGTATCATTCACACGTCCGTCTGACACTTTTATCCAAAGAACATAAGCCATCCGAGTCCAGGCCTATATTATATATTATTTTACTACTCATTGACAAACCATTACAAATCAACTGAGAAGAAAGAGAGCAACATTTTAAGTCTGTTTCTTGAGAAACAGGAAGTGGACATGCGCTCTTCTCCCAGCCAGCCTGCCCCCCCCCCCCCGCGGCGCCGTACCTGGCCCAGCACCGGCGAGGGCGACGACCCCGTGAGGGCGGCAGGGGTGAAGGCGGACCGCTGACGCCGCTGCCCGGCGCTGGGGACCGACAGGGCGGGCTGCGTGGGCCACGGGTCCCAGGCATCCGACTCCGACTTCTCCGAAGCGTTGGATGGCCATCTGGACACAGACGGAGTGAGTCAGGATTGCGAAGGAAATCGTGTATCTAAGACAGCAAGGATCTGTGTTCTCAGCAGGCTAAATAATAGCTATGAGTAAGGCAGGGATAGACAAATGATCCTATCAATGCTGATTTACCACTTATATGATTTACAATAAACCATCCAAAGGACTCTATCAAAGCCCTGGATGTGAGCTATTTAAACCCTTCATTAGACTCATCATAAATAACAGACTTTTGCTAAAATTAAACCTTGACGTCAGGGCAGCACTTTAGAAAAGTGCTCCACCGCGAGAAGGATGTCACTCACGTGCTGCTGAAATCAGCCCAGTTGCCAGACGAGGACAATGAAGATGCAGGGGCAGGCAATGCAGTGGAGGCTGCGGCCGCCGGGGAAGTGGCCATGCTGTCGGTGGGCGGGGCTTGCGCTGGTGTGGGGGTGGGGCCAGAGGTGGTGGTGGTGGTGGTGGGGGTGGCAAAGGCAGTGAGGCTGGGCAGTGGCCCTAAGCCCGCCCCCACACGGATGCTGGCGGGCACCTCCGTTTCTGGGATCTTCTCCGCGTAATTGGCGGGGAACCAGCCGGTGTTGCCTTTCAGCTCCCCGCCCAGCCAGCCAGGCTCACCTGTCTGCGACTCATCCACCTGGAAGGGACACGGGGGGTCAAAGGTCAAGGCTCACTCATAGGCTGAGCAGCAACATACAGAACGGCGGTGGGGGGTGAATATGGGCATGTACATTCAGGGCTGGGAGGGCACAAAACATAAAAATCAAAGAAAAGACTACTGTGGGGAAGTACAATATGAAATTTAAACGCAAAAGGCAAAAGGTTATGTCAATAAAGCAGTCAGTAGCTGGTGAGGAGCGAAAACCAGTATACCCAGTGGACCGCCAGGACTGGAGCAAACAAGTGCTGCTTTACAATGTATCCAGTGTTCCAGTCCCTGCTGCAACTCCCCACGTGTTAAAAATAAGATCCGAGTCCTCGATACCACGTCTGTTTCAGTAATGACATGAATAAAGGGACACCCTTAATCCCCCTCCCCATAACTTCTGTCCCAAGCTGGTGCCCATCGCAGATGTCAGGTCACCAGCCCATGAGCCCCGGGTGCGAGGAGATAGGGGGCACGTTCTCCAGGACGCGCCTGGTGACTGCGACACGGCTCATTATTGTGCCACTTATTCCAGCCTGACAAAGACGCCCTTTCATGCAGCAGCTGCGTCCTCTCTGGGGATGCACTAATGTGTCGAAGGTCGGGGCGAGACTCCCTCTGCCTTAACGGGGCACAGTCGACGCCCTGAGAAGAGCCGCGTTCTGCGAAGGGCTAAGCCAAAAACACAAAGGAGCGTTTTTCGGACCAGACAGATGCTGCTGCATTCCCTGTCTCTTGGAGGGATGTTTCTAGAAGTGTAGTATGTCCCAAACCCCCCAAAAAAGCTTGTGAGATTCTCCACCTCAGCAACAGTGCTCGTTGCCTGGGTAATGGCATCCCTGTGACATCACATTCATCCATTTGTAAAGGAAGGACGGGAGATGGGGTGGGCATGCCGATCTACACTTACCCACTCCCCTTTGACCTCCAAGTGGAGAGAGCACAGACAGAAGATAGCCAGAAGTCAGAACCACACCAACCAAAACCACAGAAAAGCGACATCCTTCTAGGTACACGGTGTAAGTCTCATGTTCTATCCATTTACTATAGGCATTTGTGTTGTTGTGTTTTAATCGGGTTATCTGTATTCAAAGCAATTTATAAGAAGGTACAAGAGCTGGACTTCCTCCTGGGACGTAAACCAGCAACCTTCATGCTACAACTCCATGTTCCTGAACACCATGCTGACTACTGCCCTGAGGTCACCTTGTACACCCAACAGAATTTAAAAATGCATGCGCCGGGGGGGGATTGTGTTCCTCGCGTCCGTGTCATGAGAGACTGGACAGACAGCTTGTCGTCTAAGTGAGGAGCCTTTGACTTTTTCATATTAAGTTACAGGGCTGGCACACATCGTTTTCAAAAGCGACGTTGAGGCGCTGTTTTTCCCCATCCCCCGCGAGGAAAGGTGAATATCCACCAATCCTACTATAAACAAACTCCGCTACAGTGGTCATTCCGGCTCTCATGAAGGAAAACAGAAGGCCTACTCATTCCCTCTCCCCTGCCACATTCTAATTCCCGTGAGCACCTGGATAACTTATAATCTACAGACTGCTGCCTGAATGGACCATCACGGTGCCCTAAAGTACTACAGAACACCTCACAAAGGAGTACGAATAGCTTCAGTACACTGACGGCATGAAGTCACCCACACCCGCCTACCCTCCGGGGGGGTGCTTCGACTCAGGGAGCTTGGCTCAGGCTTCCCAAGCCACTTCCTTACCATGACAATATCCCCAGGATGGATGGTGATCTCGTCGTGGCTGCGAGCCTCAAACGGATACAGTGCTCTGTAGAAGACCACCTTCACTTTGTCCTGGTTGAAACCTGTGACGGGGATCTTCTCTGTGGGAAAGACGCGAGGACACGGGCAAGGTGAGCTTCGGAAGGGATCGGAAGGGTGTGGCGGGCACACAGGAGCGGGCACACAGGAGCGGGCACACAGGAGCGGGCACACAGGAGCGGGCACACACGAGCGGGCACACACGAGCGGGCACACAGGAGCGGGCACACAGGAGCGGGCACACAGGAGCGGGCAAACACTCTCACCAGCCATGGGCCACGGTGATTGGGCAGGCAGCTTCCCCGGGTCCGGCTGCTGAGAGAACATCTTGCTCAGCTTCTCGTGCATGTCGATTTTGTTCTGGCTGTACTCCTCTGACACCACCTTCGCCCACGGCTGCAGGGGTAGCGTTGGGGGGGCCTCTTTGCCATTATCCCGCCACTCGCACACCATCCCGTCCTGCAGCGGGTTCAGCCTAGCGAGGACACAAGTCAGGGGACAGTCACTGTACTCTGCCCGCAGTACAGTCCTGCCTCTGCTTCAGATCAGAGGGCAGACACACACCTGCTCTCCTGGAAGTCCAGCGCCATGCCCTCCTGACCTGTGACCTTATGGATGTCCCCACTTAGCTCTTTTTGCTTCTGTTTTTGCTGCATGATGTGGATCTCCCTCAGCTCCTGTAGAATGATGCGAGACATGGGTCAGACATGAGAGGGACACTGACACAGCCTCCTGACCTAATGAAACACAACAAGGTTTATATATAAAACTTTTATACATCACAAAAATTCTACAGACATTGCCCGGGTAACGATGGTCCGTTAATGACATTTTGACTTTACAATGGCTATGGTTATTCAATAAATTACTGTACATGAGATATTCAACACTGTATTATAAAATAGGCTTTGTGTTAATGATTTTTCCCAGCTGTAGGCTAATGTAAGTGTTCTAAGCATGTCTAAGGTAGGCTAGGCTAGGCTATGATGTTTGTTAGGTTAGGTGTACTGTATTAAAATGCTTTTTCACCTTACAATATTTTCGCCTTACGATAGGTTTATCGGAACATAACCCCATCGTAACCCGCGCAGCATCTGTATATTAAATGTTAGCTTTCAGGATTTCTCACGGTGGTCGTCTTGTAGCTGAACCACTGAGCCCTTTAATAAAAACTGATCACGTGTACTTCATGTTACGATAATACCATATAATACCTTCTAACCATATAAGTTACAGTATGATAATTAAAAATAGAAGTTATGATAACTAACCATCCACTGAAATTCAGGGACTAAACCAGGGGTGGGGAACCTGATCTGTGGGGAGCTGGTGCGGGTTTTTGGGATGGCCTCTCAATCAGCCAATTATAAAGCAGTGTTTCTCAACTCCTGTTCTGGGGACCCACTGCTATTGGCCGATTGAGAGGCTATTCCAGAAACCTGCACCCACACCGGCCCTCCATGGTCCCCTACCCCTGGACTGAACCACAGCACCCCGGTTAGTTTTGATCCTATGGCATCCAACGGCTGTGCTTTACCCTGAGCTGGGTGTTGAAGGCCTCGATCTCTAGCAGTTTGGACCTGGTCTCCTTCTCCAGCACATCCATCTGGTCCCGGAGGTGGCGCCGGGTGGCCTGCTTCAGCTCCAGGGCTTTCTGCAGACTCGTCAGGGAGTCTCCTGGGCCAAAGAGGGTCAGGACAATGCTGTCAAACAACGAGCGAGACTGGAGGGAGCACCCACATTACACGACAGAGCAGCAGAGCTCGGAACCATGGCAACAGAACAATGTAGCCAACAGCTTTACAGCGTCTTTTAAACCCATTTTTCTAATCTTTTGAGACTGGCCTAGATATTCATAGTACGATTTAGCTGTGCAAGAAGGATTTCCTGCCAATAAAACCTTTAAGTGTCTTCCACTGAAATGCCATGCGAAGAAGGTCTTAGTGTTTATCTTTGACCAATCAGATCGTGGCTCCCCCTCATGTGTCATGTGACCAAACACTCACTGGGGGCGCCGCTCTGCTGAATGCGCTTCAGCCTGTCGCTGAGACACTGCTTCTCGGGGATCAGGCGGCCAAGCCACTGCTGGGACTCCTGTGGGGGGGGGGGGAGGGGAGGGGTAAAGGACCCCTTTAATTAAAACCAGTACACTGACTTACTTACTTATTACGCAAAAACTTCTAAAAGGAAAAAGCTACAGAATAAAAACAAAATAAACCCAAACATTGTTCTCCCACTTTCTTACAGTTTTACATTTTGTTTGGAAAGAATTGTCAGTTCCCTTTAAATGAATAATGACATTGTGATCATGTGCCTGGATAGAAGGATGCATTATGTCAGGAAACAGGTACAAATACATTTTATCTCATCATTAGGATGATGGTACCAAGTCCACAGTGTCAGGCTTAGTGTAGGAGAGAGGCCACCTGTGGGGACAGGGGCGGGCCAAAGTTACAGCCTCCATCCGGCCCAGCGAATAAATGAGGCCCGCTGTGGAGAAGGGGGTGGGGCTAAATATACAGCCTTCATCCGGCCCAGCGAATAAATGAGGCCCGCTGTGGAGAAGGGGGTGGGGCTAAATATACAGCCTTCATCCGGCCCAGCGAATAAATGAGGCCCGCTGTGGAGAAGGGGGTGGGGCTAAATCTACAGCCTCCATCAGGCCCAGTGTAGGACTGAGACCCCCTGCAAGGAAAGGAGAGTGGGTGCAGTACCTGGAGCTGGAGCTGAAGGTGGGTGATCTCGGCAATGCGCAGCTCGCGGGTCTTCTTCGTGCTCTCGATCTCGTGCCGCTGGGCCGACAGGCGGAAGCGGATGTCCTGCAGCTTCCCCTCCAGCTGCTGCTTCTTCTCATTCTGGATGGAGTGAAAACAATCAACTTTTACTCAATGCAACCTTCCAATCTCAACTAATTAAACCATTCTGCTTACATCATGCAAGGGCAGGTACATTCACCGATTCTTCATATTTAATATTTTATTCAGGTATTTATGTGCATTTTAGTTGTCTTTGTCCAAGGATTGTACAAAAATGTTAAGAAAAGTTGTGAGAGAAATAAACATGACTAATGAACAGCTAAATCTGTATATTCCACACATTCTCACCCCCGTTTCACTCTATTTTTAAGTACATTTGCCACAAACTGACCATGTTGTGATGACCAAGTTATGCTGAGAGCTTTCCATTGACAGACCACTGATTTCAACAAAAACAACATCAACCCGCTGTGCTGCATACACAACAGCAGGCCCACAGAAACCGACAGACAGCAGCCATACCGCTGCAGCCCTGCCCTCACACGCACGCACCAGGGTCTCCAGCTCGAACTCCAGTGTCTTCTTCCTGGCCTTCAGCATAACCATGTGCTCCTGCTCGCGGTTGCGCTGGGCCAACAGCTCCTGCCTGCGGTTCCTCTCCCCCTCCAGCTGCCGCTGGCGCTCCAGCTCCCTCTTCGCGGCCTGAGACAGTGGCGGGGGACAGCAGGGGACAGCGGGGGACACACAGAAATAGACGCAGAGCAGAAACAAGACAGATTTCTCAGATATATACACCTCTACTCTAGAGTAACACACAAAAACACACATTAACCAGAATCACAGAATTTACCCAAAACCCCTTCTAACACACACACACACACACACACACACACACACGCACATGTAGGGTAAACATATCCTTATGGGGACCGCTCATTCATTTCAATGGGAAAAATGCTAACGCTAACTATGACAACCTTAACCCCTACCCTGCCCTAACCATAACCATAAGTAACCTAACAAAATACAAGAGTTTTTGCATTTTTAGTTTTTTCATAGCAGTCACCGATTTTTATAAAATAGAGTTTTCCCTTATGGGGACCAGGAAACCGGTCCCCATAAGGGAAAAAAAACGGATATTTATCACGTTATGGGGACATTATGTCCCCATAAGGGTAGGTAAACCTGTTCGCACGCACACACACACACACATGCCCCAATACAAACACATACCCACAAGCCTCATCGGTTAGACATCTGCAATGAGAACACTGATCCAAGGCAGCCTCCCCTCTCACCTCCTTCCTCTCACCTTCTGCCAGCTCCTTCAGGTCGTTACAACTCCTCCCACTCCTTGCCCCTCTCAACTCCCTCCTTTCACCTCCTGCTAGCTCCCTCAGATCTCCCCCCAGCTCTTCCCACTCCCCACCCCCTCACCTCTCTCCTCTCGATCTCCTTGCGCCTCTCCTCCTCCCGCTGCCTCTCCAGCTCCCTCTGCTTCTCCAGCTGCTTCTCCAGCTCCTGCTGCCTCCTCAGCTCCTGTTCTAGACGCTCCCGCTCCTTCTTCTCCAGTTCCTGGCGCTCCAGGGCTGCTAGCCTCTCCTGTTCCTTGCGCTGCTGTTCCAGCAGGGCCTGTCGGCGCTTCTCCAGCTCCAGGTTGCCCCTCTCGAAGTTCTCCCGCTTCTTGTCCTCGAACGTGACTGAGAGGAGGACATAGAGGTTTGGGCCAAGCCTCAGGCAAAATAAAATAAAAGCAGTTTCACTTTAAGTTTCAGTTTGAATGAATAATCTTTATGGGCATAAAGTGGCTGTTGGTCACTGGAAACTGAGAGACCTTAGGTTGTTTCTCAATCTGCGTACTTGACTGTACTAGTGTTCTCATGTACCCGTTTTACATTGTGTTCCATTGCTGAAGACCAGTTCCAATACTAAGAGCAGAAGTACAGAGGATGGTAAAAATCCGTGGATGTCATTATTGCCTGACCACAAATATCATCCCCACTGAACGAGACCAATCCCATAATTCACTGCAGCCCAAGTTCATTCTTGGAAGGCAAGTTAGCAAGACCGGTCTCACCAAGACCACAAGTACGATCTTTGCCTTCTTGGTATTGAGAAACACCCCTTCTGCCAGCGCCACCAGAAGACATATACAATACCACCAATAAAGGAAGATGTGGAGTACTGCATGACAAAGGCTTCCCTCAGCCCCTAAAGCTCCTTGACCTCTGACCCTTCACCCCTCACCTGGTAATCTCTTCTCCAAACTTTGCTGTTCCTCATCGTCTTGTTCCTCAGACAGCCGCCGGTCAACTGAATGCAGGCTGGACAAAGAGATCCCGCTACCTGACCGAACTCTCCTATAGGACGTATAACCATACACACTTACTAGACAGAGCAGATCAGCATAATCAGAACTGACTGATATGTACGATCAGCCAGTCGTGTTTCCAGCACAGCCGAGCAAGCTATTCAATCGGTAAGCAAACCTGCACATGCCAAGGGTACGTTCAGGATAGCATGGGCCAGAGTGACCACACTCCGTCAGGAGTGACCTAAGGGCGCATTCATCAGCCAAGTCCTCCAGGACCCTCAGATGCTCCACGTTAGCTGTGCTAAAGCTTCTTGCTTTCAATCTCCATCTGGGGTTTCCTTTGCTGAATACTTAGGGTTTAGGGAGTAACTGAATAGAGGAATAGTGTCTCCCCAAGATCCAAAGGTAGTCTGTCTGGGGGGTCCTCCGGGACCGGGCTGAGAAACACTGACCCGACGCACCTGAAAGTTGGGGGTATGAATTCCGGTGGCAGGACCGGGGGTAGCGGCAGGCCGGACATGGCCACGTCGATGAGGTGCATGGCGAGGATGAACTCCTCTGCTGTCAGCTTACCGTCCTGGTCGATGTCAGACAGGTTCCTGTGGGAGCAAAGGGGGCACATGCTCACTCAGAGAGGGTAGAAATGCCCAACAATAGTGGGACTAGTGGCTAATATAAGGGCAGTATCCTATTATACTCAAATACAGCCCATCAAGAAATGAGGATAACAGTACAATTCTTAATATTACTAATTCTGTAAACATAACATTGATACGGATTTGAAGAATTAAGAGATCAGTAATGACCCCTCTTAAAACATCCAGGTAAATAAATGTCAAAAGTCAAAATGTCCAAATAAATAATAAAGTCATGCAAACAAAATGAATAATTCACCCTTCTAGTATGACATGCTATAAATCTATAATAACATGCAATGAAGACAGCAACATTCCACTGCAGAAATGAGTATCATTAGAGTGTAACAAGCCCTATAAATACATAGTGATTTTATAGAGTCATCCCACACACCAAAAAATATGGTCTAGAAATATCCATTATTCATACAGACTCAAATGGCATTTGTGTCAGTAATTATTGCATTCCTGAAACCACCAGTATCTGTTTAAATAGAATGTCTAACGGAAGCTCTCTAAAAAGCACTCAAAAATTAGGCTGACTTTGTGATGAGTAAAGCTAGACTGGAGCTGAAAATGTATCTGTGATGCAGTGTTTCATAAGGCTCATGGGAGAGCAGGGTTCAGTAGCGTTTTGTAAGGCTCAGTGGAGAGCAGGGTTCAGGACGCCAGTGGAACGCTATAAAGAATCAGGAGAAGCAAATCCAGGCTGCACTCAACATGGTTAATGATGAAAATTCTACAGAAAGAATGCATGGACTGTACCCTGACAGGTCACTGTTAATAGTAATGGATCAATGCGAATAGATGTCACGTTAGTCATTTAGGTCTCACCAGATCGAAGCAAGCTGTGCTTGTGGCAAACTTGACTGCATCAAAATGGTCCTTGCTTGAGGTCCTATGGAAAAAGAATAAAACTAATAAAAATCACCACAAGAATCTATGTTCTACACCGACAAATTGTGAATACAATGAACAGTGATCGCCTTCTGGGGATCTTATTTCAGATATTAAGATTAAGATGAGCATTGACTTTATTGATCCCAGTGGGAAATTCTGGTGCATAGAGCAGCGAGAACGTAGTGCACAGACAAACATACATATAGAGCAAAACAAAAAGTACAAAGACAGTATAGACAATGCAATCAAGTAAACATGGTGCAAACAAATTTAAAAAGTACACAGTATACAAACAGAATAACCTGAAAAATGGTTGATGGCTAAATGAGCTCCATGATTGCTACAACAAGTTTGACTTTAATGAAACAAACATATTTCACACAAATCTATGAGACACATTAGCGCATGAAGCTGTTAGTTCATTGAGTCACATCCAGAGTGTCCTTGATTTCTCTGTGGCTGCAGTCCATTCCCATCCCGGGGGTGTGTTTATCCTCCTGTCACGTAACCCCAGGGTTTATATACATCCAGAACAATCCATGAGGAGCCCTTTCAGCTGGCAATAAAGAGCATTAAAACGGACTAGCCTTTTCATTTCTAGAATCGACGCCCCCCCCCCCCCCCCGAGCCTCTGCTCCAAGGTCGATGTTTCCCAGCTGAGGCAGCGCCGCCGTAAGCGGACCTGGGGAGGCGGAGGGAACAGCGGGGGGCACACCGTCCCCGAGCAGAAGCGCTCCTGTTACAACGCCGGCCACGGCTCGTCTCGCCACCCTTGTCAACAAAATTCAGGGTGTCGGCTTTCCTTCACATCCAGCTGAATTCAGGTCCTGTACTTAACACAACCTAACACAGGCACCGAAAGCGTCTGCGAACCCATTCGGTAAGGAGGCTGAGCAGAAGGCCAGTGAGTTTCATGAGTGACGACGACCGGCATCCACCTCTAACCACACATCTCATACTCCCTCATCCTGCTTAGGGTCCATCTCTAACCTCTACTGACACTTCGTAGTACATTTATACAACACAGTGAAAGAGTCCTCAGAAAATGCCCTGTTCCTTTACGGAAAACCCAGCATGGCTCATAAATCTATTTCCAGGCCTTTACAGCACTACAGCTGGCAATAATGGAATGAAAATCACTGAAGCAATGAGATGTATAGAGGCAGCAGTGTATGTATTAACCTTGAAGATGGTGGGGGTCTGGGTGTTGACATACCTGTCAGATGGCCGCTCATCATTTTGTCCTGGCTGTTGAAGAGCTGCCGGTACTTTAGCCTGGAGGACTGTGGCACCGCCCACTCGGCCAAGGGGGGCCCCGCTGGGGCGCTGAGGGGTGTAGGGTGGCACAGAGGCATAAGGGTCATTCTCAGGAACGCATTATACATCCATTTTTCTGTCATTTTTAAAACCTGTTATACAGCTTAATCGTCTAACCTATCGAATTTACCTCAGGGGTAGTTAATCAGTTTTATTATATTACCATTTATTTCTGTAATAATAATTAAAAAAAAAACAGAATTTCATCAAACCAGGGCAAGAGTTACCTAAATTAGGGGGGAAAATTAACAACTAACAAATTGAATTAAAAATATGCATCTTATTATACAAATTTTACTGTGGGTTACATTCAAGAAAGATGAAAAAAAGTTTCGTGTTTTGTTCATCTTAAAACTGACATGGTAATAATATTTTTGATTACCTATTTGGGGAAAATGGACAACAAATGACAAAATGTTAGTATACCTAAAAATTTAAGGTGATGTCAGTTGCTCTACACAAAAAAACACCGAATTTCATTGCAACAAGTTCATGAGAATGATCCATAAGGATAAACACTTAGAGCGACCTTATCTACCAGGCATTTAAAGAGTATACATAATAAACACTATTCCTGTATTCAGTTACTCCCTAAACTGTAAGTATGCAGCAAAGCAAAGCCCGAATGGAGTTTCAAAGCAAGAAGATTTAGTGCAGCTAAAGTGACAAAGGCCATAATCGCAAAGACGTACAGCTGTTCTAAGCTGCACAACCACCCAAAGTGCGACGTGAAATTATTACCGAATACAAAATTCTTAGCAAATGGTGTTAGCAGCAGAGAAGGGCAGGCTGTAGCTACAGTGATGTTCTTATTCTGCACGACGGGGGTTTGGAACGGAGTTAAAATTAATCAGGGGAATCCCCTCCATCACGTGTCAGTTGGAGGGAGTCCCTAGATCAGCTCTGCTTTCATTTGATGGTCCCTGAACTTTTCATACTCATAACATGAAAAACAAGAGAATTTCTAAACCTTAAGTAGAAGACTTCCAAATATGGTAGAACTGATCAAATGTAGGTACTAGAGGTCGACCGATATATCGGCCGGCCGATATATCCTGCCGATATTTAGCATTTTTTAATGTATCGCCATCGGCCGATATCCGAGTGCACTACGCCGATTTTCAGACAGGCACGTCTGCGGGCAGCCCAGTGTTATTGTTGCTGTGGAACACATGACCCATGCTGCCTTGTGCAGGACCACAGCCAGAAGTTTTGGAAGAGTCCTGGGATAAAACGGTAAGGCTTAAATTCTGATCTTTCAATGACCTGTTTATTTAAGTAGTTTGCTATGAAATGTTGCTTTAAAAGAAAACGCGAATTACGCTATTGGGAACTGGGGTCTTGATAATGAGCCTTCAACCAACTGTAGCTTACAGGTAACATTAAGGACCATTGATTCTAATGGAGTTCGTTTAGTGCGCTTATTGGTGGGCTCACAGACGTTTTTTAATCGTTAAAAATCATTTTAATTGTTAACATTTTAATTATTACCATATCAGCCCGATGTTATCAGTTATGTTTTTTTTCTTGTGTCGGAGAGTTTCACTCTGTGAGTGTGTGGGGCGGAGCAGGCAGCGCTCAAATACTGCAGCGTGTGTGAGAGTTGCGTTACTCTGCCCTGATCACAGACAGCGCCGTCCTCGGAGACACAGAGCTGCTAAGAACAATGCATGGCGGAGAAAAGTGTTTGTTCGAAAGCGTGGTTACCATTTACTTGAGCTGATGCTGACAATGGTCCTTCTGTGCAAATTTTTTTCATTTGAAACCGGAGATTCAAACAATTTGTCAGACGTCTAGATAAAAAGTGCATGACTTTGCGCAGTTAGTTTCCTCATTAAACATGTCTATCCTTTATACGGGCTTATACGTAGACAACGTCACAATCACTAGGGGCTTATGTTGTCCTTGCATACAAGGCTGTGCAATACGACAGTTATTTTATTTTATTTTCCGGGATTACTAGATTCTGATTGTGAATTTGGCTTTAAGCTATCTGTCTGCTAACAACAGAAACAACATGTTAGTGTACACTACTCATCATACCATGATGCACTTAGTGTTTTTTTTTTCTTCAAAATGTATTAGAGTGTAATTGTTTTAATGTGCATGGAATACTGGAATTGTAGAATGAATTGAAGATGAAGGAACTATAATAAAAATTCTAACCTTGCATTTATTCTTCTGTTTTAGTAATTGCTGTCTGATGGCTGAAGAAAAATCTAATCCTGTATGGCAGCATTTCACAAAGCCAACACCAGGAAAAGCCAGGTGCAATATCTGCAGCAGACTGGTGAGCTTGGGAGCTGAAGAATGAGTTTGCTGCTAAAGAGATTCTGATGCTGCTATCTTTATTGTTTATAAGTTTAAGTTGTTTATAAGTTGTATTGTGTTTTTGTTATTTAAGTTTATATTTAAATTAACACAAGTCAGTATTCAATAAATGCTAAGTTGAGAAATTTTGTGTATCGTTTGTTATTATTAATGTGATATTTTATCATGCAAATAGAGGGGAAAACGTCCAATTTTCGGCCAAAAAATATCGGCAGCATATATCGGCCATCGGCTGACCCTGACTCCTAAATATCGTCATCGGCATCGGCTATTGGAAAAACCCATATCGGTCGACCTCTAGTAGGTACTACAGAAAATCACTTCAGGTGGGTATTAATGAAGCAAAAGAAGAAATGAAGTCAAAAGAGGTCAAAATGTCTTGTTAGGGAGTTTGGTATAGGTCAACACACACAGTAGCCTTCCAGGGCCTTATCATGTGACCAGGCTTGAAACTGTTCAACTTCTTCAAAACAGAAACCAAGACAGAAGTCGCCCTTCCTGCACACAAATACTGAGATATTGCACAACCCCTTGCCCAAGCTTAGACAAACCTGGCCCACATGCACCAACACCCCAGCCTCAAATAACAACCAGGAAGAGAGACACAAAAAAAATCTATATCTAGCACAGCAGACATGGACAGGACACTTGGCGTGGCATTCTGGGAAATCAGCCAGAAATGAGGACACCAACTACTTAATACTCATGACTTAAATTTGCAACAAACTGCCTTCATGCTATCTTGACAATCAATGCATGTACAAACAACTTAATGTGTCCCCTATCCAGTGAAAATAGCCATAAACAAGCCCAAGGTCATACTTCATGTGGGCTGTAACAAAGCTATTTCTTCTGGGGGTACTAACATTTAATCTATATCTCCCTGACATGAAGACATCTCGATCTCCAAGAACATGGGCCAGAGAATAGACAGGACCCTACAGCCCCCCATGCTTGCCACACAAGGCCCCCCTTCCCCCTTCACCGGTGACATAAGGCGGGGGGCGGGGACTAAACTCACTTGGACGATTCAAAGGACTGTCCTTTCTGCATCTTGGCACCGGGGCGGTTGAAAGAGGAGCCTGTGTTTAGACCTGTAGCTGAGGAACAGAAAACAAAGGGGGCCGCCATGTTACAACAGTTACTACAGTTACAGAGAAGCAGGGGATTGTGGGTAACTACTTATCACACCGGCTACACACTTTCAGATCATGTCGAATCAAGTTTCAACATTTGATTAATTCATTCCTAAAAGAACGATAAAGTCCTTGCAGCTGACGAGAGAGGAGATCGTACCTGGATGTGTGAATGCCGGCACGGCCTGGACGATGGCCGGAGCCCCGTTGGCCACAGGGGGAATGGAGGGGGACATAGATGACACGAGAGGGGGCGAAATTCCCATCCCCGGCAAAGGGGGTGCACCTGGGAGGGCTGGTATTCCAGACATACCCACCATGCCTGCAGGGCAGACAAGGGGGGGGGGGGGGATGATGCTGAATATGCTTCTGAACAACAGGTCATGTCAAGCCCTGGTCCTGGACTCTTGCCTTAACGACCTTGGAAACATGCATCTTACCCCGCAGCCTGTTGAGTATAAATGCTCCCTATAAATAAACTGTGTCACGCCACCGTGAATAAGACCCTGAGTAACTGGGCTCTCCCACCCCCACCGACAGCATAATAAGCCTATTTAGCGTTTGGCTCAGGGATCGATGGTCAGCGTGCCAGTCTTGCCATCTGCCTCAGCTCTCCTCCTCTACCCTGGGATGCCGTACCGAAGGGCGAGGCCGGTGGGATGGAGAGGGGCGGCTGCTTCATGGTGGGGGGCAACGACGGGGGCAGCGGGTGACCCTGGAGCTTCAGCTTGATCAGCTTCATGGCTATGGAGAACTCATGGATGTCCATCTTCCCGTCGTTGTTCAGGTCAGCCAGGGCCCTGAAGAGGCACAGCGGAGGAAGAGGAGGAAGAAAAGACAATGAGGCGGCGGGGTGGTGCGAGGCTCTGTGGGTTTGGACTCTGCCTCAGAAGCTTGCAGGTTCAAATCCCATGACTGGTAGAGGGACTGAGCCCTCGCACTAGCCCCTTAAGCCCAACTGTCTCAGGGCCTGTCGGACCTGCCAGCTGTGTTTGAAGGTTCTTGCAGAGTCTCTCACAGAGAGACCAGGCAAGTGCTCTTTAAAAACACAGAAGGTGAATGGAAAGCGCGCCTGTGCTAACAGAACAGCCCGTGTCGCCCAGAGATCACGACGTTTGTCAGGAAGTTCCCATAATCCCACTTTCATTTCATTCAAAATTTCGGTTCCCGTTGACCTCCACACCAGCTAAACCTCTGGCAATCTGGTTCATTATCAGTGTGACAAACAAACAAACAAACAAACAAACAAACAAAAGGCACGTTGCCGGAAACAGCTGTCCAGCAGTCATTGTCATGCCGGAGACTCTCGCCGGCGACTTACCATATCTGTGCCAGGATAGGAGCAGGAAGGCCAGACTGGAGGAAGAAATTCCGAGCCTGGTCACCTGGGGACACAAAGAATTGGGAGAATGGCACGTCAGCCCATACAAAACGCTAACAAAGATGAAACCTGCTTCCCTGAATTTATATCAAACAGGCTCCCTTTCCAGCACAAAAGCGACATCACTGCATCGCTCTTAAATCTATTCCCAGGTCTTTACTCTGCAGATAACCTGCACCACTTTTCACGCCTCAGCATTACAAAGTGTCGCTCCCAGTCCCAAACACGACAAGCTACGTTTGGGCGGTAATATGGTACTATGATATACTGCGGTATTTTGGGTACACCTCTGTATTTCAGAATTCAGAATTCAGGTTTTCATTGCCAAGACGGCCCACAAAGTCCGTGCCTGGGACACGTGCTGGAGCTCACAGCCTGCTTCTGTAATCACTGAGGCCAATAACAAACCGCTGTCTGGTGTCCCGGATCAACCAGGGCTTAATAGAGCAGGCTGAGCCAAAAGCAGTTCGTCCGGGCCATAGGACAGCTCTTCAGATCTGTCAGATTTTCAGATGTTTTGCTAAGCCCTCTTTCCGAAGCCGCTTATCCCCTTCATAATACCAAATACGCAAGATTTAGTTTTCTTGCAAATACTTAATGTAATATCTAGGAATGGACCGATCGACATTTGTTCAGTTCTGATCCGATTCCGATAGACAACTGCCGATACCAATACAGATTCCGATACACAAGCTCTTTTTACTTAAATATTCAAATGTAATAAATATATATTTTTAATCTAGTAAATACAATGTATGCCAAAAAACCGTGAATTAGGCTACTAGAAATATATAACATACTGCTCCACACCTCATTTGTACATCTTTTTAACCGCATTTCCCAGTTCAATGTGAACATCTTCCAAGCGAGTATATGCAACTGGCGGATGCTTAAAAGGCCCCACAATGTTTCCCTCACTGACACTTCACTGTGACCGCAGCCCCTCGTGTATCACAAGCTGCAGCGAGTGCGTAAAACAGCCCAAGCCACTAGTTGTTAAAAAGCTGCGTAAGTTGTGTAAAATACTTCTGGACTGTCACCCTCTTATCTGATGGTCTTACGCTCTCCTCGTACTACAAAGGGTATGCGCATGACGTCACAGCGGGCGGAAGTCTCTGCACTCACATCCACCGAGTGGCAAATAGGCCCAATTCCAAAATCCCTACACACCACACCTCACCACTCCGCCTTCGTTTGCGCATTTCCGAGACCCTTCGCCATGTTGAGGTGTGTCCCCAAGCAGCAAGGGCTAAGGGGGAGGGGTCTATTGTGCCCTCCTGAAGTGAGCCAGCAGCGGTGAAGGCTCAATGCAACCCCACCACCACTTCAATACCCCACAATGCTTTGCACACAAGAAACAGAACAGCACAAAAAATGTTGAGAATGATGTCATGTAAATGTAAGAACACAATTAATACAACTAGATGTTTAAACACACGCATATGTTATGAACATGACTTTTTTGACGACAGTTTATTTCCATGAGATGAATAAGCATGACAATAATCACGTTATATATGATGTCCGCGGATGATTCGATATTATCCACAGTTTCGGTCATCCGCGGTAGATCTTAGAACGTACCACCCGCAGACACGGGGGATACTCTGTATGTGTGTGTTACATAAAATGAACTTCAGATTTTTCATTCAGTGTGATAAAGGCACATCTTTTCCCAGTGGATAAACCTCTTGGATTTCTTAATACAGTGGAACCCGCTTATAGTGATCAACCGCTAATATGGATTAAAAAGCTTGGGACAGAATCACTCCTGTACAAATACAGTTTAAATAATTCACTTACAGCAATCACATAGTCCGCTTACAGTGTTCATTTTGGAGTTTTTTTAATACTTGACAACATATGAAAAAAATTAAATTATGGTAATTCTTTTATTTACTTGCCTACTTTGCCCTGCGGTAACTCAGCTGCTTCTGGCTAGTTACCTGAGGCTAATGCCGCATGCACAGAAAACATGACGGGAAGAAGAAAGTCATTTACTCTCAATGACAAATATAGACTCGTCAAAGCTTATGAAAAACTGCCAAAAACGAGCAAATGAGATACAGCAGTGATACTATCATAAGCTATATTTTACATACAGTATTGTACTGTATTATAGTGTATTTGAATTATACATTTGTATAGCACTGTTAATTTGAAAACTGAATACAGCTGTACTGTATTTCAAAATAGTCAAGTTAAGTAAATAGCAAAAAATTGATGATCATCCGCTTATAGTGACCAGTTTCACTCGCACAGACGTGGTCACTAGAAGCGGTTTCCATTGTAACTTTCCATTGTTCCATTGTGAGGGCGCCTCGTAATGAAGGTGAAGTGTCGGGGGTGTAGTTTGGGATTGGGTCATAGACGCCACTTGAATGCCGCAAAAAAAGCATCGAAAACAAGAAAGAGGTGCCATGCGATCGATTGTACAAATCGATTTAACAAGAAACAGGAGCTCTTTTTAGAGATTGCCAAAATCTAAATAAGTAAGTATCGGACCTGGATCGGTCACATACGACCGATACCCGATGCATCAAATAGGTCTGGATCGGTGCCGATATCAGTCCGATTGCCGGATCGGAGCATCTACAGTAATAACTAAATGAGCTGTAACAATACGGGACATATGTGTGTCTCATATCCATGCCTCATCACAGGGACACATGAAGCGGCTCTCTAATGACAAATGCCCATGACACAAACCGTCACAAGCTTGCCACTATTCTCCCCATTCACTCCCACTGCTTAGACGGAGCAGTGTGTGGTTCAGTGGTTTAGGGGGCTGTGCCTATGATTGGAAGGTCGTTGGTTCGAATCCTGTGACTGGCACTCAGTAAGGCCCCTAACCTCAATCACTCCAGAGACTAAATGACCCTGCGTTCTCAACTGTACATCACTATATAAAACTTTAGTCGGCAAAAGTGTAGCTTGTAGCTCAGTGTGCAAAAATTCCTGTGCAGCCCTGCTACTTGCAAAAGCGTAACCAAGACCAGCTGCGGTCGGCATGTCAGGCAGATCCGCGTGACTTGGGGATGAGAAGGAGGAACAGGGAGCTTTTTTTTTTTAGTTTTGGTGCTTTAAGAGACAAAGGATCCCCACTTGGCCTTTGGCAGAGGAGGCACAATGGGCAGGGATACGACAGAGATGCTGGGTCAATAAATTGGAACTGGGAAAAGGTGCACCTGACATTACAAAGGAAAAGCTGTTTTGCGTTTAGAATTCACCTACAGACAGATGCCAGTCACCTGCCTGCCCCTAGGACCGCCTCGAGCCTTTAAGTACAAATTAACACCAAAATACAACATTCAGTAAGAGACAGCGGCATCAGAAAAACAGACAACCTCAACGAGTGACCTTATCATGCAGCGGCTTGTAATTAAATACTCAAAATAAGACCAAAAGAGACACAGAGGCAGGACCCAGGTACTGAGGATTTATATTACACAGCAGAGCCCAGGAAGCGAGACACCGGGAAATAAACAGACTCTTCGCTGTGCTTAAACACGCCGGCCTTTTAGTCAGGCTCCCAAAGACGCTCCACAGCACTCTGACCTTTAACGCCGAAAGGCTTTTTATACAGAGAGCGTGTGCTTTTAATACCCTCCACGGCAAGAAGACAACTCGAATAATCACTTCTGCTCTCCAACCCTGAGAGCAAGGGGGCTAATTAAAGCTCCCTTTAAACTTCCTTAAAAGCAAGTTTCACACAGCACTATGCCTGGAGTTCCCAGCCTCTGTGGGGGCCACAGCTGACCTTCGCAAAAATGAGTGTGGGTTGGGGGGGGGGGGGGGCAAATGCCACTCTGCCACCCTCCCAAGCACAAAAATACCTTTTTCACCGAGACACCCCAAAACAGCCACTTTCATTCCGCTACTCCGTTACAACACACAGTTTGCTTTTGTGCAACACAGAGAGACGCCCATCCCAGGGGCCGGAGTTGCTTTCAAACCAGCCCTCCTCACAAACATGTCCGGGGGTCATATAAATATCTCCTGCAGAGCTTCACCGGCCCAGTGAGTCTCTGTGAGTCTCTGTGAGTCTCTGTGAGTCTCTGTGAGTCTCTGTGAGTCTCTGTGAGTCTCAGCCAGCTCACCTGGGTGCTAAACACGCCCACTTTAGCCCGACGCTCTCATCAGTCCGCGCCTGAACCCATAAATATTTACTCAGTGCTACCCTGCTCTCTCTCTCAGAGACACGCTCTACTGTAAGCTCCTCCAGCACCCCACGGGGGAGGTAACACGCTGCACCAGAGACCCCCACCCCACCCAGACTGACCTGTGATGAAGCCAGCCAGCGTAGGGGCCAGGCTGTGGAACTGCTGGTCATGCTTGGCCCGTTCATCCACAGAGATGACCCAGGCATCCAGGCCCCCTGACAGACAGAGAGAGAGAGAGAGAGAGAGAGAGAGGGAGAGAGAGAGAGAGAATCAGTGAATGAATAATTAATGAAGGATGCTTTATGTGCCAATTGCACAACTTCGTTGCAATGCTTCTTTTTGCATATCCCACAATGCTCTCCTCTGAGACATACATGCACGAAAATATATTCACAATTAAGAGCAAAGCTTGGCGTTCAAATCCAGCCATTTATATGGCACCCCTAGAACATTTTGGGCCGTTAAAGGCCTTGCCTAACAGCGATATGACTTTTCTGCCAAAGACGAGACTCAAACCAGCAAACTTCCAAATCACAGGCAAAGGCTTAACCCGCTGAGCTACACACTGAGAGAGAAATACACACAATGACTTCGAAAGCAATATACACAGAAAATAAACTTCCACAGTAACAGACCATGCAGTTGTGTGAGGGCTGATCTGTTTTAGCAGATTATGTTGTTACTCGGCCTGGGACCTCAGTATAGAAGCTCTAGTGGATTTAGTTGAATAAATGAACAGATTCATTATCTGGGCGGGTGACCTGACTGACAGTACAGATATATTTCCCCCGCACTACAAAGGTCTCCATCAGTGTCCGTGACTGATCTCGCCCAATTTCCCACATCAGTCGTGAACCCAAGGCATTGGCGTTGCCACACATGTGATCATCTGTCTGCTAGCCGGACGATAAACCACCTGCGATTTATCGCGGCATCGTCACGGGGGCGGAGCACCGATTACATCATGGATAAGCAGATTGCGGCGTGAAGGCTTCAAGCCAGTGTTGGAGGGAGAGACGATAGTGGGGGTCCGATTTCAGGGTCATGGTGGGGGAGGGGCAATAGCAGACAGACGCGGGGGGAGGGCCGGCGTACGGACAAGCCAGAGGGAGGAGCAAATGCAGAATGTGCCAGAGGAAATGGAAAGCAGGGAGCAGAGTTACACACAGCGACAGAGAAACTCAGCACCTGTCCGGGGAAAGGGGGGGTATCAGAAAGGTAAGGTGCCGATTGCAAAAGCAGCTGTAGTAAACATTTACATTTGATTTATTTAGCAGGTGCTTTTATCCAAAGTGCCGTACAATTGAGAAAGTAGGATCCCTGGAGCGATTACTGGTCAACAGCTTCGGTCAACGAATCAACAGTGAAATCACTCTGCTAGCCCTGGGAATTGAACCAGCAACCTTCCGATTACAGACACAGCCTCCTAACCCACTGAGCAATAAACAAAACTTAACAGGCTGAAAATCTGGAATACGGGGTGCTATGTTAGCCTGTCAGTTAAAAAAATGAAGAGGTAAAGCAACAAATGTCCCCACAATTTGATAAAACCCTGCTATTTTGACGTTGTGGGGGCCATCTTTTCAGTCCATTTTTTCAGGAAATTAGATTTTTATAAAAATCTGTGAAGGCAATAAAAAAAAATAAAAAATACCAAAAGACTTGTATTTTGTTTGGTTACTTATGGTTAAGGTTAGGGCTGGGTAGGGGTTAAGGCTGTCATTGTTGGGATTAGAGATGTGCCTGTATAAATGAATGGAGACTCCCCACAAAGATATGAGTGTGTGTGTGTGTGTGTGTGTGTGTGTGTGTGTGTGTGTGTGTGTGTGTGTGCGAGCGGGTTTACCTATCCTTATGGAGACATAATGTCCCCATAACGTGATAAATATCCGTTTTGGGAAAACTCAATTTTATAAAAATCGGTGACTGCTATGAAAAAACTAAAAATGCAAAAACTCTTGTATTTTCTTAAGTTACTTATGGTTATGGTTAGGGCAGGGTAGGGGTTAAGGTTGTCACAGTTAGCGTTAGCATTTTTTCCATTGAAATGAATGAGCGGTCCCCATAAGGATATGTTTACCCTACATGTGTGTGTGTGTGTGTTTGTGTGTGTGTGTTGAGGAGGATGTCTTTGGCACCAATGGATGTAGAGCATTTGGACAGGATGTGCTTGGGTTGAGGCAATACGAGGATGAAACACAATCCCCCCCCCTACAGCTGAATGCAGTGTCGCTAATGTGTGATGCAGTAGGATGCCACGTGATGCTCACCGCCAAAGGCTGGTGGGTACTGAGCCATGGTCCGGTCGGTCAGCTGGCACTGGGCGGGACGCTCCTGAGGGCAAAGTTACAGGACAAACGTTACATCACTGTTCTAGTGCTGAGGACAATGACAGGGAGAAAACGAACGAACCGCCTCAAAATTAGAACTTGCAAATTTGTCTGTTAAACTAATAGCATCTTTTCCAAATTTATTTTAAAAAAAGAGAGACACAGGGAATAAAAATAAATATGAAAAACCTGGACTCTTCATAAAATTGTATAGGGGGGGCAATTCACATCCTCACAGATTTAATATAAAAGCAGAAAATAGTCATTTTCAGTTTTCGAAGTCCTCCAGACAGCAGTTTATCAGGTACACATGTGTGAGAACACCCCCACAATGCCCAGCTGACCCCCACCCCCACAATGCCCAGCTGATCCCCACCCCCACAATGCCCAGCTGACACCCACCCCCACAATGCCCAGCTACCCTCCGAATCCCAGCTAGGAAGCACCTCCCTGTGACCCTGCTTGGGACAGCACTGTACCGATAGCCCACCTCTGCGTTACGGAAAGGATGCAGGATGGCGTGACGCTAATAGGCCGAGAGGCGATCAAAGAAATAAACGTGTGAGCAGCGCCTTCCACCTCCGACGTCTTTGCCTCGGTCTCTCGTTAGTCTCACTGCGCATCATTATGCCTCCATGAGCCGACACAAATGGTGTTCCTCACTGATGAGGACACACACATACACACGAGCAGGAACGGGGAGGCTCACTCCTCAAAGCGGGAGCGGTGTTAGGATTGGGTGTTCATCTCCGCAGCTGTGCCGTCGGCCCAGCTGACTTAACATCAGTGTCACCCCCCCCCCACAGCCTAATAATATTCGTAGCACAAAGAGAGGCTTCACTCCATTTCCCATCACTATCTGCATTCAGTAATCTTAAAGATGAAATTGACTGTTTGGCTTGAGATTTCATGCCCCCCCTGGCTGCTCCACCGCAAGGTTTCATAGATTGGGGAAGCTCCCCCCATCCCCCTCTTTAATGCCGCCCTCCCCTCCCCTCCCACCCATCCCACTGGGAGGCTCTGAAACACCACAGAGGTGCTTCTGACATGGAGACGAGGGCAAATCCTGCAACTGAAAAGACCAGAAAGGGAGAGTGAGAGAGAGAAAGAGAGAGAGAGAGAGAGCAGGGTGAGAGAGAAGCCTGAGGTTCTCCTGTGAGGATAAATTTACTCGGTGTGACAATAGCCAGGAGGAACGGGCAGTTTACAGTCCGCTGGACAGAAACATGGAGGCGAAGGCTTTCCGGCGCCCCATCCGAAAAGCGGCAGAGACAAGAGGGTGACAGGGAAGCCAGAACCTCCCCCAGGACACCTCCCCTACGCGGGGTGGCAGACGGCACAGCTGGAGAGATTACCACGGCTGGAAGGCCATCACTCTTCGCGGGATTCTGGCAAAATCCGGAACTCTCCGTACACTCAGACTGAATACGGACAAAAATAGCCATCATTCCTCCGAGCAGAAATGTCAGAAAAGACTTTTATTCTGCTTTATTCCATTCCAGTTCTGAAGTAGCCAAACACACAAACACTTGCATTTCCAGAATTTCCAAATTTGACCAAAATCCATAACAAAAACAGCCCCTTCTGCAGCACAGAAGTTCTGCAAAATGTCAATGGTGTGGATACATTCACACACAAATGAATAAATTCTAATATATTCAGAATGACTCATTGGGGGGGGGGGGGGGGGGGGGGCTGTCAGGCACTCCTCCCCCCAGCTCAGAATCCTTTTTCCTCTGATGCTTATGGCCCTTATTCAGAGAATAACAGAATTCATATTTCTATCCCAGCCTGTTTACTTGATCATGTCTGGGGGGGGGGGTACGCACCCACGCCTCTACATCTGCACTCATGAGGTTCTCACAGCCAACTCTACTTGGGCAAGGGGTGCAATTCAATGCAACATTTAAAGCTACAGGCCCCAATTCGGCTACTATAAGCATTCAGACAGGTAACGATATCAAAACAAACCTGTAATTACCACAGTGCGATCCCAGAGTGGAGGAGAGGGTGAGGATGAAACTCGGACTTTCCAGGAAAATTTTAAGAGGAACGGCAGCAGTGTAAATCCAATAATTTGTTATTAACTATCAGAACCACTGGAGAAGGATTTCAGCCAACCAAAGGATGCAGGAAATATATCCATAAGACTGATAAGACCATCACCCTGCACACAGGCACTGGGGTAACGTTCAGAGGCTGAATCTCGCACTTGGAGGCCTGTCCGTTTCTTTCCCCCAGGAACTCGGACAGAAAGCATCATTACCTCTCTTCCAAACCTTAAAAGCTGTCGGCGACGCTTTTTTTTCAGCTCACATCACATCTTGCCCCATTGCCATCAAACCCGTTGCCAGAATCACCCTGAGGTCCTGCCGTTTTAAGGTTAGCGTAGGCGAGGGAAGATGAAACAACAGCAGATGGCTCCGTCCTGACATTTTATGCACCAATTCTCGCTTTGTTTGGCTTATGAAGCAGACCGGCCAACAAAAAGGCCAGTGTGGGTTTAGCGATTTAACCAACCACGCATGCCTGTCCCTACAGCCTAATCACATGGAGCTCGAACATAAAAATTATCTTGACAGCCTTCTGGATGGGGGGGGGTTTATATTAACAAGAAGAAAACTGGCCAATGATAAGGTTCCTTAGTTATCTGCAGAGCTGTGAGAGAACATTCTGAAGTATATTATACTGTCCAGTATAATGACACTAAAAAGGGGCAGTTTGTGTGATCAGAAGGTCGCAGGTTCAAATCCCAAGGTCAGCAGAATGATTTAACCACTGGGCCCTTGCACAAGGCCATTAATCCACCAATCCCCCAGGGACTGTATGACGCTGCTTTCTCAAAGATATAGGCAAAGCCGCTTTGGATGAAAGTGTCTACTAAAAAAACACTGAATGCAAATATAACTCGAGCAGCCTTTGATTGCTGCTGGCACAGCTGTGCGGACATCAAAGATACCACCCTTTAGAACCAAAGGAAAACACTGTTCTGTCTGTCCTCATGGGCAGTAAGACAGTCCTGGTGCTCCCCCAAAATGACAGGACACTGAAGTGTCACATTACACACAGACCTTATCGTCTCCATTGTTCAAGTGCTCTCCGTGATGAAAAAAAAACAGGCAAGCCCCCCCGCCCCCCAGCCCCCGCTGCAGGCCCCCTGATGTGGGTCTCTAGCCTCTAGACACCTGAATGACGGGACCTCAGCTGGTTGTGACTGTCCCCCTAACCGGAGGGTCACCCTCCAGTGGACCCCAGGAGCAATCGCAAACAATGGGGGTGTAACGGTACACAAAAATTAGAGATGCACCGATACCGATATTCGGATCAGTATCGGTGCCAATCCAGACCTATTTGACGGATCGGATATCGGCCATGTGTGACCGTTCCACGTCCTATACTTACTTAGTTTTTGGCAATCAATCGCACGACTGCTCTTTCCCATTTTACATGTGTTTTTTGCGGCATTCAAATCGAACGCTATCGCTGCCCCTCAGTCCTTTTTGCTACTCAGTGGGTGTCAGTACAGTGACTTCCGCCTGCTGTGACGTCATGCGCATACCCTTCACAGTACGAGGAGTGTAAGATAAGACGTGACGATCTGGGAGTATTTTACGCTTTTAACAGAAACCAGTAGCACAGCGATTTGCAATCTATGTAAAATGAAGTTTTAAGGTGGGAATAGCATCTAATGGACAATCCTATTTAACAAAGAGCACACAACTGCGAGACAAAACGAAGCAATGGATGATTTGGGAGTCGCTAACTTAATTGGACTGTTTTGCGAACTCGCTGCAGCTTGTGATACAAGAAGGGCTGCCATCGCAACAAAAGTGTAACTGCGTTGACACCAATGGGAGAAAAACTGTGTTAAAATTTTAAGCATTCGTCACTTGTGTATACTTGCTTTGAAGATATTCATATTGAACTGCAAATGCCTCAAAAACGCTTAAAACAAACGAGGTGTAACAGTACGTTATGTATGTTTGTAGTAGCCTAATTAAATATTTTTTGTAATACATTTTTTCCATGTGTATCTACTAGCTTAAAAAAATTAATATATAAAGTATAACAAAATAAAAAGAGCTCTTGTATCGGAATCTGTATCGGTATAGGCAGTTGTGTATCGGAATCAGATCGGAACTGAAAAAATGTGGATCGCCCATCTATAACAAAAATCAGGGTTCTGTACGCGCCTCGGTTCTGAAGTCACGGTTTAGTACATTTTTGGTACAACGAGGGCAAAAGAAACAAAACATAAATTGCTTTTTTTTTGTTATTAAATAGTGGTTTACTGATCAAAGTATGACTGTCTTTCTTAAGTAAAAAGTCTCTGTCAATACTACTGCAACCAACTAATAAAAAACTAAAATTTACTTAAAAGTAAATCAAAATAAATATTCTGTCAAGTAAGAAAAAATAAAATCCAGTAAGGTGCACATTTAGAAACTTAACCGTACCTGATCTGTAATGTATTCACATTGGCAGCTTTCAGCTTCATATTCGAACTGTGCAGCATAAATATTGTCACAAAAAATGCAAAGCGTGACAAAATAAATATCCATTATGGTGTAACATATAAAAACTACCCATGCTGTACTTGTATTTACATTAAGAACTTCCAGCTTCACATTAGGACGCACACACGCATGCGTAGTGGAGTGGCTTCATCCGCCCCTTTCCGAATGTTGTTCGGGAGAAACACACAAAGGTTCCGCATTTGCTGCATTCGTTCGGTACAAATGCATACCGAACCGAAAGACCTGTATCGAAGATTTTCAGTACAAATGCGTGTACCTAATAGGACAGTATAACACAGAGCCTAACTTCACATGAGAAAACGGTCCAAAGGAACATGGGATACCTGGTGAAGATACTATAAAGGTGTTCGAACATAAGTAATGAGCCAGGGAATGAAGAAAACATTTAAGCATGGACAGGTACTGAAACAAGCTGCTTTAACCTCCTTGACAAGATGCCACACAGCAGAAACAGACTAGTACTCAGCCAAGGAGGGCACCTGCATGCACACACACACACACACGCACACACACATGTAGGGTAAACATATCCTTATTGGGACCGCTCATTCATTTCAATGGGAAAAATGCTAACGCTAACTATGACAACCTTAACCCCTACCCTGCCCTAACCATAACCATAAGTAACCTAACAAAATACAAGAGTTTTTGCATTTTTAGTTTTTTCATAGCAGTCACCGATTCTTATAAAATAGAGAGTTTTCCCTTATGGGGACCAGGAAACCGGTCCCCATAAGGGAAAAAAAAACTGATATTTATCACGTTATGGGGACATTATGTCCCCATAAGGAGGTAAACCCGCTCGCACACACATACACACACACACACACACACACACATACACGCACACACACATACACGCACACACACGCACACAAACACGCACACACACACACACCTCCATTTCTCTGGGCATAACCCTAACCCCAACTATGACACCTTAACCACTACCCAGCCCTAACCTTAACCATAAGTCACCGAACAGAATAGAAGATTTTTGGCATTTTTAATTGAAAAATGGTCCCCACAATGTTAAAATAACAGGTTTTTATCACATTGTGGGGGACATTTGGTCCTGTAATATAGACATAATCCACACACACACCAACCTAGGTTCAATACTCTTAATGTACCTTCTACAGAGGGCCCACAGAAATGGAAATAGCATGCAGTGGGTAGAATGGGGGGAGGGTGGTAAATCAGGCCTTTTCACAAACAACCGAAGACTTTCGGAGTTAAGTTACAAAGCATGTAAAACAGCGAGTGGGACAGCCTGGTGAACAGAGCCACATTTTGTCATGGCCCAGAAAGAACAACTAGCTGCTTTTGGTCCCGAGTTACTATTGGCCAAGAAAACGTAGCAAGCCAATGTATACAAGCAAGGGAGAGCAAGAGACAGGTGGAACAAACCAATGCAGACAATGGGGGGCTTCCTCCCTCCCCCTTTTAATCACAGAGGCCTGTGAAGAAGGTGGCGTATCCGAGTGTTCGGCCGCACACTGAAAGATTCGGTGTTCCAGCAATACGCCGCATCAGCACCAAAACACCGGCTGTCGGACTGGACACAGTGTGAGAAAGCGGAGCCTGGTGCAGCCACCTGGCAGGGTGACGCGGCCCGTGGTGAGCTCGTGGTGAGCCCGTGGTGAGCCCGTGGTGAGCCCACCCGCTGATGTCTAGAGCAGAGAAGCAGGATGTGAAAGACAGACGGCAGAAGAATGGGACGATCATGTGTCCCTCAGCGCAACTTCCACAGCGAGCAGGTAGACCCGGCCCATCGGATGTTTATGATCACGCTAACGTGTGAATGTTTTATTTTGCTTACGTTTTTTTTTTGGGGGGGGCAGGGGTTTTAAGGAACGATGGGATCATTGCCCTCGCGTGACGCCTCACAAGGACCAGCACAAACTGGCCTGCGAGCATCAACTGCAGGTCACGCAAATGCCACGTTTGGCCTCGCTCATCGGGGACGGTATATTAGCGGATGGAGGGCCCTCATCCGCCTGCGCGACCAGAAGGGCCGTCTGTCACTAAGGGGGAAGGCGGCCATTAATAACGGCCCGTAACCATCCGTGAATAAATAATCCAGTGCGATTTAATTAGTGCCCCCCCTGGCATTGGTACACGGAGGCGTTGGGGGCAGCTATGGTCCTCTGCATCACAGCACCACCGCCCCAGGGCCCCCTCCCCCACAGAGCCTCACCAACCTTTCATAACCTTCAAAAAAGGTGGGGGGGGGGGGGAAGAATCACTGTGCTGAGAATGATGGGAGAAGGGGGGGGGCGGAGTCAAAGACCACAAGCGAATCATCCCCTGTTCAGATCCTCCAGTAGCTTCCAAATCCCCAAAGTCACATGGCACAAATGAAACCAATACATGAACAGAAAGTAAAAGCTCTACAAGATCAGGCTGTGCACTATGGGCCAAACTTAGGCCAGGAAGCAGTATTTAACGCGTGCACAGATGCTGAAGTAAGCACTCTGTGCTCACAGCACATGATGGCTGGTGCAGATTGACAGAGAGAAAGCCTGACAGTCATCTGTCTGGATAAAGCCTATTAGGGGACAGAAACCCTGAGCATCACGCTTCTTCAGTGAGACACCGGGTGGGGGACAAAAGCCCCCCGAGGAATTAGGGCCATCTCATAATTACTTACCCTCCATGTCACGCCCCTGCTGCGCGCCCATGCGTGCGATTTTCCACTCTCCGTTAAAAACAGGCAAGCGGCACGTTTAGTGGTGGGATGTGAATGTTCATCTCTGGTGGCTGTAATCCCACCAGGTCTTCTCAGATTGGCCCTTTCATGTGACGATTTATAAAAGGTGCTTACAGAAAGCTGCCTCCGCACCCCAGGTTTTAATTGCCCCGAGTCACAACGCAGCATTTCCAAGCATGATTCTGGTTTGATGCAACACGCCCCAAAGCCACTAAAGTAAAACAGACCAGGGATATTCTGCTGATGTCAGATGAGTCGGTAACGTCTTTAAGACAAAATCTGAACATAGAAATGTACAACACATATTCTCTGGGGCAGTGACAAGTGAAGACATAGAATGCTATTTCCTTGCCCAACACTGGGGTAAACTGACAGTCATGTAGGCTCAAATACACACACACACACACACGCTGACTCGCAGCGGATTCTGATTTAACAGGGCACATAAAAAACAGACACACAGACAACCCTATTCTCTCTCGACTGCCTGAGACAGGGGAAATAAATAAAACAACAACAATTACAGTGTCGACAGGACAATGGCAGAAATTGCCCTGAATCACTGCGAGTCAGTAATTACAGAGGCCCAAACGAGGCAAACAAAGACAGCTCCGGACGACGGGAACGGAAGGCCACATCGTTTGGCAGACCCTCGCTGGTTACCCATCGACACAAGTCCACGACCCTGCCACTCACGGCAAGGACCACTCCGCCCTCAGAGAGGCGACGCATCACGACCGCTACGGATGTGGAACCGGCGGCACTTCTGGGCGAGCTACTTCCCTACGTTAACCTGCTGTATTTAAATATGGCAGTGACATTGAGGAATGGACCCCGCTCTCCGCCGCTCCGGCGACTCCCTCTCCCTCTTCATGGTCCTTCTGTCAACCGCTCACCATCACCAAGTCCTCAGCTTCTCGCTGGAGTCCGGATGTTACGCAAGACTGGGCCGGCCGATATCAGGACGGGACGACTCTGAAGGAAGTCCTCCCCTGCAGCATTCTGAGTCACGATGAAGACATGACAGGGCTGAGACACAGGGCACAGCTCTTAAAGCGCTGCAGGGCCTTCATAGGAAATGGGTTTCCTCACAAACTTACCACATCCACATTGCTTAACGGGACAGACCGAAAAGTCACGCATCCACAAGTCCAAAACGAGCAACATCTACAAAACGATGTACGCACCAAAACCATCATATTATATGCTTACCATTTCCATATGACATTACACAAACGGTATGAACAGTGAAAAAATGAATAGTGCATATCGTCTGATTTTTAACTTTGAAATGCAGAAAGTAAAAGAGCTATATGTACCAAGAATCACATGCAGCCCAAGACCGCCTAGGACTGCAGGATAGACTGGACGTCCCGAGTCGCCCCCAAGCTGACTCTACATTAGAAACGGCTCCCCCAAAACTTCAGTACTACTCCGCTGACACGTTTGCAAATGTGCAACCGCACGCCATGTCAACACACATAGGGAATAACCTCTAGCTGCCATTAGAGTACATCTGTAATTAGAGGAACAATTCCCATCTGGAGAGAAGCACCTTCAAATTAATCTGCAGAGATCGACATGAGCAGGACCAGAAACTGCTGAAGGAAGTGTGTGAGCCGACGACTAATTGTGCTTAAAAAAAAATAGAGAAAAAAATGCTTAAAATAGGATGAACTGTGCAACCCTCATCCCTTTACCCCCAGAATGAAACCTTTCAGATGGGACCTTGTCCAAGCCCTGATTGATTGCTACCCCCGGAGCGGTTACAGCCCTCATTCGCCTGTAACTGCAAACTTAAAATAAAAGCCGTCAAAGGAACATCCAGAACCACGTATTATCGATTTAACACTAACTACTGAACAATAAGCGATATATTTACATCAGGAGGGGGCGCAGCTTAATCCGTCCTGGGGAAAAAAAAAATCTATTAACCATAACAAACTATACAATACTGCGAGGTATTTTAAAGGAGGGTGAAAGAACAAAGGGCACGAATTAATGGTGCATAAGTAAGGTAATCTGCCTGTCACGGATGCTGACATTGTGCGACAGGGAAAGGACGGGACACGCGGGCCGTGACATTATGGGGGTTCCGGCCTGCAGCCGGCAGCAGCGACGATCACGTTTTAAAGCCCAGGCACAGACTACAAGATGCTTGCTTTCATCTGTAGAAACAAAGGGGGATCATGCAATTTAATCGAGAGAGGGACCGAGATAGCGGTCTCCCCCCCTCCACCCCCCTCCCGTATATGGCATCGTAGAAATCACGGCCGTCCTTCAGAAAAGCGGTTCCCAAGATGAAATCACAAGGTAAGACCGAGCAGAGACATATGTAGGGCGAAGGAGTTGGCAATGCCTGCAATTAAAACGGTGGCTATTTGCGTAATAATAACTGACACCAGTGACATCTGCGAGTGCAGTTCCGTCCGGACAGACCCCGATCGGAGATTGCATGGCATTGCACAATTTCTTCTCCTCCTTCTCCTCTTCCTCCTGCACAAATCACGACATTTCTAGCTGAACCGACAGCGAACAGCGGCATGTCAAGGGCGTAAGACTCCGCAAAGCACAGCCAGAGAGTCCGCTCCCGTTAACTTTGAATGCACCCACGCCGGCCAATATACTATACATGTTAAATATAAGACAAATACTCCTGCAGCCACCAGCCAAATGGTGCTGCCTGTTACCATCCCAGCGTGCTAAATCAGGTTTAATGAAGCGACGCTTATTCTCCTAGGATAACCCTGGTTCCCTTAGCCGGGCACTAATCCTGCCAGTTACTCCTGGTAAGGCTTTAAAAAGCGCTCCTGCGGAGATCGGCTGCTAAGCATCGGCCGCCTCGGTTCGCCAAAACGTCTCCGCGATCCTACCTCATCGTCAGCCGGCCGCAGTGAATGATCCTGCCCGTTGTCTTAGCAAAAGCCGAGCGCTGGAGGAAAGTCGAGCAGCCGTCCGTGCGATCCCGTCCCTTTCTCGGATGGATCCGTTTTTCTCATTGAACCTTCTTACTGCTACGCAACCGCCGTACGAACCCCCCTTAAGTCACGCCTTCCGAGAGCCATGTTAGCGCTGTTTCGCTTCGAGCCTCTTATCTGATCTAAGATCAGTCTACACACAATCAAACAGTGCCGTCACTATTATAAGCTTACAGGTCAAACTGATCGCACATCAGTTGCTAAAGGAGTAATATATCAGTCCCGTTGCGTTAAGATGATTGACAGTTGTATCAACCAATAGAATTTGACAACTGTGGCCTCAAAATAGTGACATGGAGTTTATCCAATCGCGTTTCAGATTAATGAAATTGACGTGTTAAAAAGCAAATAGCAGCGAGTATATACGCATTTTTTATGCCAAGGTGTAACTAATGTTGTTGAAATGTACGTTAACTATGCGAGAAAGTGAGATTATCATCCATCCATCCATCAATCCATCTTTATTATGGCAGCCTTCACAGTGAATCCTATAGTCTTTGCCAGTTGACACAGGGCATAGGACTGAGGTACAGCCTGGATGAGACACAAGTGTAAGATTGCCAGATACTCATAATTCTAAAAACTGTTTTAATGGAATTTCCGTACCTATCAGCAGCATATATCCATATCGTTCTGTTTTGCAAATTTCCATTTTATCTAAGATCAAAAAACGGAAACATGCCATTTAAACGTGGATTAGCAAATTATACTTAAAATACGTTTTGAATAGCATTTTTTAATTATATCGATCTTGCAATTTAAGTAAGCCTACCTTAAATTGTAAATATTATTAAAGATTTTCTTTTGAAGTTAAGCGTATTACATTCACACTTTATTCAAAGATTTGTCACGCTGTCCTGTGTTGCACGAGCCCCAGTATGCTAATTGGTACTGGGTTATTCCCCAGTTATTCCACACACACAGGAGGATTTTTTTCAAAATCCCAGCAGTGTCTTAGCAACCCCACATTCCGACACAGGCTTGGGCCAGCTAATAAATCAAAAACAAATACGACCCACGGGGCTTTTCCTGGGAGTGACTGCATGCACAGCTCTGATTTTAGCATAGCTAATCTCCTTCTGCATTTCTGTTACAAAAAAACCTTCCATATAAGTGGTGGATTTTGTAAAATTCTAACACTGCGTAATATACGGTATGCTCGAGGAATTTTGGGGTCTTGTTTCCAGATTAATAGAGAGGCTACGTACATATTCTGCCATGTTCAAAGCAGAATGGTCCTTAGAATGGCAGAGTGCTTCTTAATCCTGGTCTTAGGCAGGTTTTTCTTTAAACCAAGACCAATGCTGTACAAGAGGTATAATTCCACTTGCATGCAGGTATGGCTGATGTCAGTGACCCCCCCCCCCCCCCCCCCCACAACTATGTACTGGATAATTTAGTACAAGATAGATGGATACTTGCTAGATTTGTCTAGTTTTACTCTCTAAACCAAAGATTTACTTAATTACTGTTAAGTAGAATTATTGAGCTATCTCTCTCTCTCTCTCTCTATCTCTCTCTCTTTCTTTCTGATGACTCAGCTGTAACAGTGCAAATAAACACCCTCTACCCATTTCCCAACTGTTTATCCAGTCCAGGATCACAACAATGGCCTAAAAACCTCCCAGAGACCGCATAAGCCTCCAGACAGGGGTAAAAGATGCTGATTCATATGCACTCTGCGCAATTTAGAAACGCCAGTTAGCCAAACTGCATGTCATGGCACCCAGGGAAACCCTGTGACACATACTGAGCACAAGCACGCACACAAGGGCAGGATTTAAAGTCCCAAGTATGGACAAGTGAGGCAACAGTGCTACCTGTTATGCTGCCATGTCACCCGCAAATAACCAACATCAAAAAACAATTCACGCTTTCTGTATTTTAATTCCTTTTCATCATGCATTTACACCTGCAAGATCTTTTGAAAATGTTTTAAGAAATCACAGTCAAGTAGCCTGTTAATCAAGCCCTAGAGATAAAGCGTAACAAATGCAGCGACTCCGCAAAGTCAGGACTAAATCCCTCCAGGTATAATCTAACACTTCAAGTTTAAAAATGAGAAGGACTTTCAGCCTGTTTTCTCTCCCTAGGTGGATTATTCCGGTTTGTACTGGACCTGACTCAGAACCTCAGAATCCAGACTGAGAGCACCACCCGCAGGATGGAATCTGATATTGACTTTCCGAACACAGGTAATGTAAATACTGAAATTGCACTAAAATAATTCGTCTCACTAGGTAAAATGCCAAGCCCTGCAATGAGAAGAACTCTTAACTTTTCCAAGAACCACAATGATTTTGCAGCTGACGTGTTTTGAAACATACATTTTAGATTGTATTAGGCTTTATATTGAAGCCATTTTTGAAACCCATTGGTAAATATTTGTATAATAATTATAATAATAATGACAATGACTGGAGTTCTGCTTTATTTTTTACACTTGCACCATTTTCCCTCTGCTGGAGTCTGGGAAAGCAAATATTTAATAGTCCTATACGTCCTTGGAGTGCCAAAGTTCATAAGTCTTCACTGTATATTTGTGTTTGTTTACAGTGTGTGTGTGTGTGTGTGTGTGTGTGTGTGTGTATAGATAAAATTGCCCTGCCTGCCTGTCCACAGCATTCTCTCAGGATACTTGCCTAAGTAGATATGGTCTGGGCTCTGGCGATTCTCTGTGGCCTTCTCTCCTTCACTTCTGTGGCTCGTTCAGCACCTCTGGAGAACGTCTCTCAGGATGACCCAGAGGTGCAGGCCTGCCTCAGCTTCGCCCTGCATAGCTTCAACTTCTTCAGCAAAGAGCTGCACCTCTACACCGTCACTAAGATCCACTCCGTGAAGAGGGCCGTGAGTCAGATTTTAATAATCTTCATGCACAATCAGCATAATAATAAGTACTCTGCTACTATATATTTATATTTCCATCTATAATTTACATGAAAATTATAAGATCCATCCTGATTTTGGAAATTATATATACAAATATAATTGCCTCAAATTACTGGAAAACCACTTGTTTTGCAATAGAACTTCACAAGAGATAATGATATATCTCTAAAGGACCCTGACATTGTTTGCTCATGTCCGTAACAACATTCTGTGCAGGGTTTGTGTCACAGGCCATTTGTGTCACAGCAAACAACCATGTCCTCTCTGAAAACTCCCCAAAAATGTGTAGAGAACTAATTCACTGTGTATAGCATGTTATAAATCGTTTTGTTTTTTTTGTGACTGCACACTAAAAATATTTAAGCTTCTAAAATCAGCAGACATATAGTTTGACATTTAATCGCTCCATTTATTCTTTGCTGTGTAAGCAAGGAAAATGTAAACTAATACTAAACATTATTTCTCAGAATATCGGTGGGGGCCAGTATCACATAACCACGGAAATCACAAAATCCCAGTGCAAGAAGGTTTTGGAGGAGAATAAGGACTCCTGTCAGACACAGATGTCTCCTGAAAACAAGGTACCCTGTGTTATTTAAACGAAAAAAGCAATGGGCCCGCCTTCTTCTTCTCTTCTGCAGTTAAACTGTTAACTTAAGAATCAGAAGGTAGTATATTACCTCCAAATTCATCAAACTACATTCACATTCCTGAGAATATACTGCGGATATAACATGTCTTACATAACTTATGCGGACAGTACATACCTGCCCTGAGTAATGAATTTGGTTTGTGGTAAGTTCAAAATATAGATGTGAATGTAGAAAGTATGAAACCATTATAGCATGTGTGTGTTACTGAGATTGATAAACACAACTCAGACACCATGTAATATGGTGTCGCTATATGATTACATCAGAGCTCCCCAACTAGTGGCCTCAAAATACTATTTAATCCAGACCATGTGATCAATCCCCATTCCCCATTTTTTCAAGGGCAATGACTGTTGTTGATGGAATTTGACCCTCTAGTAAAAATAATTGGGGACTGCTGGTTTTCATGGTATTTTATGTTTCCATAGTTCAGGTACATTGAATACTAGCAGTGATAATGCATTAAGACCCAGGTATTATATACTGTTACATTGTTCATCTTCTGCCTGTGTGCATTATCTGCCCTGTGCCATGTATTTTGATTAGTTCTTTCATTTCTCTTTTCATTATACATGCTTTAATTGTGTTGGATCGCTTCTGTTTGGCTGTAGTTCACCCTTTTCCTGCCGTGTGCCGCCCCCTTCTGTCTGACAGGTGTTACACTGTGAGTTTGTGGTTTTGAGCGCTCCGTGGAAGAAGCAGCGCACTTTGATCCGGAGCTCCTGTACCCCCGAGGCCAACACCACATACGATTCACAGTGACACAAAGCTCTTTCATTGTGGATTATACCAAAGGCCAACCTGTCTCAGAATGCCTCTGGTGATAATGATAAATATTCCCTGCTTTTGTTCTGTGGAAATTAATCTCTGGAATACATGTTACGTCAAATTAAAATGAACAGAAATATGACTCCTGAGGTTTTTTCCCAACAATGCTATAAGCAAAACAAGCTTGAGAACATATTTTATTGAGCTTTCTGATATTTTTTGTAGCACTGTAAGAAATCTATGTGTATTCCAAGCTCACAGATCAGTTGTTCATAGGTCCTTCGTCCTTGTCCTGTCCTATATTAGATTGTTCCACTGGAAGGAGTTGCCGTTTCAGAACACGTCTCTGTCTGCACTTTGAACAGAAATCCTTGGTGGCTTCTTTATATTTATATACCTTTGGAACATTTCACACTCATAATCAGTACTTTGCGGTTCATAGTTCTTGGTTTTTTCTGTGACCTACAACGAAGACGTAAGGATTTCACAAGGTCCTCCTAGAGGAAAATTGAACGTCACAGTTGGGTGGCAGGAGAGAGACAAACTAAACTAGGTCTTTATTGAAGTTGCATCTTGAATATGATGTTCATCGTAATCTTTGCTACTGGAAGGAGAACATTATCATGGGTAGGCAGGAGAATTAATGCCCAAAAGGAACTATTATTTTACCTTTGAGCAAGTTCTTAAAATTCTTCACTTAAGACATACAACTATATAAATAGATGATTTTGAACGTTCTACTAATTGACAATAAATGTAAATCTTATAAAAGTATATCTAAGGAATGCTTCTAGCTACTCTACTTACAGTTGTCTGTAAATTCCAACTTGTTAGTCTTGCTAAAAAATAATCCCCCATACTCTCCCGCTGGGTTAAATCACTAACACGCCCTCAGATACTTACCAAAGGAATGTACTATTGCAATTTATTGTGTCATTCATCTATTTCAACCATGTCCTGCACCTCCTCCGCCTGCTCCATGCACCCCTTGCAACAGGCTGATTTGTGGATCAGGCAGCATTTGTCAAGTTGTCTATCCATCACAACAGAGGAAAACGCTCGTCTCTTAGCATTTACTTTCCAAACCCTCTTAACCTGCAATTGGGACACATGAGGAAAAACTGCAATGCAAACATAACCCCTTGCATCACTGTGGTCCTTGAAGTATTTGAAAGAGATCCTACTCCGAAAAATTTTACTGTTGTGGATGGTGAACTAGCTGGCAGCTTTCCAGACTATGAGTCAGTTATGTCTTTATCGTGCCTCCGGGAGGTTGATATTTTTGGAGGCTTGATTAATATGCTGGGCTAAATATTCACTTAAGAATCCAAATGTAATCGCAGCATTGCTAGGGTCCCAGAAGAGTTTGCCATCCCACACATTAAGAAAAGTAATAAACCATCATCTGTTTGGATTGTAGGCCATTCACTCAAAATGCCACACACCAGAGGAGGCCTAGTGCCGCTGTAAACTGTCATATAATTTGAAGGGGATTATCCACAAGTTATCTGGGAAAAAGTACTTAACTAAAACTCATCTAGTTCACTACTTCTTCTCCAATGTACTCCTTGTCCAGAATAAACATTTTGCCTTTTTTCAATCCTTGCCCATACATAATGAGTACTATATATATATATATATATATATACATACATACACACACACACACACACACACACACACAAAGTTAAGCACCCAGACAGAGTGTTGGAAATGAAATTAATCTGCACGTGGTCAAAGGTCATGTGACTGTTTTGCGATGATTATAATATCTTGGCAGTATGGGCACACAGCTGGTCCCATGTTAGCAGAGTGTGGCGCCTCCCCGGGCCTGGATACATGCGGCGATACAATGCGGAAGGGAGTCGCACAGCCGTTGTATCCTCTTCTGTGGCAAGTCGGCCCACAGCTGTCGTAACTGGCCCTCGAGATCCTGCAGATTGGCACTGGGTCTGAGTTGACGTCTGAGGAGATCCCACACATGCTCGATTGGGCAAAGATTGTGGAACCTGGCTGGCCACGGGAGGATCTCAACGTGACGCAGGCAGTCCGTAGCCACACGTGCCATGTGTGGGAGGGCGTTGTCTTGTTCAAAGACTGTGCCAGGGTGCTGTCTCAGGAGGGGTAAGACACGTGGACGCAGGATGTCACTGACATAGCGCTGTGCCGTAAAGGTCCCCGGAATGACTACCATAGAAGTTAAACCCTATAGCTCCCCACACCATGATGTCAGGTGTGTCACTCCATAACATTTGCAGAATTGGTCCTCTCCCTTCAGTGCCGCCATACGTGCACATGATGGTCATCCGTGGTGTTGCAGAACCGAGATTCATCGCTGAACACTTCACTGGTCATCAGATCATGCCTCCACTCCATACGCAGCCATTTCTGTGCTGGTGTTAATGGCAGCCTTTGCATGACACGATGAACCTGTAGTCCGGCTGATGCCAGTCATTGAGACATGGTGTGGGATGACACGGGGTGTTGTAGAGAGTCCAATACCTGTGTCAGGTGCTGATGTCAGGGGGTTCTGTAATGCTTGGTGCACAATATGATGATCCCCCGCTTGGTGTGGTCTGTCTTGGGCGACCGGAACCTTCCTGACGTGTGTGGGTGCTCTCACGTGCCCGTTGATTCCAAAATCGGACGACTGTGACATCTGCATGCCCCACATGCTGGGCAATTGCACAATATGACCACCAGGCCTCATGCAAACCCACAATGTGACCCCTATCAAACTCCATCAAGTGCTGGTAATGATGTCTAATGCGTCTACAAGGCATCCTCTGTGTCTGGTGACTAGACGTACCAGCTCCTGGAAAATCTAATCATTTACATACTCATCGCTGGTCTGCACCAAATCAGATCATTACTTCTTTTTTTTCACTAAGTGTTGGTGTGTGTGTGTATACATATATATATATATATATATATATATATATATATATATATATATATATATATATATATATATAAAAAATCTCATCTCACAGGGTTCGAGTCTGAATGCATGTATGTGGAGCCTCCACAATAGGTTTTGGTTTCCCCCCCCGCGATCCTGAATAGAATAACAGGTTAAAATAGATTGATCAAAATAATTCCTGCCTACATAACATTCTGCCTTCATTGACATTGTTTTCCTCCAGGGACTTTAAAGCAAAGCTTGTCCTGCACAGGATTGGCAGAACCTATGAGTGTAAGGCAGGGAACAACCCAGGACAGGGCACAATGCAGGGAACAACCCAGGACAGGGCACAATGCAGGGAACAACCCAGGACAGGGCACAATGCAGGGAACAACCCAGGACAGGGCACACACAGACACCATGCAAATCTGCATTACCCCAATTCACCTCAGCGTGTTTTTTGGACTGTGGGGAGTGGGTGGGGGAACCGGAGTACCCCAAGGAAACCCCACGATGACCTGTTTTTTTAAAACAAATCATTGCAAATAGTATATTTTCTAGTACAGTATATTTATGTGAACATGCATTTTACGATTTTTGCATCCTCTTTCCCAACAAATCTTCTCTTTAGGGTTAAAATTGGCATTAAATATGTCTGTCTGGCACAAGTATAATTTCAGGGCGGCGTCAGGTGTCTTATTAATAATCGTCCCTAATCGCTCTTGACAGAGATCGTGAAGGTCACTTCTCTGGCACTCCCCTACGTACTTAGGGAAGGGACATCGTTTAAGGAATGCACAATATTAATCGTCTCGTTTGTACTTCTCTTTACATTTTACAACCCCCGGCCCCCACGCCACCCCTGCTCTCGCTCTGCCTCGTCCATCATCCGGGACGGAATCCCAGGGAGCGCTTTGCGTTCCGCAGACACTCCCGATCGAGGTGCTCTCCTCCTTATACTCCGAAAATCACAACCTGCATTTATGCCTGTTCACACGCAGAGGATCTACAGGTGTGCTGTTAAACTCACCTTAGCACTGATATTCGCTATCATGCTACATAATGCCGTCGTATCAAAAGAACCAGTATGTTCCTGACAACTAAATCAAAGAACTACACAATAGTGAGTGACACATTCAATACGTATATATTATACAATTAGTGTTAAGTATAACTTGTGAATGAGAACAAGTTTCCTGTTAAATATGCTGATCATGTAATACCAGGAACCTGGTGCACTGCCAGAACCACAGTTCAGTTCTGAACGACTATCAAATAACATAGTAATATGACAGTTTTTAACAGCTTAAAAGGTGCAGCCTGCTCGCAAACCTCCAGGCTTGCAGGCAAGGGCTTGTCGACGAAGGATTTGCTACAACGGCGACAGGAACAGGGTTTGGAACAAGTGCTGTCGCTTGTCTTCCTAACAATCAGTGACTCTGAGCTCAGCGCGTATGCTTGTGACTGTCCCGTAAGACAGCAGAACACATTCTGGCTTAAATGTGCGTCAGAGGACCGTACAAATATAAAACTAGGGTCTCTACAATGACATAGTGTGTGTGTGTGTGTGTGTGTGTGTGTGAGAGAGAGAGAGAGAGAGAGAGAGAGAGAGAGAGAGGGAGTATTAAATAATAATTTATGCTGGTCGGAAATCAGCGGGCTTAAGGCTTCGCTGAACTTGTTAACGGCAACAACGCAGTGCTGCAGGAAAATAAGACCTGACAATTAGCCCATAAACGGGACTTTAAGAGCCCCGGTCTAGAGTTCTGTGTAGAACTACAAGCAGCCACAAGATGGCACCCATTCCAAAAAAGACATAAAGATACTATCTATGAATCCAGCACACAAGGGCAAATCAGTCGTTGCATTCTGTAGTTATATATCATTTCCATGGTGCAGGAGAAACGCATTTTTCCACGTTCGTTTAGGATGTAACGTGCACGGTACACTACAAAACTGAAAATCATAACGCCTCCCCAATCCCTCACCATTCGGCTCAACAGGCAAGTTCATTGTCTCCGTGAAGGACCCGTGTCAGTAACACGCTTCTAGCTGAGACCATTCTTTCAGCGAGATGCTGAGAACAGAATAATGTTTCTTCCAGGGGTATTTCTCAGTATTTCTGGTATAACTATTAATATGCTGCAAGGAACTGTATCATATTGGGTAGGTTAGTTTTCTCCATGCTTCGGCATGTGCGAAGATATTTTCTATTTGTAGAAAACTTAATATCGTAGTGCTAGCGAGTCTTGCGGGCGCATCGTGAACATGGATCATCCCCTGAATGGTTAGAGAAAGAGCATCATACATTAACTTTAAACAAATTCATTTTTAATTAAAAAAGAATGTCCAATCATTCCATTCATAGGTTGTTGTCTGAAAACCCAGTGATCCACTGAACCATTGCCATGACTTCAGAGAGCCATTATCATCTCAAAAAAAAGCTTGTCTTTGAGGGACTATTTCATGATGCTACCCCAAAGGCTGTGGATAAATAATACAGAGCTTCCGAAGTGGTTTCGCTACTGTTTATTCATTAGGCAGAAGCCGTAATGTGAGGAAACATCTCCAGATTCTTTCCCCGGTCTTTTCATTGCCGTGAGACACGATAGCAGTATGGCTGAGCGGCGAGAACAGCAGCAAACACCCCGTGTGACTGTGCCAGTTCTCCCAAACCATAATCAGAGCACAATTGGCCACATTTTTGCCTCGATGCCAGTTCTGCTCTATTTCTGTCTCGGCTGTAAATGTCACCAAGCCAGCAAGAAAAGGCACAATAATTCTACTGCCAGATTAACTTTCAAAATGTCTATCCTGATGTCATCGGCACTGAGCGTGGATTACCGACCCCCCGAGCGAAATCATGCAGATCGGCCAATCACAATCGGAGAACAGTCACGCGGGGGGACCCGCTGTGGGTGTGATCGTAAATATACACCCCAGAAATGATCTACCTTTTGGATGCCGTTGAGGAGAAACACAGAACAAGACTTTGGAAGGTGCAACAGGCAGATGCTTCAGAAAGACGAAAAGACGGCACGCTTTAAATTAACCCCGAAAAAGACAAATCTCTTGACAACAGTTTAGGGGTTCTTTGTTATTCCGTGATCAATGTAGGGTTCAGTCTAAACCAGGATGAATCAGTTCTGCGCTTAACATGTATTAAATTAATATCATAAATCTAACACTGAAAAAGAAAAAAACTTGGTGAACTTGGTGGTTTACATAAACTTTACAACAGTAACCTCTAGAATTTAACGTAAAATAATAAGCGTAAACTTGATTGTAAGTTGCACGTTTGATCTGTTGTTAATTATACCAGTGGATATCATGCTTAGACAACACAGAGATATTTCTACTGTAAGCACCCTATGATCAGTGAAGTCTATCCATCAATTGTCCAAGTCCGTATCCACTACAGGGTTGCCGGGGGTCCTGGAGGACAGCCTATCCCAGGCAGCAGAGGACACATGCGGGGGTAATATCCTCGAAAGGTCACTATACCACCCGACACACAATGGGCAGTTTAGACGTGTCAGTTAACCTACACTTATTTCCTGGCACATCAGAAGGAATACGGAGACTCTCTCTCAGTCACATACACACACACACATCATCTGAATCCTCAGTCTTGGAGGTGGGAGGTAATTTCTCAGCAAGAGCTCAACATACGACTGCTCCTCAGCGATTATTAAATCTCATCTCTTGTTCTAATTCTTTGTGTTAGTATTCAAATTCTGTAAAGTTTGACTGACCCCTGTTGATAACTACTTTTCACCTCCTTTCGCAATTGCCCCAAGTTTATATCGATGATAATTATCGCACCCGACCGAGAAAATGCCCTTTGTATCACAGGGGACAAATGGATAACCTGACTGAGAATCCATCGGCGATTCACAGTGTTTTAATAACTCCAGGTCAGTGCTGATAAACTGGAATGGGTTGCGTGTTGTGGTTTTAATTCAAACCAGGATCCCTGGAGAAAGAATTCAGAAAGAACTGTTTTCCAACATTCTGTACGGGTTGTACAAAAAACAGAACCATTTCGCCGAAAGGTTATTTTGTTTTCTGACAGACGAGGAGGATATTTTACAATAAAAAGTGATGTTGGAATGAACAGAGAACACCTTGTGCATATTTTAATGTCATTTGCAGTATCAAATAACACCATATTGTGCGATGCGCTCCTTAGATTTAGCTGGTATTATGTAATACACGCACCACTTGCAAAATTAATTAAACATCGTGTCAAATGTAATTATATACACATTATATACTTTTTTGAATCACTTCAAACGTTTCAGGCTTTTTATAGAGGGCAGGAAAATTGTTACTATCTGCAACTGGAATAATCAGGTTTTGTTTTAATGGAGTGGTAGGAGTTTGGGTTTGGGATAAAAATGACCACTTATCCCAATGACACAGGAGTAACTGAATAATAATGCCAAGTCACAACGTTTTGTTATCTCACCCGGTGTCAGTGATGAGTAATAATAATGAGTTTCTTTTTGATGGAGATTGTATTTCACCGCCGCAGTTAATGGACACGCTGCATAATGGATGCCCGTGAATAGGTGGCAGCAGGCGCTATTCTTCTCGCTGCCTGAGCCCGTCGGGCCCCTCTGCCTCCTGCTCCTCTCCTGCCGCCTCCCCCCGTCCACCTCCTCCCTTCCGAGGTGGGGGGGGGGGGGGGGGGGGAGCTGGCGAACGGGCGCCGCTGTCCCCAACACGCGTGCGTTACAGTGACATTAGAGAGTGACAGTGATTCAGATCCCTTCCCGAAACAGATAATGGTGCAAAATATGGATTGTCAAAAAATAACTCACGGTGCATGCAAAAGCGATGCAGTTTTATATTCTACTGAAACACAGAGGAATGCAAAGCAAATCGGAAGTAGAGGCTTCCTCTAATTAAAGTAAAACGTCTCAGTAGCACTGTTCACGATATTTGCAGGACATGGGTGGGCACATATGGTCCATTAAATTAGAATCCACAACAATAACGTTTAGCGCGAGGAAGAAAAAACGCGAGGCGTCTTAACACTACAATACGCACTGCAAACCACAGCTAGATTTACTTTACAACAGTATAATTTACCGACAGGCTAAAAGATGACGAGAAAACAGATATCTTGGATCTGTAATATTACGTGACAAGATGTAACGTGCATATTGATACTGGCGATCTCGATTTAAATATTTATTACATATCAAGCGAGAAATGCTTTCAATGTGCTGTTGTTACACACACAATAATCTCTGGTAAAATAAAGTTCACACAAGCACGGCTATATTATGGTGCATTTGATTCCACCTCCTTGCTTGCAAACCTAAACGGCTGTGCACAGGCGAGCTTCTCTGGAGTTCAGCTTATGGTCTATTTTTGGAAATGCAATACCTTCAACCACACCAGCAGCAACAAAAAAATCGAGCTGCAGTTTAAATAAAAATAACATATCTAAAGGGACAGAGGGAGTCTAAACCCCGGAAAGCCAATGCCTCTGTTGCAAAAATGCTATTTTACAAAAAAAAAAAAAAAAACAGTAGTGTAACGTGACATCTTGAAATAATGAAGGTATCGGTGTGCTCCCCTGTCCCGCTGCCTCAATAGTTTAGCTCCATTTCGGGCAACGCAATCGCATCCAATTCTCAATGGAAAGCCGCTCAGTTGCGCCGCCCCCACCCACCCACCGCTGTCTTTAATCAGTTAGCCGCTTGAAAATTTAACCCTTCCCCTTCGCATAAATGCCCCGTTTCCCCCCTTTCCCTGCCCAGGTTTTGCCCCTGCGATTTTGCAGGCAAACCAGAAAAAGATCGAAAAACGGGTGACAAATCAGATGAACCCAAAATATATCAATATCACAGTGTTTTGGCGATCTCTAGTCCTGATGTAATTATCCGCGGAACATGCCCGTTGTCGGAATATTATTACCACCATTACGCGGATTAAATGTATTTAAAATCAGAAATGAGAATTGGCATGGCATTAATCGAATGTATTAGATTTAAATTTATAAACGCGAAAAATACGTTGTTTCTACGTTGAAATCAAAGAACATGTTTGGCTGTATTTTGGCGTTTTGTTTTGTTCTTTTGTAACTTCACCAGATTTTTCTTTTCCATAGTATGTTCAGAAATAGCAGATGGAAATCTTGCAGCGTCACCGTCTTTCATTAAATCTGCCTTGATTTATTTTCCAGGCATACATCGAGATTATAAAATGTGTCCCTTTTTTCATAATCGATTTTCAGAACTGTACGTTTTGAATACCAGGTCTAATTGGCATGGAGTAACGTGCATTTTTACCCCTCAACGTCGACACCTCGGATGAATGGCAAAATGGGTTTTATTTTGATCTCATTTGACATAATGATCCTTCGGCATACTCACGGTGCAGGTTTAGCTGTAAATAAGGGAATCAGTCAGGTACATCTGTCAGCTACGTGCTGCACAACGCTACCCACTGGGGTTTTTAATTGGTGGATCCCCGAAAATACACTCCTCATATTTTTTCCATCCACCCCCAGTGACAAGCCGCCCAGCATGTTTACGAGACACAGTGACGAAAAACCGCGTCACTCTTAATGAAATCTTTGTATTATCGATTTACACTACCCTCCCTCTTGTTTGCTTCTGGATTACGTTTTGTTTTCGGTCCCTTTGTTATGTGGCATTTTAAGGTTTCACTTTTATAATTATCTCCCCTGCAGTAGGTGCCACATACTATTTATTACATTTGTGTTTGCCATGCAAATAGGATTGCAGGCAGTTGCTCACTCTGCAGCCAGAAATCAATGCTGCAATTAGAAGACGTTGCAAGAGAGAGGGGGGGAAATGTCCAAAGAAGGATAGCTATGTACAATGCACACAGACATGTTTGGACGCAAAAAACATGTGAGCCAAACTTGATGCTTTCCCGCGTCTATTTAATTATTTGCATTCTATTATTTATTTATGCATCTATATGTCGATTTATTTATTCTGGCAGACTGAAGAACCTCCCATGCACAGATTAACTCTGTGAACTGTGCGATATTTATGGCTACAGCAGTTAGAACCACTCTGCACTGGAACTTCTGCATCTTCTGAGTGTTTGGTTTTATTGTTCCCCACCCTCCCTCCATTCCCTCCTCCCCCCCCCCCCCCCAGCCATGCACACCCTGGTTAAGAGACAAGGACAGTGAGATAGATGCGGTCCCTCAACCCCAAACACTTTCGCTCTCTGTTTGTCTCACTGTCTTTCTTTTTCTTCATATTCCCGACTGTCTGCTCCTCCTTTTTCTGCGACTGGTCTCTGTGTTTCTCACTAGGACAGTGGCGGCTAGTTGCCTAGCCCCCCCCCCCCCCCCCCCCCCAAAAAAAAAATCTCCCTCGTGAGCTGCAGCTATTTGTGCTCGCATGTCAGAGTTAGGGAGTCTCACATTCTGAAGGAGAGGGGGGAGAGAGATGGGGGTGCAGAGGGGCGGGTGGCAGGGAGGGATGGGGAGGGAGAGAGAAAATGGGGAAGGAGGGGGGGTGTCTTGTTTGTGGCTTGTCAGCAATTGCTTGAGACATGCTTCCCTTCCATGTGTGAAAGCTACTTGGCATGAATGCTGGACCATACCAAGTGCAGGAGACCTTGGAGGGGGGAGCCACAAGAAAAACAGATCAGACTAGAGCAGACAATAGGCCCCTGAAGTGTTCCCCCCAAGTTGCTTTGATGTTGTCCTGGTGTCTTGATGCTAAAGGGGGCCAGGGATTGCAGGGAAAAGGTCTTTGTGTGGATGTGTGCATTTTTTCCCCAGCAGAACAAAAGAAAAAGGAAAAAGAGGCAAAAAATACAAGAAAGAAACAAGTAAAAAAAAAGAGCTCATAGATGTTTTTTTGCCTGTGCATGTGAACGACAGAAGGAGAGAGCGAACGAGAAGGCAGCAGTAGAGGCTAAGAAGGTAAGAGCAGGAGTCTGATTCGTCATCGCTGGATGTATTGTTGGAGGTTTGAAAGATGTAGCTAAGCATCACTGCTGGTGCTCAGGATGGGGGTGGCATGTTGGATACCTCCCACAATCATTTGCTGTCTGGCTAGAATTTGTTTTTTTTTTTGTGCATGCATGTCTGTATGTGATGGCATTAGGGGACGTGCTGAAAATGCTGCTGCTTAAACAATGCTTTTGCTTTCTGTCAACTAGAAAGTCCTGTCACCCCCCCCACCCCACCACCCCAAAATTCCCCTTCTTTTTAAAATAAGACAAATTGCAGGCCACTGGATGGAAGTGCTGGGCTTGTTGCTGGTTGGCAGAATGGTGAGGGGGAGGTTATGTGTGTTTATGAGATAACAAGACCTATTTTGTGTCACCTCTATTCATGATTGAAACTGTGTGCATTTGTGATTTGGGGGAGGGAGAAGATTCACGTCGCTGGAGGGGGTGGGGGTTCGCTGCGATTCAGATTATGTGTCTGTCATTGGACAACTGGCAGATTTCACAGAGTGTGAAGCTGCACAGAACACTGGACCTCACTGTTGCTAAGTTTCTTTATTCAAGCTTTATGCTTCATTTATGCTCTGGTTAGGGGGATTTAAGGGAATTCTGTCCCATATCTTTCCGGTTCTACTCCAGTACCAAGGCTGTGGTTTGGCAGGGATTGAGGTAGATTTTTGTTAGCCATTACTCAAAGATTGATTTATAGAGGTATTTTTGCTTATTGACTGCTTATAGTTGAAAAAGTATCGGATAGTTAACTGCATACCGGTCCCCAGTCCCTCCTAAGGAGCGCACTGATTAATGTTACTCATCCCAAATGCTTGCTTTGTTATTAGGATTACCAATTTTTTTAGGCCTATCATCTTTGGCTGACGGTATTTCGGTATTTGGCATGCTGTGATTCCTGGGCTTTTCTGTGCTGTGATTGACCGCAATTATAATAATAATGAAGACAGTACCAGTTGTTATGCCTTAGGACTGAGCAAAGTGGAATTATAAGTAATACTATATATATATATATATATATATATATATATATATACACACACACACACACACACACACAACTTACGTAATCTGGGTCTTTCCAGTGTGAATGCTGCATGTTTAAAAATGACATTTTTTACCCTTATATGTTGTCCTTGTTTATACCCATAACCAGTTACAGAAAATGAAATCTCTTTTTAAAAAAATGACACTTTAATACCACTGATGTGTTACTGCAAAGTTAGTACTTATTTCGAGCCGATAGATGGAAAGTCATTACTTCCAGTCGAACATGCAGCTGATCTTCAAATGAGAGCCGATTCAATAATTAAGAGTAAAATAATTTAAAACTATTATGACATTCTCCAATAATAATCGCCTACAGCTACTCATACTTTCTCAGTGATTAGTGTGGTTAAGAAAGGCCAGTTAGTGACAGCAGGATCTATCAGACTCTTAACAAGCAGTGGCTGGGGAGGTTTAATGTCAACAATGCACCAGGAACCTACCCAAACCCTACCTGACCATCAACCAGAACTCAAGAGGATGGTGATGCTTTCATTCCTCACAGGCACTAAAACAGCAGATTCAGCGAATCCCCATCATTTCGAACACATTGCACTCTGCTCCATAATTATAGAGAGTATTAATGATGTAATGAGAGCATGGAAATATGAGTGTCTGCTTCTGGAGATTTCATCTCCCATGTGCCTTGCAGAGCCCACTGGGGCGGCAGAGTGGGGTAATTGTGTGGGCGGTTGGACCCGTGATCCAGCCGGGTTGCTGAACATCAGAATCTGTTTGCCTTTGTGCCCTTGGCAGAGCAGTATAGGATGGCCTGCTTGCATTGTGGCTGTCACCTAAGAAGATGATCACATACTGTAACGTATAGCGCTGTGCCTCTTGAGACTAAACCTAGATATAGTTGTTTCAGAACTTCTTGTTTGTCCTTGTAGTTTTTAAAACTTCTACACTGATTCTGGATCCCACCATGAATCCATCAACTCAGGAACTCACGTATATCCATGTTGACTATACCAAGACCTTCAGCATTAGCTACACCAGGGAACTTTCTCTTTGTTAAGGCTTCCCATGAAGTTCAGTTTAAATAGCTGACAATCTAAGAGTATTATGACAAAAAGGGTTCAACGGCACTACCTCACAAAAGCAGTCGTACTCTAAAAGAAATTATCTGCAATTACATGTCCCTTCTAGCTGGACAGAGTTTTGTATCTTTGAGATATTATGTCCGAAGCCCCTTGCCTGGATATTCTGATTTGCTGTCTTCTTTTTCACAATATTGTAGCTTCAGAACCTACAGACCTATTACTGCGGGGATATTTTCATTGCAGGGACTTTCAAATGGACGGAGGTAATACGCTTGCAATTGCATCCATAGACAGTGGCAATTTCTAAGCTCTCTGCTTTTTGATGTAGAGTTTTGAGATTTTTTAAAAATTTCATTTATGCCGAAATGACACAGAGCAAGAGACTGTCAGTCATGCGTGGTTACTTCACAAGCCATAATCAGAGGCGCAGCCAGTGTACCAGAGGTGAATTACCGGAGAAGAGAGGCCGCAGAGAATTAACAAATAGCTTGTGTGGGCAATAATTCATATCCTGCGTGTAGGTAGTTTCCTCTGTTACAGCTACTTGTTCATTTCATGATACTTGCACGCTTAATCGGAATTGACTTCTCATAATCCACAATTAATTTAACATCGGAAAGCCACGTGTGTATAGTTTGTTGGTGCCTTAATGAGTTATACTGTATATTACCAGAGTGCCGCTAATTCAATTCATTAAAGCATAAAGCATATACAGATCTTACATGTAGATATATAATGTATATATGAAAAAAATGGAATGATGCTTTATTTGCACAAGTACATCAACATTTGTGGGTTTTCAAAGATCCCATCTGGATCTACTTATAGAGTTGCGAGCGTAGCTTGGTACCCGAACGAACAGTCTGGCCATTTCTACGGCACCCCTGGAGGAATAAGAGCCTTGTGCAAGGGTCCAATGGAGATGTGGCTGCTCTGTCAAGGATGGGATTTGAACCAATGACTTTCTGCTCAGAGGGACGGGAGCCTAACCCACTGAACCACGCACATAGATATGGATATATAGTTAGAGATGTAGGTGGTGTGAAGTGAATGATTCAAAGCCATCAGAGCAGCTTGCTCACTACAGCAGCACCTCTCTCTGCCACATTAGCTGGCTGGCGTTCCATCAGTCAGGTGGGACGACTGGGTCCCTCTCTGTTTCATCGCCATGTGGTGACGTCCGCCGCTGGCGGAGCCCCCGCAAGCCCGTGGGTGGCATTGCACAGAGCCAAACAGAGCCTCCTGGGAAACGTTGTCCCCCCAGAACTGACAAGGGTGCAGGGTGTGGATGAGAGTCCCTCAATGGGATCCACTGCTCGTACCAGATAGGGTGAAAATGGAAAGTAAATAAAGAAAATTGGAGAGGCACAGAAGTTAATTTATGCCAGGCCCGGGCACTGATGCCCAGAGCGTCTCAGTTGGTAACATGATATTAGAGGACTTGTGGTGGCCATATTCGAGCGCCGTGTCTCTGCAGGAGAAACACCAGTATCCACAAAGACGGCATCTGTCGAACCCAGCAGCCGTTCCCCCAATGCCGTTACACAAATTCACTGGCATCATCAAAGAACAAAAAAACACCATTTCTTGGTGTTTGCCCTTCACAATCAGCTTCTGTATTCATTTATTTTACACCGAAAGCAAGAGCATTTTTGTGCACAGTGCTAAACAAAGGCACATATTTTTATATATATTAAGGCTATATATGTATCTCAGCATTGGATGTCACATAAATTAAAGGGCAAAGGTACACAGTTATTTTAAGGTTGGGATTAGGTTTGCTATGTGATGTGTGAAGAGAGCAAGTGGGTTTGTTGCCCAGTTATCTAATGCATAAATCATGTCTACATAACAATGAACGTGAAGCGTCTACTGATAAAGATAAAAACCACTTTGCACAAAGCATTTAGTTAAGTCAGTGTGTGGCTTTGAAAATGCCCACATGCATTCTCACAGCATGATACACTTGATTGGCTAAAGTAAACAGCAGCACTGACGTCATTTCTCAAACACAAACACACCGATTCCATGTGTCACTCTGATTATTTCCTGGCTTTTTTTTATATATATAACTTATTTTTTTATTTACATTTCGCATCTCCGGCCTGGCTTTGTCTGCTGCGGAACAAATGGAAATAAATTTGAAGGTGCATATTGCTAACCATTGTGAACGGGTAGGGGAGGGGTGTTGGTTGGGGGCGGATGGGGGGTGGTGAATCTCCCATGTTAAAAAGCACATTTGTATTCTGGGCCAGCCGCAGGAGAGGACTGCAGACTACAGCGAAGCGGGAGGCAGCAAAACGTTACGCGACTGACGGGCACTGATACGTGACTCTGTCGCGTCACTTGCAGCCACGCTACCGGGGTGGGGGGGGCGTAAAGCAAAAATTCTTCCCCCTGGCCCATTGGCTTGTGGATTTATTATCTGTAATCATTTATTCTTTACATACGCTAATGTAGTTACTCTCTCAAAATGATTCGCCTCGAGATTGTCCCGCAGGCAAAATGAAAATCTATAAAGCAGAGGCTCGGATTGTGTGATATCCTGCTTCACCCGTGCTGGAAAAAATGTACCGCTTCCTGCGACACCAGTTTGCAGGTGCTGGTGTAACTGGGCTCTACGAGAAATGGCTGCCGAGATGGATTTGTGGGGCTGACATGAAGTTTGGAAAATGTATTAGAAAGATCACCCAAGCACAGGTGCCTGATACTTAATGCATTTCTGGAAAAGAAAGTGCAATTTTACACAGTATGCACTACGGTTGGCTTTAGTCGTTATTGCCATGACATTCGTGACACAGGCATTTTCAGGTATTCTTGAGTTCAGTCAGTGTATATGGGTCACAGTCAAAGAAAGTCCTGCAGCCATTATGGAGCCCATACATAACGTGTAGGCAGTTTGGGTAAACACCTCATAAGTTGAGTTTTTCATATGCTGGTCTTTTCATTCAAAGTTCTACTGATAATGGAGAGTTCGCAGCAACAAACCGTCACGGTCCCCAGCGACCCGGAAGGGCAAGGACGCTCAGTCATGCGGCAGACGTCCTTCGACGCGGTGTGCAGTACGCGTGTTAAGTGTTCATCCCGAGCAGATGTATTCAAAAGACACATTCAGGAGGCTGGGTAAGTTACAGGACCTGTCACTGTGGAGTGGATTGTTAGCGGGGGTACAGTCGATCCGTAGGTAGTGCTGTTGCATCATACCTCCAAGGTTATGGGGGGATTTTGAATCCAAAATCCACTTTGTGTGTGAGGGGTTTGATTCTTCACCATGCTCTCTCTCTATGATGCACGGATTTCCTCCTGGTACTCTCTTTTGCCCCTGTAGACCAATGACATACAGGAAGGCTACCTGGCATCTCTGCATTACCCATACTGCACGACTCTGAGTGTGAGAGTGTGTGTGAGCCTTGTCTATGGTGCCCTGTGCTGCCTGGTATAGGCTATGGTCCTGATACTAGGTACTAGATAAGTTTTTGGAAAATGGACAATCTATAGATGAATCGGCTGAAAATTGTCATGATTGTTAAGAAAGCTTGTTATGTAACTGAGTAAGAATGTGGTCAATATTTTATGGGAAATAAATTGGACGATCATTTTTTCTTACGACCATAAAAACAACATGTATACACACAATCTAAAGGGGATTGTATTGCAGTCTATCCAGTTTTTCAGAAGCATGAAGAAATAAGTCAACAGAAAAGAATCACTATGGCTCTATTGCGAGTAATATTTTATTTTCATGTGCGCAAATGTATGGGTGGTGTGGCACGTTTGCCTGTGAATCATGGGTTGTAGGTTTGAGCCAAGGTGAAACCAGGCAAAGCGCTTTTGAATACAGCATGAGCCTCTGGGCCAGCCCCATTAACCCTAGCATGGGGAATCCTCCGTCCCTGATGTGTACAAGTGGAGGATGAACAGTTGCATGGACACAAAATCTCAGGTTCTCCATGGCTGGCAGGAGAATGCCAAAGGAACCTTCTGACAGGTGAGCTAATCCAGGTGAACTGGCACACTGTTCTTAAATGGAACATCTGAGTGGTTTGTGTCTGCTTGCACATTGGCTCATTCCAATATTAACCCTACTTAGCAAGCCTCATCTGTGGTGTCCAGATAGATAATCCTCTGTTTCATTTACATGACTCTCTATCAGGAGAAAGAATCTCTTAGGCAGTGTTTATGCTTTGCTTTTTTAGTGGACACTTTTACCTAAAGTGCATGTTGCTGGACCCAATTCTGCCGACCCTGGGATTCAAACCAGCAGGTCTTCCAGTCACAGGAAGTGTCCCAACCGGCTGGGCCACATAGCACCCACATGTATGATGACATGGATGACACATATGACAAGAAGAAAATGGATAAAATCTCATAGTCTGGTGCTGCTGGTGTTAATTGTGCGCAAAAGAATAGTAGTAGAGGACCTCTGTGGATATGATTAGATACAATGTGTAAGACAGGTGTTCTGCAAAGGTAACATGACTCCCTGGAAGCTCCCGCTCTATCCTCACACCCAAGTCAACAGAAACATCTTAATCTCAGCTCCTTACTGCCTGCTCCATCACTACAGTGTCCGAAGTCAGGGAGACAAAGAGGAGGAAAACACCCCTAAAAGTGTTGGGTGTTAATAATTAGACGCCTCCACACCAAGAAATCATTTAGGCAACAGTAGTATGTCCAGCCCCTTTCCAGCTGACTACTGAGGATGAAATGGCACCGGCCTCACTGCCAAAATGTCACTCGAGTTTGGTTCCATCTGCAAAAAAATTTGAAACACTTATGATGAAAATATTGAGCATGTAAGTTTTTTTTTTTGCCCCCCAAAACCTGAGGTGTCGTAATTCACTGCCACGCGACTGGCCAGTCAGCAGTCCGGGATGGGCTGTCCATCACCGGCAATAACCAGGAAGTAGGAAGATTGCAGTAGGTGTCCCGGCCTTGCCACTCTGACAAACTTGCTCAGGCACAGGAGACAGGGAGCAGGAAGGAGGCAGGTCTATTCTTAGGCCCGTCCCGGGGGGGTGTGGGGTGCAACAGATGTGGCGTGACACCAGTGAAGATTACCTCTCTAGACTCCCATGGCCTAGATACAGGATGAACTGGGTAAAATCCCCCCACCCCATCCAGGTTGACTTTGACTCACTGAAGAAACCCAAACCTCAGAGAGTGAGTCAGCCTCATCTAAGGCAAGAATTATATTTCAAATGTTCACATTTTGCCCTGTCTCCAGAAGCCACTCCCATTCTCCATGACTGACGACAGGGGTGCATTTCAGCGAAAACTTTTCAAAACTCTGAGCACAGAATATTCCGCCCATCTTCCATTACTCCTTTTCCAACGCTGCGGCATGATCAAGCCGGACCCCATGCCAGGAAGCCCAGGGTGGGGAGCCCAGATACATCCGAGACAGGATGCTATTTCATCATGGGATATGTACACAAAGGGCATATTTTTGCATATATTGATTGTCAACAGTAACAGGTTGTGAAGGCAGGCGGCTTCTAGAACAGCATAATAGTAACAAATTTCCCCATGAGATCAATAATGCATATCTATATGTATCAAATAGACATGCTGGACAGCAGAATTTAATCAAAGGACTTTATTTAGAAAAACTAACACGAAATAGACTGGCATCCCACCCAGGCTGTCTTGGGCCTTTTCTGTGCTTCCTGGGAGAGGTTCCAGACTGGATTGCACTCACAAGCAGTTATGGATGATGGATGGGTAACAAACTGAACGTGTGGCCTCTGAAAACGATACAGATTCAGCTAAAAATGACCATATTATGCTCAACGGTGCCCAAGAAGAAAAAAAAAAGCATGAGGACTTGCCTGTACACACATGAGGAAGTATTTTCCTAAACCCCCCCCCCCCAACACTTCTCTAACATCTACCCAGCTGACCCCATTTAAAACACAACCAAGGCATTTAGCAGAATCAGGGTCAGCTGGGTTTCATTAACCGGAGAGTCTGTGGACACCGGAGCTGATGATCAACCAGTACGGAGAAGTAAGGGATCGCCAAAGCCTTGCTCTGTGTCTCTGTTGGGCTTCCTTTTGTCTGTTTCCAATTTACTTCCAGAGTCGTGCAAAAACAGTCATGCAACTGACCATTTGTGCATTTTAAGTAAATGAGAGCACGAGCAGCTTCATTTGAATGTTTTCGCAGTGATGTATTTCTGTGCGGTTACAAATGCTCCCAAAGTATTCTTGAGCGAATCGGGCAAATTACCGGAAGAACCCCGGACCTCAACACGGAACGCAAACCAACGTCCTACTGAGTGCCTGTGTGCGACAGGGCGGGCGTGCGAGTGTGCAAGGAAAGGAGCTTCAGGAAGGAGGTTCATGCACATGACCTAATAACTGTGAAAATTCATGAACTCATAAGGGAGGAATTTCTGGTGTTTGGCTGGGTGGGAGTCATCTGAGGAGTTTGGCCTTGGTCTCTTTCCTTGTCATGTTAGTGTGAATGAGGAGGACGGAGTGAGTTCATAATAAATAAACGACGGTTTATTTTGCCAGGCAGTTAATTCTGTGCTGATATGCTGCAGAACTAAAATTATCACTCTTTTCTTCAGCTTGTGTTTATTATCTTTCCACTTAATCAATAAAATGTTACACACGATGCCCCTTCTCTGCATACATTCCTCATAATAATTGTTAAAGATGTGTATCTTCTCTTTTGCACCCAGTATTAACTGTGAAAAATCACCCTTCCTAAGTTCTGGAGTGATATTTTACAGGATCTAGGTACTGTGGTGATCTCTGCTTTTCTTTAGTGCTAATGTTATGAAGGAAAAGGAGACAAAGGGAAGATGTCAAGGACATTCAGACATCCCTGGCTAGAGTGACATATGGCCCAGAATTCATTGATAAAACTGAACTATCGGTAGCGTTGCTTTGACCCGGTGCTGGGGCGGCTCAGTAGGTGACATTTAGACCCCCGCACCCTATGGCTCCTACTAGTGATGCACCGATAATGGAAATTTCTGGTTATTTCAGAAACTGACACTGATACTGATTGTTTGGGAGGCTCCGCTTAAATAAATTTAAAGGGACAGTCCACCCAAATCAATTAAAAAATGAATTACATTACAATATGAAAAAGCATTTATTTTTTGGTAAGAAAACACCAAGAACAGCAGTCCCAGAGCAGTACATTTTATTACTGTATGTGCCTTATATATTTATACCATTTATCCCAGTGAAGGGCTGATCATCAAGTGTGATAAACTCCGTAATTTTCCAAGCAATATATTTCAATTTTGAATTCAATCTGAATTTTCTTTTGCTATCAAACGCTTGCATTACTGATGGACTGGCCTTGTTCGGCGGTACTGCAGCCTTTTTTATTGGGACAGATTTGTTCTTAAGAAACTCTTCATATTCTTCACTGTCTTGCCTTAAGGTGAGCAGTCAAATTTGGTGTGTTGAAATGTGTATGAGTAGATTCTCCTGTTTGCAAAATGCATTTCGAATGATGTTAAAATAATTGCAAACTGCAAACATTTTTTCTAACTGTTTAGTACGCGGGTGTGCAAAGCAATACGGTCACCATCTTAAAGAGGATTATCGGCAGTAAATATCGACTCATTTTTAACCATTGGCTGATGGCCAATCTGTTGCTGTTTTGGCTGATACTGATGGTTGGCCAATACAATTCATGCATCTCTACCTATATGTGAGTTAGCTTTGGGTACTCCAGTTCTCCTCCCAAAGTCCCAAGAAATGCAGTTTAAATTAGTTAGTCTAAATTGCTATTAGTGTGTGTGAGTATGTGTGTGTGGGTCCCCTGCTTCACACACTCTGCTTCCTGGAGTATCCTGGAGTATATTTCGGGCTCCCTAAAATCCTGTGTAGTATATGTCATGATGGAAAATGAATGAATAGATGTAGAATGGTCAGAAAATGAAGGTACTGGGAATGTAAACCATTGTCCCAGTAATACCAGTGTCAGGCTACGTGTCACACTTTATTCTCAAACAAGGAAGTTGACTCAGTCTCATTTGACCCTAAGGTGCTCCCAGCTGAAGAAGCAGCTCTATGTTGTAATGGTAATTTTAATAGTTTGGCAGATTCATGGTATCAGTAAGGCCATCGCTGCTCGCAGTAATTCCTTCCCCCATACGCACAGGAACTGCCAGATAAACCAGTCACCTTCGCTGGTGCTGCCGCTGCAGCTGAAAGAAAGCCTTTGTGCCATTCCACTCTAACTTGGAGAGGCTGTTTGTGGGAGAGATCACTTATCTGTTAAATGGATAAATAGTGAAAACCAGAGAGAGGAGGTCTGTTGCCATGGCGTCGTTGGCTGCATCCTTTTGCTGAGGATGTCAGATGAAACGAGAACTAAGGCAGAGTTTGTGTGTCCTGCTACTGGCGGGGGGGGGGGGGGATACTTCTTCAATTCCTGCTTTGTGTTTCCAGAAGATGGAAAATAAGCACAGGGTCAGGGATGCGGGCATATCGCACTGCGAATGAGTAAAGTCCTCGTTGGGGCCATCCGCTGCATTAGCACGTAAGGGCCTGTCGCACCGGGGCATTCGTGGCGGGGTGTCCGGATGCTTCTGGAATTACAGCGAGGCAGCTTTGAGACCCATCCATTTGTGTTCTCACGTTCCTGCGTGAGAGTGCCTTCCCACAGGGGGGGAGGAAGGCATTTTGAGGGGGGGCAGCTTGTGCCCAGTGCAGGAAGTCAAGCAGTCTCAGGACGAAGTCAGAGGCAAACATGCAGATCTGGACCAAAGTAGATTAAATCTGATTCTGAAGCTTATACTTACCTACTGGATTTATACATAGAGATTAAAACGGCGAAAGGTCAATCGGCCGGTTCCAACCATAATTAAACTGGTCTCATTTCCGGTCCCTAAATCTTAAAAAGATCAATCTAGGTTTTTTAATGTAAATATCAATTTTATATTAATTAAAACACTAAGGTATTCGCACATTACCTTTATACTTGAAACAGTCACATGGGTTTTAATGAGAGGAGCAGTGTGTGTGTGTGTGTGTTTCTGTGTGTGTGTGTGTGTGTGTGTGTGTTTTGTGCACATTTGTGAACCTCAGGTTTCTCCCGTTCATATCACTGGTCGCTGAGGATGTGACTTGTGGGGGAAGTGAAGGCGGGGGTGTATACAGCTGTGTCCCCCGCCCCGGGGGGTTGGGGCGTGTGTGTGTGGGAGGGGGGGACTCACAGGCCACCACTGGGGAGTGCACAGTACAGCCCCCTACTCGCGCTTGCCCTGGGCTCTGTCTGGGGCTGCGGTGGTGATCGGGGACCTGCTGCTTCCTCCCGCATCTGTAAACCTCATTTACATAGAGGCATCTTCAAATGGCGTGACAGTATTACTCTGGATAAACTGAAAAACAGATAACTGACGGCTTCGTAGTGAGGTTCAAGTGATGGACTACATAGAATCAGAACCAGAATTGGTGCAGATTGGTGTGCAAGGCTGGACTGGATTTTAGGGTCCTCCGCAGTAAATTGTTGGCCCACCTAGAAAATGCCAAATGCCCAGTCCAGTCCTCTTGGTTTGGCTGTGTTGAGTCCATCTATAATAGCTTTGGACAGTCAAGCCGGCCTCTGATGATGATGGTGTGGAACAGAAATACTCTTTCTGTATGATGTGACCAGTATAAATGTATTTCCCATGATTTTACAGCAATAGTCGTTCTGGAATATTCCATCACTTAAAAAAAAGGCCTGGGATGAGCGTCATCCTTGATGCACAAGCAGCCATGTGTCTGGGTGTTCGGCAAAGACTGAAATGGATCACGCTGGCCTCAGTCTCGGCTCACCTCCAGGGGAGCGTCCCCGTCTATGACGAGAGTGACGGATAGATTTGTGTGGGATGCCCGATCAGGCTGCAGAGACAGTGCTGGGGTGGGGGGACAAAGAGATACACAAACCTGCTCAAGTGTGTCCTTCGATTCAAAGCGGAGGCCCGAATCCTCGCACAGGAAGCCCTGCCAGCTCCTCCCATCTGTAGGCAACAGCAGCATGGAGTCGGCAATCTGCCCAGGGAGAGGGGGATGAGAGAGGGAATGAGTGCGTGTGTGTGTGGGTGAGGGAGAGAGAGAGCTCCCCAAAACGGTTTGTCACAAGATAAACTCAGTTCTGCAGCCATTCTGTGTCACCGCCGGTCTCCCCCAGTAGAGCCTCATCGAACCATCTGCAGACGACTGAGAGTAAACTCTACCACAGTGAAAAGAAGAAGGAGGGAAGAAAACCCTTCTGTTTTATTTTTGGATATCAAGCAAACACCTAGAGGAAACCAAGGTCTGAAAATGGTGGACGTGTTCAAGGAGACGCGTGGCAGTCTAGGGAAGCTCTTTGCCGTCACGCTACGGGGGTAGCCTGCTGCTGTGGTAAACACCTTGGTTTGTGCTGCTGCTCCTTGAAAAGCCAACATTTGTAGGCGGCAGAATGCTGGATCCAAAAAAGATGCTGTAGATATTGATCTTGAAATATAGGCTTGTGACTAATCTGTAGTTCTCACGTAAAACTCTCGCCTGTCCGTGACTCTTCGAAAGGCCCTCATACCAGCACAGTGTGCTCAGTTCCACAGCATAAAGTGTCCTTTCATTGCACATTTAGGTAAATATAATGTCCTTCTTTCTTTTTGGGAGGGTCCTTTTCCTTCAAAATGGTTTTCTGCTTTTCTCAGTGGACTGAGGATCAGTCGGTCTTGTGTGAAACATGGCCGCAATAATTTACGTTTCATATGTCATATTTAAGGTCATTGCACATACACAGTTTAGAGTTTTTTTTCAGCTTAGGGATTTGGATAGCATTCCATGCTCAGACTGATAAGGTTTTTTTTCCCTTCAACCACCACCACTGTGTAGCACCCCACCCCGATGATATGACGGCAGGTGGATCATGGGAAATGTAGTCTGCTGCGAGGTAGACTAACTATTTACTCCCGGAACACTTTCCTTACTTTCCTTGTTTGCTCGTGATAGGTTTTGTCAGATTATGTGGAGAAGCCTCAGCTGAATAACCTCAGCTTGAGCAAAGACCACTGTGTAATGGTTTGTGTATCAAACTACAGGCAAAGTGGTTCAGGCATTTTTTTTCCCTCCAAGTCTTCATGGGGGAAAAACCATTTCCTCTCCACAACTTAATGATACCCTCATAGATCAAGAATAACAAGTAAATTAAAAGTTCTGGTTGAATGCGATGATTTAATTGGAACACCCTTGTGATGGTTAACACCTGTTTGGTAGACGCGGCATTACGGAACAGGAGGAAAGTCATTCAATTTGTAGGAAGTTGACGTCCTGGTCTGTCCATCTCCCGTATCTGTGGCCTCAGCCCTCGTCTTTAATGAGCCCGGTGAGGATCCCATCTCCATGCCTGCCTCCTGGGTTGATTGGCTCGGCCCGATGCTGATTGCACAGGCCCTGGACCCCGCTGGCGCACACCGCTTGCATCAGCAGAGATTTACACTTTCGCCTCGCCGAGAGGATCTCAGCATGGGCGAGGAATCGGCTTCCTCAGCAATGCCGTGAGCGTATTCGCGCGCAGCGTGCGGGTCATGAATGTGTAAGCACTTTTACACGCGGCTTGCGGGAAGCTGAATGTTCATTTAATCACACGTTGCATTGTGTCGCTAGTCTGGTGCTTTGGGCTAAAACGTTACTGCTGCTATGCTTGTTAAACCATCTAATGAAACTACTAAATATATGAAACAGGCTTAAATAATTTTTAATGGTTAAAAAATATTGACTAATTAACTTTTTAGTTTAAGATTTACTGGAAAAAGTGGAATATGTTCACAATGACTGGATAAGCAGTGATGGATAGAAGCTGAAAACATAGCAGTAGTTGTAATTAGTCAATATATGCAAAGACTCAGCTTAATTTCTTTAATTGCATTACATATTGTAATCATGACTATGTGGTTTACTGTCAGGTTTGTAAATAGTCCCAAAATAGCTGTCATTAGTGGGAACAAGTAGGAGGCAACAGTTAGGAGACAGAAACAAACTCCAGTGCGCACTGTCAGGAGACAGTAAGAAACTCCAGTGCGCACTGTCCATTTCCTCTGTTTACCGAGGCATTTCTGCTTACTGGCTGCTTGTATTGTACTGGCGAAAATCCGCCCTGTCATATGATTATTCCTTATTTTTTTTCCTTTATAACTTACTGTGCTGCTACTCAACTTCCATCAGAGTCTGTTTCCCATTTTCCTGCTGTATTTTATGGTTCCCTTACATACTTGTTTTTTTTTCCCTGTGCAGCTACCCTACAAATCTAACATGGTTATGATTTTAGAAATTTGAGCTGAAGAGCTAGAAGAGAGTGAGTGAGTGAGAGAGAGGGAGGGAGGGAGAGAGAGAGAGTTATTGTGCATGCAGTATAAACATGCACTCTCAAAACCAGTAATGATTTTGAATTATACTTTGAAAAACAAAAAATATATATTTCTCCTTTAAGTGCATCTCCCACAATTTTTAAACATGTTATCAATATGAAGGATGGATCAGTATTGACTGGAGTGTGTGTGTTATGCATGTAACACACACAGAGATCTGTACTCATATCTTTGTGGGGACCGTCCATTCATTTCTAGTAGCAAAACTCTAATCCCAACATGATGACCTTAACCCCTACCCAGCCCTAACCTTAACTATAAGTAACCAAACAAAATAGAAAACTTCTTGCATTTTTAGTTTTTTGATTGCAGTCACAGATCTTTAAATTGAATTTCCAGAACCAAAAAAATCCCCACAATGTCGAAATAACAGCTTTTTATCACATTGTGGGGACATTTGGTCCCCACAATGTAATTAATGTATATCTGACTCCCCCCCCCCCCACCACACACACACACACATACTGTGACAAAGCATTGTGTCACACCTCCTTTTCAGAGACGTGGGCGATTATGCTTTGTGGCCAGCATATCGATGACACAGAGGAGGTGACTCATCAGCAGAGCCGTTGCTCAGGAGGAGAGGAGCGACGGAAATGGAGAGGCGTGTTGGGGGGAGGGGGGGGCAGTGAAGAATTGTCTGGCCTGACTGCTGTTTATTGGTCCACGGATGCTTCTGGAAGGATCGTAATGATTCTGAGCCCGTGCAGGCGAGGCAGGGAAATCTCGGAGTCTGTGCAAATGCAAAAAGCTGGCGTTCATCTTCAACGACGCCGCATTCTCCTCCGGCTGCTGCCGCTTAATCAGTACACCTTGCCGCCATAAATATACCTCGCTATGGTGCACTATTACACAGCTAATGATGGGAGTTTTGCAATCAACATGCAAGCTGAGTTCACAGCCAGCTTTGATACAGCAGCTTGTATGTGTTTGCGTTCGTGAGATGGGTGGTCCGTCAATTTAACCAAGGAAAGTTGATATTCCACCAAGCCGTGCATTAAAACATTTGTCCCGTAGAGGCTGGTGCTTCTCAGTGCACCATCCCATTTAATCTGCGGCTAAGGAGCCGTCTCACACAACCCAAGACAGAGAGCCAACGCTATTAAAAATGACAGGAATTAACTGGGGTGGGTTGACATCTGTTGACCATTAATTTAATTTTTCTTTGAAAGAGTCACATTTTGGAAGACTTTCGACTAGCAGACTGGCTCTGTCTAGCATGGGTGTGAAGGACACCATTTCTCACAGGAATCATTGTTTCATAAATGTGAAAGGCATGCTATTTGTAAGTATTGTAATTTGAAATGATTTTTTCAGGCACCTATCGGGACAGCTACTGTGGTTATAACTTCTTGGTGCTGTCAGGTTATATCAGGAACTGAATTTCACACTCTCTCTCTCTCTCTCTCTCTCTCTCTCTCTCTCCTACACACACACAATTCGTCACACAACCTTAGCAGGGAGACGGTGAATCTTGAGACTCAACTCGAAACATAATATTAGGGGGGATGCATACCTGCGGTGCAGTCAGGTAGAGCCCCCCTCCAGTTCATCCTTGCTCCTAAAGTCCATGGGCACAGATAAAAATTGGGGGGTAAGGGGGTGTCACTGTGTTGCATGTTTGTCTCCTTCTTCCCATGTCTGACATAGGCCCCACATGACCCTGAATAGGACGACTAAGTGGATGGAGCATATCACAGCACAAAAAAAAAAAAACATGTCAACAGTTCAGCGAGAAGTGACGATTTTCATTTTCTGCTTTGTTGACTTGTTAATTCAATGAGCGCATTTGTGAATTCAAATTGGACATTCATGCCTTTTTCAAGAATAACAATTAGCTTATAATTAAACAGGAAGCTGGAAAGCATCACTTTCGCAAATAGTTTCCGCAGAATATGCAGTCTATACAGCGGCTTTTCCCAACCTGGTCTTCGAAGAGCCCCAGAGGGTTCATGTTCCCTCCCAGCTACCAAAACGTGGACTGTTTGGGGTCCCCAAGGACCAGGTTGAGAGAGCTGCTTAGAAAACCATGTTAGGCTCTTCATCAGTGGCTCAGAAGGGCTCCAAGGTGGGTCCAAGCAACTGGAGGAGGTGGGACCAAGACATCTTATTGGTTGGTCCTGCCTCTGCTAGCTGCTTGGGCCCACCTCCCCTACAATCTGATTGGTTATCTCACTGAACCAATAATTCTTTTTTGTTCTGCTCCCAAAACATTTTTTCTCTAAGTAAAACTCACATGAGCGCTCAGCTAGTAGCCCTATAGCCTCTCTTCTAGGAATGCAAGTTCAAGTGGTTTTCTCCAACAATTCAAAAAATTTAAATGATTAATATGGGCATCTCATCCAGGATGTTCCCCACCTCTTGCCAAATGCTTCCTGGGGAAAGTGCTTAGTGAAAATACATGGTGGATGGATTTATTCCACCAAATGGAGTCCTTTAGATGTATGAGCGGCGAGTACCTTTGCAGACTATGGACAAACTGGCTCCAAGCTCTCCAGTTGGGCAGTCGGTGTTATTAGGGTTAGTAGACAGGGTCGCCCAAGCCCAATGCAAACCCATTAGGGAGTCTGAACCCATGTGTCAGTCTGCTGTGGTAGGTGTTTGGGCCAGACGCCACAGGGTGTCACACATGCTGAAGGACACGTCTCAGGAAGGTCATGCTAGCGGCTGGGCAGGATCGGGATGAAGAGGTTCTGCCGTCTGAAGGGTCGGTGCCGGGCCTCAGACATCGTGATCGGAGCCCGGCCCGCATGGTAGACGGCAAACAGATTGCACCCTGAGCCCTACGCTGACCACCAGGGCTGTGTTTACGCTCCAAGGCCATCTGCAGGTGCATCTGCGCAGGTGGTCCACTCAGAAACTAGGTGTTACAGTTAAACGCAAACCATGGCGTTAATGGGTGTGGGGGGGGGAAGGATTAACATTATTACATTTACACCTGCTTTCAAAATATTCATCTCACAGTCTCTGAGTTGGGATCTCTGGCATATTAATCTGATAAATCAAACATCCATGCTGATTAGGTACAGGGAGAGAATAAATGAAAGAAGAGATATGAAGACATAAGCGAATGAGGGACAGCATTGAACATGATGTCGGCCATAAGTAGTGTGAGATTTAGCTAGTCACACGTAACCATAGTCCCTCACAGGGCAGGATTGTAGGGCTGCGGTGTCCCCCAAAAAAGGGAATATTTTGCTCAGTGCGTTAAGATTCAAAGTTCAAATCCCAGAGTTGATGGTGTGATTTTGCCATTGGGCCCTTGAGCAAGGCCCATAATCCTTAGTTGTTCCAGGGGCTGCCTGGCCCTGCTTTCATAAAATATGTATGTCGCTTTGGATAAAATCATCTGCTTAATAAATGTAGATGATAACAAAGAAGAAAATAACGATGGTGGCAACAATGATTGCTGCAGTTGTTATTACATTACCTACAGTAACTGCAATAAACCGTGTATGACTGAGCATGGTACGGCAGTGTTGGGCCGAGGCGTCCGCTCCCTGGCAAACCACTCGAGTGCTTATGGTACGGCAGTGTTGGGCCGAGGCGTCCGCTCCCCGGCAAACCACTCGAGTGCTTATGGTACGGCAGTGTTGGGCCGAGGCGTCCGCTCCCCGGCAAACACAAAAGGAACCCCGACAAATCCCCAGGCGTGGACCTCTAAGCATGACACACTGATTCAGCACTATTTTATAAACATCTCTGGAATGGCAAAGTCTAGAAATAAACCCGCATAAACATTTGCTGGCTAGGTCATCTGACTACTGCTGTCCCAGAGGTTCAGCCTGAGAGTTGAGACCAGAGCTCCTGTTACTAAACTCTTCATGTGAAATAAAAATACAGAAAGTATAGGTGCAGTAACAGCATAGCATTTCCGTAGCTAAAGGATTTTGTATTGACCGTCCAAACTCTTTCATTGGCCGTCTTTAGCCAGCCCTTGTTATATTGCGACTGTTGTGAAGGACTGCGAGGGCCACAGGCGATGACTGACTGACAGTCCAATTACGAGAGACCCCACTTCACCACCTGCACCACCAGCAGGCTGCCTTTATGGGCAGAATCGCTGCACTCTTCCCAGGGGAGTAAATACGACCTGCAGCGGAACTGACAAGGACTCTCGGTCATCAAGGTCGACGGTTTCCATCGCGAGTTAAAGTCTGATTCCTGTAGCTCTTCTAGCCTGGTTTTTAGGATCTTTAATGTCTCACACCCCAAGAGCCCTAGTCCTGCTTTCTCCAGGAAATGGAGATGGCAGGCGGTGTCCTGATCATCCACTTAAGCAATTGAATAGATGGAAGATCGTGGGGGAAGAAGGACAGTCCACAGGAAGGCTGCTAGTGTAAGAACCGGTTTAGTATTGGTGCATCTGAGAAGACTACTGCAGAGCTCCATCTGCGAAACTGATAAAGGTATTTGTTTGCATCCTTCGTATGCAACTTCACATATGAATTTAGTGTGTGGGCAAATGTTTTGACTACATTACCATACTGTTAAAGTCACAGATTTGATGAATCCACCGCAAGCCTGATGTCTTGGATTTGCTGGGAAATTGTGTGCTCTGGAACATCCCTTATTTATGCACATATTTATTAACGTATGATAACAGTAGACTGACTTTTATGAGTTGTGCTGGATTGGTGCACTGGGATGCCTCTTTCCTCATAAGAATACCTTATACTCATTCCTCAAGGCCATCCATGCATATGAGGTATTAGAAGCAGTATCACAACCTGCATCTCCCCATATGCCCAGAGATGGTAATGGAATAAAAAATGGTTAAGAGGTGACATTTTGCTCCTGAACTGAAGTATTATCCAGCTATACATTCAGATATGGTATCACAAATCACTTAACACTGTAAGATAACATGGCTTATCGATACATTAAGCCAGTGTTTCCCAATCCAGTCCTCAGGGACCTGCTCCACGTTTTTGCTCCCCCCAAGCCCCCTACCAGACAGTCCACATTTTTGCTCCCTCCCAGCTCCCGAACTTACATGAAACACATCATGTGATCCATGATGCATGTCAGACACTTTTTTAAGTGTAACAAAGGCTACATATATTGATTTAAAGATTTTTTTAATACGATACAGCATCTCCTCTTACGGTCTATAATGCAAGTTGAGACAATTTCATATAGCATCCATTTCTGATTTTGGGGAAAAACTAGAGCATATGAATCTTTTAAGAGCAGTACATCTCAAAAATATCTTACTACTATGCAAAAAGCCAAAATGAAAAAAAAATGAGTGAGGAATGGTGTTAAAGGAACTAGTTGTAGGCAGAGCTGTAAACACGATGGGGACAATGGACAATGGAGACACGTCAGTGTCACCCCCAACGAAACCAACCCGAGACCAACAGCTGGCCAGCTAGAGGTGGCCAGTGTCCCAGCTTTAGCAGGGAAAGCAGAGATCCGTGTCAAGCTGAGGCCCAGAATCACTGGAATCCCAGCCTGGGACAATGAAATGCGAACCATACGCCAATGAAACTCCAACTGTCTCAAGAGCAGAGGGACAAATTGGAACCTGAGGACAGACACAGATGGAGCCAGGAGCTGTGAGCTCGTATTCCTCGTGTAGCGCCTGGCCCAGTACGGGCCCAGCGATCTCGGGATCTGGGAAAGGGAGCGCCGGCCAGACTGCCGGCTCCTTCTCGCCTTGACACCAAAACACTGAAATGTGTGTAATTGGGTCGCCAGAAAAACACCGCATCTACCAAACGTACGAATGCGCGCCCAACAAGAATGATTTAGCGGCGCCGCTTGTTCTTAATTACGGTCACATGCTCGGTCATAAACGAGTGGGCGCGATCAGAGAGAGCGCCAAATTAATTAGAGCGGAATAGAGCTGGTGCGACGGTTTGTGCGTGTGTGAGACGGAGAGTCATATGTGGGGGTAGGAATATGTGTGACAAGGCTGTCATGCATGAGTGTGTGTGTGTGTGTGTCCATGCATATATTACACAGTGAGGACCACACGTCCCTATAATGTGATAAAAGCTTGTAATTTTGACATTTTTTTTCTGCCCCAACAAGGGGAAACCCAGTTTTATAAAAATTTGTAACTGCAATCAAGAACTAAAAGACTTTTATTTTGTTTGGTTACTTTTTGTAAGGTTATGGGTGGTCAATGTTGGGATTAGGATTTATAGAAATGAATAGAGAGTCCCCACAAAGATATAAATACAAATGTGTGTGTGTGTGATTCAGTTCTGCCTTTGTGTGTTTGGATCTAAGCCTGTGTGGATGAGAATGAGGTGTGTGTATGTGTGCATGTGTGTGTGTGTGCGTGTGTGTGCGTGTGTGTGCGTGTGTGTGTGTGTGTGCGTGTGTGTGTGTGTGTGTGTAAGCTGGCATCCGCTGCTCATGCCATGCAGCTGTGCCGGTGTCCCTCCCTGAAGCCGCAGAGGACACAGGTGCCGCCTGGCCAGTCTTTCTGCCCCCTTGGACCGCCACCTGCCAGTGAGCAGGGTTGCCATGCCTACCCAGGGACTGACAGCTGTCACGCCTGCCGGTGCCCGCTTCTGGGCCTCGAACACAGCGCCGGCGCCTGCCTGATGCCATTCGATATTCTCTTCAGGAAGGACGAGGGACTCCTCTTAGCTGCACCCAGACCGCGCGTGGCGGTGTGGTTCGGGCGTGGTTTATTTGCCAGGCATGTGTCCTGCCACATCCCAGACATCGGCGAGCCACACAACGAACGCCAGCTCTGGACGCCCCGCGGTTTCATCCCCCAATCAGATTCTTGTGGCGATAAAGCGGGCTTTCAGTTGTTTGCTGCTGCCTGGATGCCATCATGCTTGCTGCCACAGTACCGTGGCGTCATGGTCCAGGAGCTAGTCGACCTCGGTCGTGCTTTCAGCCCTGCGGCGGACTCTCTCAGCGCGATGGAGGACATGTCCGTGCCAACATATCCCCATCCTGTCCTCAGGCTAAACCCCTGCCGAAAGAATCCATTCAATTAGGATCGCTCTCTTCACCAATATATTTATGAAATTAGCTTACTCCTGAAGGACCATTTTGTGTCTTAAGTGCTTAATTGAAATGTGATTGCAAAACCGCGTCTACGTCTTATTTATTTATTTTTGTCCCGATAGCCTCATACTTACTAGTTGCCAAGGAGGATTTCCTGAGCAGGCCGTTTCCAGGGAGGCCCTCTTCGATTGGTCCGAAAGCGAAAGGAGAACATGCTATTCGATTTCTCCTCCTTGGTGTTGCATAGTTTTACTAATCATAAAAGCCCAGCGATATCTCTCCAGTGAGTATACTGCGGCGTTCATTATGCTCCACCTGCACATCAAAACACATAAACCATAAAGAGTAATGAGACTCTCTACGTGCCAGCCGCAGCTTAGAGGATTCAGACATCCCATAATACACCCTCTCTCCCCGCATTACGCGCGCCCAGGTCCCTGCCTGCCATTATGAGGAAGATTACGATGCTGCTGGAAAGGATAGGACCTGACATTTCTAATAGCAGAAATGGACGTGTGTTTGAAAAGGCTTTTTGTTAACAAAAATGTTATCAAAAACAATTTAACGAAAAAAAGGGGGGGGGGAGCCGTCTCTCTCTCTCTCTCTCTCTCTCCTGGCGTCCCGCGATGAGCAAAGCCTAACCTTGGTTTTCAGTCAGAAATGGAGAGCAGATCTGAATGAGTCCTGAATGTGGCCGGACGTGAAAGAAAGATGGCGGAGCGCGGGTGCGCTGGCATGTTTTGTGTCGGCCCGCTTTGTAAAAATGAAAGGTGCGATAAGGATCCCCGGCACCGTGGGCGTGTGACCAAGACCCCCAGGCCCAGTCTGCGGCCTCGCCAATGTGGTCGTTAGCTATTGGAGGGGCTGAGCACAGACTTGGAATAACTCCTCCCCATTTTAACACGCCGCTTTATTTGCCAAGGTTGTAATAACGACGACTGAAAGCACACATCCCCCCATGAATGATGATGGAAACCACAAGCTACATCCTAAGAGGCCATAGAATGAAAGAAAATGACTACACCTTTTTGTTATTTAATGCGACGCCTTAACAAATCCGGGAAACAGCGTCAGGCTCATTATTCACTGCTGTGTCTGCTTCAGGAGGAACCGTGCAGTTCTCATCGGCTCCTCATTTCTGGGACCGCTGGGGACGGAGACCACTGGGTTGTCCTAACAGTGCAAAATAAATGCAATTTGTTAGACGCCGCCTCATCACGCACGGTCCCGTTTATATGTGTTTTCCTTTGTAAGAGTGACTTTCGGGTATATTAACGAGATGGGTGCCACCATGTTTTCAGAAAGATCTCGAATTACCCACAATGCACAGTGTCTCAGTGCTTCAGTCCACATCCCATTATATTCTACATTTCTATACAATGCCACCCCCCCCCAACCACCAGCAGTGAAGCTTGCCTTGGGCTTCCAATGAGCTTTGACCAGCACTGTTCTGTTTCTATATAGCTAGCTGTAGTTAAATTTCAAAATTTCTCGTCTTTTCATTTATGTGATTCCAGGGAAGGGGCAAGTCAGAGTCCTTTAAATTTAATGACTGTAATACTAGCTAGTGTTTGTGCATTCCATTGTTTTAAGAGTGTTTATAATCATGCTACTGAATATGATAATAGTTGGAAGGTACACTGCAGGATGATTAACGTAACAAACTGTAACTACATTAGCGCTGGCTTTCTGTCACCTCTTCAGTCACATGCCTGGCTCCACGTTCCTTGTTGTCATGACAGAAGTCCAGCCTGGTTTGGCCTCATTCGGCCTGGTTCTTCACTGGCAAACATTGTGACCACAATGTCAATGCCCAGATAGCTTCATGAACTGGCACTTTGCTGTGTACAGCCATGTCTCCTCGGACACAATGGGTCATTGTTCGGCATTGCATAGCGGAGAGTTATTTTTTATGTTCTCTGACCTGAACTGACTCATAAGAATATAAGAAATTTACAAACAAGAGGAGGCCAGTCAGTCCATCAAGAACATGAGGGGAGAATTCAACTAATAGCTTAAAGTGGGTTAAATCTTATCTAGCTCTGATTTAAAAGAACTCAAGGTTTTAACTTGGACTGAAGACCACTGTAATAAAGCCACCATCCTAAATGGCAGAGTGACCTTGGAGAAACAATATTTCACAGTAGCCTTGTGGGACACGGTGCACAAATGTATGTGCACCTGTATCCCTATATTGTGAGATGACAAAAAAGAATCTTGAACGCTGGATCTGTGTATAATAATGTGGTCCTTCGCTAGTGTGAACATATACTCACATGACTGTACAGTAATGTGGTCGCTCATTAACATGTATGAATATTAATCTGACTGTGCACAAGTGTGACAAAAATACCAGCATTACTACATAATGACCTTACCCTAACAATACTGCATTCTCTGAAAGTTGATGGTGGATGTAAAAAGCGGAGTTTATGGACCATGTCCAAGATGAATTAAACAACAGCAGAAAGCAGTATAGGGTTCGACGGCCGTTTCGATGGTTCCAGGTAGCCTGGAGGAACTGCTGTCACTGTGAGTGCTGTATGATATCAGCTGAGAAGCTGAGAGATGTTCTGCGGCAGGCGTGGCCTCCTGCCCTGTGTATCAGAGGTTCACAGGGGATCCGGCTCATTAGCGCCGTGTCAGAAATCACCCCCCTGTCCGCCGCCTTAAGTCTGCTTCACCTCCCATATGCTGTCGATTTCACTTCCTGTAAGTCACCTCCCTAACAGTCCCCCCCCCCCCCACTTAAAATGGGAACAGGTACATTGTGAAGGTGGCCCACATCAATCAGAGACATCAATCAGCTTAGGATACGTCATACTTCTTGGAAATGCTCCTGCAGCACGACTAGCAGAGTGTTATGCTAACAATGCAAAAGGTATGGGCTTGAATCCTAGTGAGCATACATAATTTGTAACCCTTCTGTCTGCCGTAAGTTGCTTTGGATAAAAGTGTCAGGTAAATGTGACACGACTGTTTGCCATGTGCACAAGTACTTTGGAGGTCTTTATTGTCACGTGTACCATCTTGCTTTCTTTTGAGACACGCACAGCAATTGAGAGCAGAGTCTAGGGTCCAAGCACAGGGTCAGCCATTTATTTGCCCCTCCCCCACCCAGATAATTTCAATGGCTTAGGGGCCTTACACAAGGGCCAGTGGCTAACTATTCTGCTGAGGAAAGGCTTCAAACCATTGACCTTCCCCTCACATGCACAGAGGCATAGCCCGCTGAGTCACATACATTTACTCTGACTCAGTTGTGGGTGTATGTATAGTGGTTATGAATTATCGTGTATTAGTTGTTTAGCTTTCGACACGACAGTACAATAAACCACAAATTTGTTAAAGCTAAAACATAAAAATGTTTGCAGATCATCCATTAGTTTTGTCCTTAATAACAACAATAGCTTACAGTCTGACCATATCTTTATATAAAACTATTTATTGTAAGTCTCTATTTTTGGCAATAAAGTAGAGCACATAATTATGTGCTATAAACTGTCAAATACTACATGTCAAAAGAGTATAATGGTTGTAAGAGCAGAATGGCAGTTTTGGTGAGCTCCCTGTGGTGGTACCACACACACGCACACACACACACACACGCACACACACACACACACACACTAAGACACACCACCCTGCCCTAGCAACTAGGAAGAAATGCTTAGCAGCACCGAATAAAGCCGGACGAAGCATTTTTAAAACGCTTCGGATACTAGAGGCAGAGCAATCGATAGCAGCTGAGCGTTCCCGCTACAGGTAAAATGCCCCGGAGCCGCAGTATCGCCCCGCCTGCTGTAATCCGAGCGTGTGCGGCACCGGGACAGAACCGCCGCGGTCAGACTCGTAGCCCTCTGTTCCAGGGCTGTCCCATTTGCACCTGCGTCCACCTTCCCCGTAGACACAGATCTGGAAGGAGGCTATTTGTGATTTTGCAATGCCCTTGCCTGTAGGCAGGGCCCCCGGCGATTGTGTGTGTGTGGGGGGGGGGGTTGTAAGGGAAGGGACAGTGGCCCTAGGGTTGAAAGGGGGAGGCTGATAACTTTCCTACAACCGCCACAGAAACTATTAGCTGAGGAGATGATAGTGTTTACTGTGATTAAAAGCCAGATAGAGAGAGAAAACACAGATAGCATTTCCTCTCGTGCTTCTCGGGTCAGGTGATGGTGGTAAGGCAGGTAGGGGTGCGGTGGTGATGTCACCATGGCGACCTGAGCGAGGCAGTCTCTGGCCAAGAGGAGTCGGCTGGCTTTTCAGTTTGCTGTGGTGATGTCAGCGTTTGCTGTGGTGATGTCAGCGTTTGCTGTGGTGATGTCATCAGCATAGCTCGTGTGTGCGTGTGTGCCTAATCGGGTCACACCAGATGCCTGGGCCAACGCACCTCACACGCAAACGCATGGTGGGCTCATGCAAGACACTGGCTTAATACTGACCCTTCGGACGAAACAGGGCAGCAGAGTTAAAAAGATGGGCACGCTCGAAACCCACGTGTAGCCAGGGGGCATTTCTAAGCTTTTACCCTTAGGGGTTCCCCTGAAGAAACATGGTACACCACTCCCTGGGTCCCCCATGGTTAAATTTGCCAAGCGGGGAGCAGGGAGCGAGCAGGGGGGGGGGTTCATGATGATAAGAAAATATGGGACAAATCACCAAATGGTTGTAGAAACATTATTTTTTGGGAGCCAAAATAAGGGGCTGAATCCCCCTAAATAGGGTGGATCCTATTTAAGATCTGCCTACTCAGTGAATCTCCATCCATATGTATATAGAAAAGTGGCTTTGGATGAAGGGTCAGTCTGGAGCGACTGAGTGTCATGTGAGCGGCGGGGCGCCTCGTGAGAGCGGGTGAGGGCAGGACGCTGCAGTCAGACAGATGGGATGCAAACCTCGAGGCATTCGGGCCGAAAAAAAATAATTTTTAACTGAGGCTTTCGGAGGGACGTGCTCTGACAGCTTTAATGTCGTGTATACGTATATGTGCGCTGTGCGTAGTGCTGATGCTTTAGACCTTCCTGACGTTGACCCCCTACCCCCCCTCCTTCCAGCAGCCCTCCCTTGCCTGGAGCCAATGTCTCAGGGGGGCACTCTGTGTGGGAGGCCGTAGGGGCGGGAATGGGGGAGGAACGGGGGCACACATTCAGGGCTGTCTGCAGTACCAGCCAGGAGAGGGAGGTTGTAGGCCGGGGGGCAAAGAGGGGGGGACTGGGAGGCGGAGCAAAGGAGGTGGGAAGACCAGAGCAGTGCCAACACACAATGAGTAGCTCTTTCCGGCCCTGGGGGAGGAGTCTCCGGGCTCAGTGCTCATGGCAGAGTAGTTAGTCAGCAAGCCAAGTGTGAAGCTCAAGGCAGTTCAGAAGATGCCTGCTCATGGTCTTCAGATAAGATCCTGCATACTTCTTCCACAAGTCATTAATGATCATTTTCATATCTTTACACCTTATTTACAATATTCAACAGAAACCTATTTCCAAGGTGATGTACAATTAGGATTGCAAAGTTCTGGGAATTTTCCCCATATACTGTATTCCCGTTAATTCCCATCGAAAGTTTCCAACTTGGAATATTTCCAAAATTCCCAGGCTTAACTTCCCATGAAATGGAAAGTTTCCACCCCATTGCAACCCTATTTACAATACAGAAGGCTGGCTCAGCCAGTCCCTGGAGCCAATGAGATTAAGGACATTGGACCAGCAATGACGTCAACCCTGCTAACCCTGGGATTCAAATCTACAACCTCCTGATCACAGGCACTGTCCACACTTAGCCACACACCACCCTCTATCTTTGGCAGTTTTAATTTAACTTCAGTACATACAGACGGCCAAAGAATCTGTCATTCACTAAAAGATCAGCTCGGCCTTCATTGTTTTCCAGGATGGGAGCTGCTGAGAGCAGAAATGGCAGAATGTCATTTCCCTGGTGTTAGGCGGCACGTCCCTTTGAACTGTTAATGAGCAGCCATTTTTCACCTCAACAGTGGCCCTTGTGAAAGTCCCTGTTTTCAAGGGACTGTTAATGATCGTTCTGGAAGAGAGCGGTACCAATGCACCTAGCCCCTGATTGACTGGTCAGCAGTAGCCTGTGGTGGTCGTAAATTACCTTTGATTGACAGGCACCCTCTTTAAGTCTGATTATTGGCCTCACCAATAACAGCATGATACCAGGTTGCGTGACGGATGCGTCTATGTGTTTACGTGTAAACAACTGCAATGTATGTAGTATGCATGCACATGTACTTGGATTCAACAATGGTCATGCAGACTCTTTTGTACCTTAATAAAACAGTATTAAAGCAATAATGATGACAGAAACTGGACTCTGAGCAAACATCAGGGTAACAGAGAAAGAGGAGAAAAATTACTGGGTGGTCGTATTGTTTCTACTTTTGTTTTGCATGTATTTAAGCAGGAATTTAATTTCCACTGTGCCATTGTGCTGCTACGTTCTTCTAACACGGGCACCCAGAATGGTGTCCTTAGGGCGCGCGCACCTCCGCACTGAAGTATCTCTTTCACACATACGCAATGGGGCACTGCGCGGCCATTTTCGTTTCACAGATCACCGTTTGGCTCCTCTAAGTTTCCCTTTATTTTATTTTATTTTTTCCGCCCACCCGTCTATTACACAACACTCCAACTATTTTGGCGTCCCGCTCTTTCCAGCGGTGATTTTCTAGCAACACACAGACAGTCAAACACACACACACACACACACAATTGTGCATGCAGACACACCCACCCCTTGTGAAAAGCCCCCCTGTTCACTTCCTCTCTGAGGTGATTCTACGGTACAGATCAGGTGAGCAGGACATGGACGGCTGGCTGAATCAGCCCCCCCTCCTTAATTTCCAGCCCAGCGTCACACCGCATGCTAAAACCACAGAGCACTCTGCATAGCGTTGGACGGCCTGCCAGTCCCTGTGACCGATCTCCTCTCCTCATTGAAAAACCGAAAACAAAAAATGAAATGAAACCCATCTGCTTCATGTTGCGTATCCCGCTAAACAGATTTGCAAAAGCAGAAAACAACGAAGGAGGAAGTAATGAAAGCCATTCCCTTATAGGTGCACCCCAGGCGCTCAGCACACCATGCTGCAGTCAAGGAATATCCGAGAGGTTGGAGATTGTCTTGCCAGATTCACTGCTCGTTTAATTAAGCGCCATTTCTGCAACGTGACACTAATAAGAACACAGGAAGTACTGCTCGCCTATATTTAGACTGTTAGCCTTTGCTGTCATCCATTTTTAAGGGAGGAGGGAGGACAAAGGGGGGGTAGGGGAGAGAGGGAGAGGGTAATTATTTAACACTTGGGATTAAAATGCAGCTGGCTAAGCCTTTTTTGGTCACAGCCAGGTGTGGGAACAGGACAGGTACCTCTGAGGACACTACAGGACAGGTACCTCTGAGGACACGACAGGACAGGTACCCCTGAGGACAGGACAGGACAGGTACCCCTGAGGACACTACAGGACAGGTACCTCTGAGGACACGACAGGACAGGTACCCCTGAGGACAGGACAGGACAGGTACCCCTGAGGACACTACAGGACAGGTACCTCTGAGGACACGACAGGACAGGTACCCCTGAGGACAGGACAGGACAGGTACCCCTGAGGACACTACAGGACAGGTACCCCTGAGGACACGACAGGACAGGTACCCCTGAGGACACTACAGGACAGGTACCTCTGAGGACACGACAGGACAGGTACCCCTGAGGACAGGACAGGACAGGTACCCCTGAGGACACTACAGGACAGGTACCTCTGAGGACACGACAGGACAGGTACCCCTGAGGACAGGACAGGACAGGTACCTCTGAGGACACGACAGGACAGGTACCCCTGAGGACACTACAGGACAGGTACCTCTGAGGACACGACAGGACAGGTACCCCTGAGGACACGACAGGACAGGAACCTCTGAGGACACGACAGGACAGGTACCCCTGAGGACACTACAGCTTTCCTCAAATCCCTCAGTTAGCCCCAGTCTGCTGAAAATATCACATCCCATCTGTGTCTAACCGGTGAATCTTGATGGGAAGAGATGGGCAGGGAGCTCAGCGCAGTGCTGGAGCTGAGGAGCAACGGAGGAGAGGGATGGGGGTGGGGGGAGGAGGGGCGGGAGTCAAGGGAGGGGGGGTGTTCACTGACTAAGTGGAAGATGACATGTGGGTTCCTCGAAAGGAACGTCTGACCACCTACCACGCAAGGGCCACGAAGGTATGGCGGGGGTGAGGGCATGACATATCTACGTCTGTTTTCTCCCCCCTTTCTAAAACAGTAGATGACTCGGTAACCGTGGCGATACCCTACGCACCCTAAACTGCTCCAGACAGGGGTCATTTCTGCAGGTTGCTGTGCTGTTAGGTAGGACTGCATTTAATCTGCCTGTTTCCCAGGCAGATTTCCCAGTGAGGCGGGAAGATGCTGGTATGGACAAAAAACTCCGGTGAAGCTCGGAATTGTGATTACGGGTGATTGGCCCGATTGATTATGGCGCATAATGAATTATTTGCCGATCGGCTCTGATCCGGGCAAAATCACTACTGTCGTGCTACAGCGGCGCATCCACCTTTTGTGACTACGAGTCGATCCCGTGTTGCATTCGGCGTGTGCATGTTTGTGTGCACACGCGCTCATGCAAGTAACATACGAATCCCCCGCATGTGCAGATTCGAGCCGGAGCCAAAGAATCCTGAAGGAAGACAACGGGAACCTGTCTCCTGTCTCCTGCCGTTCCCATGGCAACAGGGCGACGGCGGCTGGCTGGCGGGCGGGCGGGCGGGCAGACGGATGTGCGGAGAGTCTTTGGAATATGGATATGTCTGTCTCTTCCTGCGAGGGGGGTGGCTGGATCGGAGCCGGGAGTCATGTGGGAGAGCCGTCACCAGCCGTGTGACCTATTTTTGAATCCGCATGACAGGCGAACAAATGCGAAATTAAGGCACAGAGCGCGGTCTGCGTGTGGGAATGCATGCCTCTTTGTGCATGTGAGCAAACAAAAGGCACACGGCGCTCGGCGTGACGATCCCCTTCCAGAATACCGGCGAGCAGTAACTGTGAAAGACAATGATGGGCAACTCGTACAAATTAAGAGTCTTTCCATGCCAGAGGCTCAATAGGAAACTACTGATCTTTTATGGCTTATTATGACCATACGGGGGGCAGGGTTGTTCAGGGTTGGGGGGGGGTTGAATCCCGCTCCACTATGAATGTGTGGAGTTTCACACCAGGGGCAGCGTGTAGTTCAGTGGGTTACAATATTGTGCAGTCGCTGGTTCGAATCCCAGCATAAGCAGATTGGTTTCTCTGTTGGGCCCTTCAGCAAAGGCCCTTAAACCCCAATGATTATTGAGGTCTGACCTTGCATTCTAAAAAAAAAAAAAATTATATATAAAAGAAAAAAATGTGATGTGTTGGGCTCCTTGTGAGGACCAAAAATCGCATTTAGGGGAATTATCATCCGTAAAATGCCCATAGTGTGCGTACTCTGTAATGGACTGGCATCCTGTCCAGAGTGTTTCCTGTGTTCAGATTCCTGGGATAGGCTCCAAACTCACCATGACCCTGTACTGCATAAATCCTGGAGGATGGATGAATCACTACCATGCATGATAAACAAAGTAAAGTGGGCTGTATACTCTATGTACCCTAATTCCGGCAAAGTTTGACATGCATTGGTAATCTACGCGGCTGTACTTTCACATGCCTTGGGAAGTACTGATGCAGCTAAGTTGCGATCGCCGTTGCATTTTACCCTAGTGGTACCCAACTAAATGGAGGACATTTTCTTGCCGTTTTGACTTTTACAGGAGATGTTTTCTTTCAATTCGGCTCTGGAATTTCGACTTAGTGTCATTGTGCAAATAAGCTTCCCACAGCACCGGCAACATCGCACAATCATAACCTCATTCCTACATGGCGTCTATACCTTACTGCAATGTAGCAGAATGAGGTATATGCCCATGCCAGTTAGAGTACCACAAATTATATAATATAATCACCTCTTTGCCTGCAAAAGCCTTTATTTGATTTAATTGGTCCATTTGCACAACAAGATATGTCCTAAAATATCTCATGTTAATTACTTTCAAGGGTTCAACTACACAGTGCGTTTTGGCCTTTGATCCACGCCTGGGTTGTGTATAGACTTTAATGCTCTCATATTGTTTATGTGGATTCCGTCTGCATGCTCAATTTTCCTCATTTAGCCTAAACTCACACTATATCTCAAAGTCCTCTGCGTTTTTGTGGGTAAGAACCACCCGCAATGGACCGCCATTCTGCATCACACCTTGTGCTTCCCAGGATCATCTCTGAACCAGCAGCCGCAGAAAATGGACCGACAGACGTCTCAATAGAAAGGAATCTCAGCAATTTGTGAGTCTCCTTGACATGGTATCTTTTGAGTCTGCACTGTCATGTCTGTGACGCCTGAGCGGGCTACAGAAAAGTGAAGGACAAGCTAGGAAACACCGACGGAATACTGACATTGTCACGCATCACGTGTGAGCTGCATGGTACATACGTGGCACATCTGAAAGTGTTGTTTTTCTCAGGAAATAGCATGATGCAATGAGGGTCACAATCAGTGTATGTGTGTGGTACATGTAGCATGTCCCGCTACATAACATTTTTACCTCTTCAAGTACAAAGTAAAATTAATTCTTTTTTTCCATTTGCATAAGTACATTAGAAAGCTTCTTTTTACATATCCCATGTTGCTCTCCTTTGAGACATACACACACACATATAGTTATGACGCGGCATGACAGAGGAAGGACAATCTACGTAGCGGTTCCAATAAATCGGGGTTTAGTTAACTAAACAAGCCAAAAGGAGAACCATGAAACAAAAGGACTACGGGGGGTCAAAACAAAACTGGAAAAGCCGAAAGTAAGGCAGGGAGCAACACCGGGAACAACACAGAAATACCACAATAACAAAGAGGGAATAACTATCATGACTGCATTACAACACACGGAAACAGCCACAAAGAACCAACAAGGAACAGGACAGGATCACACACTTAAATGCACTACTAACAAACCTAGACAGGGGACAGATGAGAACCATAACAAATCAACTGATCATCAAGGGCACGGGGCAACAAGGTACAGGTGGGGTAGTTACCATCAACAGGCACAGAGAGGTCAATTAACAGATAGGGAAAAAGGACCAAACACTAAGGAAAACCAAAACTAGGACAACCGAATGAACAGGAAACAAGGAGCAAAAACAAGGAACTGTAACTGGGATTCCAATATAAACGTTAAACCAGGAAAACACAAAACCAATGAATATTAAACAATAAGTAGTTGAGACTGGCCTCTTACCAGTCTCGAACCCACAATCAAACAGAGTCAAAAACAGCAGCTGATTACTTAACCAGTTAAGCCATACAGCAGCTTTGGCAGTAGGTAATCACACTAGGGACTTAGGGCTACAAGACGGAGGCGGGACCAGGATGGCCAGCGACACCTGCTGGCCAAAGAAGGACAGGGCCATACAGGCACTGATTTTGACCCATAAAGGTGAAAGTGAAGCTTGGGGTATGAGCACATTGTCAGCCATTTATCTGGTGACCCTGGACATTAAATGACTTGCTCGAGGGCCCTATGGTGATGCAGCTTTTCTACAGAACATGGGACTCAAACCAGCAACCTTCTGATCACGGGCACAGAGGCCAAACACACACCACTCTATGGACTGTCAATCTGTATTCCTTGGTTTCCCTAAACTTTGACTTGATTTTCTGTCTCTCCATAAGCTGAGGCGCTACCACCACCCAGTCAAACATGAGGGTGGTAACATGAACCTGCGGGGGCCTCTGTGAGCCCAGCGGGCAGCAGTAAAGCCTGGTATGAGCTAGTTAAAGAGAAAGGGACAGTGCCACAACTAGCTTGCCGCTGCTGGGGGTTATGGGAAGGTGGCGGGGGACAAAAATCCATCCTGCAGTATGCTTTAGGCCAGAACACAAAACAGACCTTACGATAGTGGCCCTCCTGTGCCCTGTCCCTGCTCTAGAACCACCAGGGACAAAGCAGTGAAGTGGCTGCACAGAGCCAGCCCTCATTTTCTATCATTTTCCATACTCCTGCTCATTTCGAAAAGATCACAAAAAAGCGCTTCTTGTGGCCGGAGGAGGCGCTTTTGCGAACAGAAGGCTCATTGTTAGCAGATGTAATCCTACATGGAAAGGGCAAGACGGTTTGAGCAATGCGCCTTCCTCGCTGCCAGATGTGGCAGTAATTTTATAAACTAGATAAATCAACTCCAGGCAGCGAAGAATCTGGGGAATTTTATCTGAAGCCTGGAGTGCTTGAAAGGGTGTTTTTTTTTTTTTAAAGAAAGTTTCATGCAAATGCCATGTTCAGTTAGGTGATGAATGGGGACGTGTTTTCTTATTCCCAGGGTCTTCTCCGTATTGGACTTGGAGAACATTTTCAGTGAGCCAAAACAGTCTTTATGGGAGGTGGTTCAATTGCTAGGACCCCCACCCCAGTGAATTCGTCTACAGTCAGTCCCGTGAGCCCATTAGCGCGCGGCTGACAGACGTCGATGATCGTTCCATGTTTATGAGAGGACAGTCTCAGCTTTGGCGGCGATCGCATACAGAGCAGGTTAGGTGCGGATCCCGGACTCCTGCTCCACGGATCCCGGTGTAGGGATTAGTATTGGGCTGTCCGCTGGCTGCTGGAGACTGCACCCCTTCAGACGAGTGTAACACTAAACCGCAGCCAATCCTGAAAAGAGAGGGAAAGAGAGAGAGAGAGAGAGAGAGAGAGAGAGAGAAATCTGGTGTCCAGCCTGTGGAACCATGGGCAGCTGGCTGAAAATGATCCTGGGAGAGAGAGGTATAATTGACTGCACTGTGTGCACGCGTGTGTGTGTGTGTGTGTGTGTGTGCATGCAGGGGGGATTCAAAATGAAGCCAGGGACATTGTATGGATTGTACCTATGCATTTATATATTGATTTTATGTAATTTATGTATGCATGTATTCCTAAGGAATCCCATTTCTGTCTATGTATGTGTGTTTATGTAAACGCCTAAAGGACAAATTTGGGGGTAAGGTATGGTTCAGCAGGACTGGAGGCTCTGTCTGAAATAAGGAGGTTGCTGGTTTGAATCCCAGCATGATAAGCATTACCTTTTTCTAATTAAATCATGGCAGTTTAATTAAATTCAGTTCCAAATTGTTATTATGTGATATGGTAAATATCTGTTGCTACAAAGTGGTCAACCAGGGTCTGTATTTTCATTTGCTAATGATTAGCACTCATTAGCATGACTGACATTCCAGAAGCCTTGGCCCCGATTACACACCAAACGCTGACGACATTTTTGAAACCTTTAATACTAACGATAATGAATGTACATATTTGCATAGCACTGTATTCCACATTCATTTGCAGGATTATTTGATGTTGCTTGAATAATATGTTATGTTAGGCATGTTTAACAGATATAAATTTATTAGTAAAAATGTACGGTTTCTATCCAATGATTTGTTGTGTTAAAGGTTTCTGCTATGTTTTTTTAATCATATTTTCAATATATTAAAAATTCATGTTAATTAATTCATTCTCTATTGAAACAACCCATTGTATAGTACATATAAAATATATTAGCTACCAATATAAGACATAAAATTGCAATGTTGTAAAAAATATGTTTCAGTCTCTACACTCATGCCTACATAACACACATTCACATGCTTTTGTTGTGACTCAATGAACAGTAAACAAAATGTAAAAATGCTTATGCAATCCATACATTTTAAGGTATCTCTATTTTCAAGAACATGTGGGAAAAAAAGACAATGAAATAGTATTTAAATAGAATAAGGAAATTGCATACAATGATACAGCAGATGTAGTCAGATAGCTTGGTCCACTACCCTGGCTTCACATGTGAGTTTCCCCTGCAGAAGATGCCCCTGGCTGGAGAAGCAGTGCTAAGAAAGTGGCTGGCTGCAGGCAGGAGTAGGCCGAATTGGGAAGCGGCCTTGTATTTTCTCTGACCCCGCCCACTGCGGGCAATGTGCTCATTTAGACAGGCGCTATACATGTCGTATGATTATCTCTGGGGGAATAGGGGGAGAAAAAAGGAGAGGAATGAAGGAGATAAAGGAGAAAGTGTGGCTCTGAGGAAGTAAGGCAGTCGCTGGTAATTAAGACAGACTCAAAATGCGTGCATCGCATTCTTAATCATGCTCTGCATTTTTTCTGTAGCTATCTTCCTGTTTTGCTGTATCCTTCTCCTATTCTCTGGACACCAACCTCAAGTTCATTTAAGCACCATGCAAAGTACCCTCTGCATCCAAAGGAGAAAAAATACTCCAGCATACATGATATTAAAAAAAAGGAAAATATCAATATTCCCTGCTCAGAATAATAATATGAAAAGTCGCTCACTTAATAACAGCAACCAGATAAACTTTAGCAAAAAAAAGTAAGGGTTTACTGAGATTGCGTCCTGGGTCTCAGGCGACATCAGACAAGCACGTACTTAGACGCTGGTGTTATTGAGTTTGTGTACTGTGTCTCAGACTATAACATATTTCCCCAGGTTAGGGGGGTGTGGAAAATAGGTCACCTGAAATGAGGAGGCACAGAGGCATGGATCCCGGACTGATAGAAGGGAGCTGAAAGTCATTGCGCTGAACCCGTCTTATAATAATGTAACATGATATGTTTTCAGATCTATCTGATTATGGTGACCCTTGGTGACCATTAAAGATGTCCTTCATGTCAGCACAGAGTTCCCTTCCACTGGGATTTCATCATGAATAGGCAGGTTACAGTGCATTTTATCTTGGCAAGTAGTTGTAGTGTTAAATGCCATTTCATGGGCAAGTAAAGTCTGTATCAGATGTTCCATAAATTAGCTGTTTGTCAATATTTAGCAGCAATGTTTAAATTTAGTCCATCTTGTCTATTTTCTGCACAAAATGTAGTCTGAATTTCTTTTTATAAATCGATGATGATAGTCTTCTTCATGCAACAACCTAAAACACACATGCAATCTGATCCATCTATATGGTCAGATTCATTTTTACAATTTTCATGTTTTTATAGTTTTCATATTTTCAAATTACCGACAAAGTAAAAAGAAAGAAAGTCTGTTCAGTCATTCAGCGAGACGTATTTCTGTTAGAAACATATTCTTGGACAATCAATGTATACATGCAGTCTAACTGTAAAGGTTCTCCAATAACTGAGTTCAGGTTACTGAACGGACTGGTGGATAGATATCTCTCCAATTACAGTTAACCAGCTGATTGGTGAGGAAAGAATGTGCAAATTCAGCAAAGTTTTGCGTGGAAGCAGAATGTGCAAAAAACAGTCTCCGAATGTAACACTATTCGTTTATTGTACATTCTACTTCCATGCCAAACTTCTATACCAAATGTGCACAATCTTTCTCCACCCTTCAGGTGGTTAACTGTATCTGATTGTCTATATGTCTTACAATATAATACAGTATATGAACAATTGTATTGGGACATACCTCCTAATCATTGAATTTAGGTGCTTCATTCAGACCCATTACCAGAGATGGATAAAATCAAGCACCTAGCCATGCAGTCAGGTTTACAAACAATTGTGAAAGAATGGGTCGTTCTGAAGAGCTCAGTGAATTCAAGCATGGTGCTGACATAGGATGTCACCTTTGCAATAAGTCAAAATTCCAAATTTCTTCCCTGCTAGATATTCCATGGTCAACTGTAAGTGGTATTATTGCAAAAGGGAAGCATTTAGGAACAACAGGAACTAAGTGGAAGACCGTGTTAAGTAACAGAGCGGGTCCCCGGGTGCTGAGGCACATAGTGCTTAAAAGTCGCCAACACTCTGCTGACTCAGTAAGTTCAAAACTCCAGCACAAAACCAGTGCACCAGGAGCTTCATGGAACGGGCTTCCATGGCCGAGCAGCTGCCTGCAAGCCTCACACCACTTAGTGCAATGCTGAGCTGGAGTGGATGGAGTGGTGTAAAACACGCCGCCACTGGACTCTAGAAGAGTGGAAACATGTTCTGTGGAATGATGAATCATGCTTTTCTGTCTGGCAGTCTGATGGACGAGTATTGATTTGGCGAATGCCAGGAGAACATTACCTGCCTGACTGCATTGTGCCAACTGTAAAGTTTGGTGGAGGAGGGATAATGGTATGGGGTTGTTTCAACAGGGGTTGGGCTAGGGCCCTTGGTTCCAATGAAGGAAACTCTTAATGCTTCAGCATACCAAGACATTTTAGACAACTCTATGCTTCCGGCTTTGTGGGAACATTTTGGGGCTGGTCCTTTTCTGTTCCATCATGACTGTGCCCCAGTGCACAAAGCAAGATTCATAAAGACATGGTTGGGCGAGTTTGGTGTGGAAGAACTTGAACCCATACAGAGCTCTGACCTCAACCCCATCGAACACCCTTGGGATGAACTAGAACGGAGATTGCGAGCCAGACATTGACGGCCAACATCAACACCTAACCACGCAAATGCTCTTCTGGATGAATGGGCAAAAAATCCCACAGACAGACTCAAAAATCTTGTGCAAAGCCTCCCCAGAAGAGTCGCAGCAGTTATAGCTGCAAACAGGGTGGCAACTCCATGCTGACATGGATTTATAATGGGATGACATAAAAGTTCCAGTAGGTTTGTCCATATAGTGCATTCATATAATGTTTATATATGTTTCATGAAGTATTTGCACTATGACCAAGGAGAACTACATTTCACCTCAGTGCATGATTCCATCCATCAAATATCTCAAGCTGACAATAAAAGATACTTTGACTTTAGACCTGGACCTCCTAAGGTGGAATGCTGGAAATGCACCCGCTTTGCATGGTGATGGACACGGCCACGTGGGAACGCCCCAGTATGACAGGGCACTGCGTGGCCCAGTGCATTACGCCCCTGTGTTTGTGATCAGAAGGTCACCGCTTCAAATCCTGTCCTCAGTAGAATAGTCACATCTCTGTTGTGCCCCTAACCCGCCAAAAATACTCCAGGGACGCCAGATAAAAGGCCGACCCTGTGCTCAGACCCCCAGCGTCACCCTCAGCCGTACATACGCGTGTGTGTCTCAAAGAAGAACAGGATGGGATCTGCGAAAAGAAGCAGTCCAATGTACATGTATTTGGGCAAATAAGACACCATGTCATAGAATGTGCTGTAGATTCCGTGTCCTGAAAAACAGCCCCCGTGTTCTATGCTCTTTATGAAGGAGCTCCTCCCACTTCAGGGAAACACCCCCCCCCCCCATCACCCTCCTCCCTGCTGGAGACGGTGTCAGTTCTGCATTTTATTCACTTATAATAAGAATGACGGTATGGGCTGGGCAGATCACACTGGAAAACGGCATTAACTGTTATCACACCCAGAGATATATGAGCATTTAGACGATTTCTGGGAGGCCCGATTGACATTTCTGCACACGGAACCCCTTTGAACGGGCCTGTTTTAATGACCGAGATATGAATTCTGGCATGTTCTGTAACGCCAAGTGCCATCACTCCTTTTTGTGCATGTTCTGCGGCCCTCTGGCGCAGCATGTGCCGATGTGTGTTGCCGTGCGACGCAGCAGCCATCCTGCGTCGCACACCAGTCCAGTATGTTACACCATCTACTGCTGTGAGGTTTGTCTCAGTCCAGAACCGTGTGAGTGGGACGGAGCGACCTATCACTGCAGGGCTGGGATGGCGGCTTCGGCTAGTGAGTACAGGGAGGAGGTCTTGTGTACCTGAGGGATGGTGACAACAGGAGCCCAGCAGCCAGACGACACAACTGATGCTCTGACATGTTTGTTCTATTAAAAAAATACTAGAGTCGCACTCACCACATAGGTACCTTCTGTGTCATGTAGCCTTGCATTCTATTAGGTGGGAACTGTTGTTAGTCCGTCAACAGGGACAAAGGAACCAAAGTGGGAATTAAGCCAATGGGATTTAAATGTCTGCTTTAAAAAATGCATGAGGGTATCTTAATTGTAGAAAAATTGCACACTAAGTATGTGTGG